>NC_135837.1:13225000-13645000 GCF_029677425.1 Wolffia australiana | reverse complement strand
CATAATACTTCTGCACCTAATTATGCACAAAATATTGTCAAAGATTGTCAAAATAAAGGAAATATGCTTCAAATAAGAAAAAATACTCTACATTTTTTATGCCACAGAAATGATGGTTACATAGCGATGAACAGATATATCTGAAATTATTTTAAAAAATATTTAAAATATTTATTGTGGTGCAGTTTGGGGCGCCTGCAACCATTCATTTCATCTCCATTGCATTCTGAAATGGGTCAACTCACAGACTCAACCTCACTGCCCAATGTGCCGAAGAGAGTGGCAGTTCAAGGCTTGAACCGCCATCTGAACCTGATATGGTCTCTCTATCTCTCTCTCTTCCCCCTTGGAGCGACATGCCGAGACACACCAATTTTCTTCTTGGTTTTTCTATCTCTCTATCTAGAATCATACGGTAATCAATCCGATTATGTCTTGATCGATGATGAGGATGACATGAATGCACAAATTATGCAGAAGCATGAAGTCTGATGGTGTGCATTTTCTCTCTTCATCTCTCTCTCTAGACCTCTTACTCTAACTTTTCATCTTTCCCTGTCATAATCAAATTAACATTGGCTGCCGACGTCGCCTATCTTTCCTTCATATCTATCTCTATAATTCCCTAACTCTATCACTCAATCCATCTAGACCAGGATTACCTGAATGTTCATAGTCTTTCGAAGATGCTATCAAAGTCTCTCTCTCTCTCTCTCTCCCTACTTATCTCTCTCTCAACACGTCCATGATTATTCAGCCTACATAGCCATGCATTTATTTCTTACCGATGAAAAATAAGAAGCCAATGATGAGGATTACCTGAATATACAGAATCTGAAGAAATTGACATTGGCGAAGATCAGATGATCATGATCATTGTGGATTTGTTGGATCGACAGCGAGGAGGACTTCTTTTGCAGCCCATGTCACCTCTGCAAGATCACGCAGCAGGGCGGTCGATCGGCGATCCAGAGGGAGAAGCCTTGATAGGAGCAAATCTGAGGGAGAGAGATTTTGATAAACTTTACTTGAGGAATTCACAATCGAAGATAGAAAATCGAGCAGGGAGGATCGATGATAGAAGATCTGAGGAATTCATGATAATGAATTATATATCATGGTTAGCGCATGGAAGATCGACAATCCACGATCGTATATCGTAGATTGAATTCGTCATCGTATATGAGCCAGGCCGGCGATGACGAGACTAAATCGTCATCTTTTCGCGACATCCATTCTCGTCGTCGGCCATTGATAGACCTCACTCAGCCTGTTGACATTGACCCGGCATTGGTCCTTGACAGGCTGACAATGACGAGATGAATCATCATCGACCCTTTATCTCGTTTAGATGATTATGATGACGATGACGAAATTGTCTCTGTCACTGACGCTTACCGACGATGCCGATGACGACAGTTTCTGAAATGATAATTTTTACCATGCAAAACTGTGCAGAATTGAGGAAGAAGCAGGGGAGCGTACCGTGGTTTTGGATGATGTTTCGCAGAGAGAAGGCGGCGAGAACGCGTTCTTCCATGGCTCGATCCCGGGAGAGGCGGTCCAGCAGGGCAGGCACGAGCGGCGACCAAGCCACAGCTAAGTGTGGAGACTTGAGCGATGCCGAGATGGACATGCTCGTCCACGTCACCATTACGAGGCAGGATCTTGCCAAGGAGGGGATCCCACTCGCCAGACACTTGGAAAGGGATGAAGAGAATCTCTCTCCCCTTCTTCGGAGGAAGATGCTGCTGAATCTTTTTCTCCAGTCTTCCATTTCTGCTTCCTCATCATCATCCTGAAAATTTAGTCCACACTGATTGGCTTAGTTTGGCACGTCCGGATGACGACGAAATGTGACGTTGACAACTGGTTAATGACAGCGTCAACGCCATTTTTAACGTCACACATCGCCAATTTAAAATTCTTCACTGTCGTCAACAAAGGGCAATGGCCTTTGTTTGACAATTTTACGAAACAGTCTGTAGTACTACATCAACGTGTCAACGGAGATCCCGTCCACGTCGCCATCAACTGTCCACCATCTAAAACTCAGTAACTTTTAATGGCATTGACGGATCAACGTGTCAACAGAGATCCCGTCCATGTCGCCATCAACTGTCCACCATCTAAAACTCAGTAACTTCTAATGACATTGACGGACATTCATAAACCTCCAAAATTCAACCAAAGTTGTTGTTGACTGATAGACAACCGTCCATGATACCCTGTCAACATCCATGACCATCAACCAACCATTAAAAAAAAGAGAGTCGAAATAGTCATTATCAACGTCAATGAAGGTCGATGATGTAGACATGAACGCAACAATTGACTAATGCTGATCCAAAAAAGTCTATGGAGAATTGGGTTTCAGAGGAGTTTGACATCCAGATGAAGATGACTGGCTGAAGTTTATCGGAGGAAACGTCATCCAAAAATTTGGAATTTTGAGGCATCATTGACGTGGTTAAAATTTTTCACTGAAATTTAGCACAGTGATGGTTGAACGAAGACAGGAGTCAACCATGAATGGTGCCCGTCAACGTCAACAGCAACCATCCGTCATCTAAAATTCGTCAACATTATCATCATCATCATCATCATCAAGGAAGGTAGATGATATTTTGATGTTGAGAAGAAGATCGACGTGTCCAGCCGATCCAGCAGAGAACCGAGGTTCAGAGGAGTTTTCGGATTGAGATGGCACCAGAGGATAGAAGACTACGCCGATCGGGTTGAACCCAGATTTAATGAGCAGCCACGCCTCCATGGATGCTTCCCCTGAGCCAGAGAAACGGGAACATAGGAAGAGAATAGCCTTGCTGCAGCTCTCTTGGACCTTCCTTCCCGAGCCGCAGTCCATGGCTTCCATGAGCGCATCAATGGCTTCTTCTCTGTAGACGCTGTGCTGCAATGGATCTCCCTGCAATGGCACCATGATCATCACAAGATGGGTTCAGCATGTCCAGTAGATCATCATGTCAAGTGATGATTTTTTGTTGAAGATTTCATGTCGTGTGAAGATGACTATGATATTGACAAGTAGTTGACCATTTTGTAGATGGAAGTCAACCTCATCGTCACACATCAGATGATTGAAAATTTTCTGTCATCGTCATTGTCAAAGATGGTCAATAATGTTGATGCCGTCAGCATTTTTTAACTTAAGGTTGGGAGATGGACGATGGATAAAGATTTGGGACGGACAGAAGGGGACTGAATGGGCCTTTCGTTTTGTTCTATTCCAATCCAAAAGTTGGACACAAAGAATGATGGAATTGACAAAGGAACGGTTATAAAATGCTCTAATTGAACAGAGCTTGATGGAGAAGGACAGAACGGGAGCTGGTGAGGGATTTTGATCCGTTTCCTGTTTTAAGACTGATGACAAATTGATTTCTGGTCCGTTCTGTTTGTCACCAGTACACAAACCTTATTTTAATTAAAATTTAGTCAAAATGATGGTTCACGTTGACGGACGATGCCAACAGTCTCCGTCAACAGTCTATCATTTGAACTTTGTCAACGAGGGCCGATGATGTTCACATGATATTGACGTGCCAATGATGCAGGCTGCATAAATGACGGTAGATGTTCACGGAGGGCACCCGCCGTCACAGGGAACCAGTCAATTCCAAAGTCAACGTCAGCCACATATCATCCGAAACTCGTCAACGAGATTGGATGCCGTTGACCTTGACTTGCGCAGAACCCAATTCATGAGAGCTTTCAAAGATGACGTCCGGTAATTGAGAGAGAGTGATCGGTTACCAGAAGGAGATCAATCTGAAGGAGAATGGCTGCCGCCAGCGGTCGCTGCTCTGCCGGCGCCTTTTGGAGGTACACAAGAAGTACGTGCATTGCGTTGATGCTCCCCGAGTTCTTCAGCTCGTCAAGAAATCCCCTCACCTTTGTCCTCCTAACCATCAACCATCGAAAGTGAGCTATTCAATCAAACAATAAATCAAACTGGTTGCAAACGATGACGAATTTTCGTCTTCGTCATCATCCAACAAATGGATGACGATGATGCTTACGTTGCCGTCATGGTCATCCTGACGATCACCCGGGTCTACGATGATGATTTTGTAGTCCGTCATCGCCCAGGAAGTGAATTACGATGATCATTTCGTCGTTAGTCAAAGTTTAAAAAGGGAGAAAGACGATTTTGCCGCATCATAGTTATCGTCATGCTGCAGAGGACTACGGAGGATGATGATTCTGCCACCATCTCTCGTCAATGTTGAGCAAGTTTGAACAAAACGATGACGACTAATTCTCGTCATCGTCATCTTGATGCAGACGAAAGATGTGATGATTTCGTCACAATCTGTCGTCAATCTGAGCGAGGTTTACAGAGGGACGATGCTGACTTTGAATCGTCATCGTCATCTCGTAGAAGAGTACGGACGAGGACGATTTCGTCATCGTTACCAGTGACTGCGAACTCACTCACCTGGAGCGGGAGATGAGCTCAACGAGCAAGGACAGCGCGCAATCTCTAGATCTGACGCGATTCCCGGCCAAAATCTCAACCAGAGACGCCTTCTTCAATCGATCCACCACAAACTCCGCGCAAATCTCATCCGCCCTCACGCAAGCCACAATCAATCCCCCCGCGCTGCACGCCTGCCGTTCGTCCCCGTCCTCGAACCTCCAAATCAGCATCTCCAGCCCGCGCATCGCCATCACCTGCCTGGCGTTCTTCCTGCTCTGCTCGGCGTCGCACTTGCAGAGAAGCTGCTCGAGCAAGTAGAACGCCGCGGATCGCGGCCGGCACTGAACGGAGAACAACCGCTGCCGACTGTCGCCGTGCTGGAGAACGCGAAGAACCAAGGGAATCCACTCCAGCGCGGCGAGATTCTTGGATCGAGGCCGGAGAAGGTAGAGCAAGACGGCGGCCTTCAAGAACAGCTTCCTGGTGCGGAGGAGCTTGAAGAAGGTCTCGAGATTGGGATCGGCGGCGAGCACGGCCTTCCTGTTGTTCTCGCTGTGGGAGACAAGATCGGCGAGCAAAGACATGGCGATCTCGGCAATGGCGTCGTCTCTCGAAGCGAGCAGAACTTCTAGCAAGCCTTCCGCCACCGCGGCGGAGGAGATCGCCGTCGTCGCCGCCGCTCCGCCGCCGGCCGCGGCGGCGATCCACGCTCTGGCGATGACCTCCACCGCCGCCTCGCACTCCGCCAAGCTCCGCGACCGAGAGAGCGCGAAAATGGCGCGCTCGAGTTCCCGCCCAGGCTTATATACCCCCGCGTTTGAATTCGGAATCGGTTCCTGGCTCGGAATCGCCACCGCGGAATCGCTCCGGCAGGAGAGGAATCGGAGCGGGGTCCGATTCCGTGGCGGGGCGGTGACGGGATCCCTCTTGGCGCCGGGACGGTGCTGGGATCCGGGCTGGCGGGCGGCGGCGGGCGGCGGCGGCGGAAGAGAGCGGAAGCCGTCGCTGGAGAGGAGGTCGCGGAGAGAGGAGGGCATGGCTGCCTCTGTCGAACTAGAGAGAGAAAGTCCGCCGCTCGAGGGTTTATCTCTCTAGGTTCATCGCCCTGTACTGACCCTGTTAGAGAGAGAAATAGCTGCTGTAGAGAGAGAAAGAGTGGTGGTAATAGAGAGAGAAAGATATATGGTTATAGAGAGAGAGAGAGAGAAGGTAACGTTGGTCCTGGGTGTTCAGGGAATGTAGGGATAATAGAGTGAGAGAGATGGTTGTAGTGAGAGAGTGACGGTAGTAGAGAGGGAGTGTGTGTAAGGTTGTTCCTTGGTGTTCAGGGAAGAAGTGACAGAGAGAAGAATGGTAATAGAGAGAGAGAGATGGTTGTAGTGAGAGAGAGAGAGAAAGGGTAAGGTTGTTCCTTGGTGTTCAGGGAAGGATAATAATAGAGAGAGAAAGAGATACGGTTGTAGAGAGAGAGAGGGAGGGGAGGTTCGTTCCGTGGTGTTCAGGGAAGATGGGGCTGACAAAGAGAAGGATGGTAATAGAGAGAGAAAGAGAGAGGAGAGATTGTTGTAGTGAGAGAGTGACGGTAATAGAGAGAGCGGGTAAGGTTGTTCCTTGGTGTACAGGGAAGATGGAGTGACAGAGAGAAGGATGTATTAGAGAGAGAAAGAGATTTTGTGGTAGTGAGAGAGTGAAAAGAGTAGAGAGAGAGAGGGGAAGGTCGTGCCTTGGTGTTCAGGGAAGATGGGGTGACTGAGAAAATGATGGTAATAGAGAGAGAAAGAGAGATTGTGGTAGTGAGAGAGTGAAAAGAGTGGAGAGAGAGAGGGCAAGGTTGTGCCTTGATGTTCAGGGAAGATGGAGTGACAGAAAGAAGGATGGTAATAGAGAGAGAGAGAGAAAGAGAAATGGTAGTAGTGAGAGAGTGACGGTATTAGAGGGAGAGAGAGGGTAAGGTTATTCCCTGGGTGTTAGGGTAAGAGAGGGATGTCAGAGAGAAGGATGGTAATAGAGAGAGGGAGGAGGAGGAGAGAGGAAGGTTTTGACTTGGGGTTCATCTATCTGGCTTCGTGGGTGGAGAGATGAGAGAACTAGAGAGAGAGAGGGAGGAATACGTAGAGAGAGAATAAACGCAGGAAAATTAGGAGTGAGAGAGAGGACTGAAAGAAGAGAGGGAAGATCAGGAGCGAGAGAGACGAAAAATTAGTAGTGGTACTGAGAGAGAGGAACATCTAGAGAGAGAAGAAAGTCATTTCTTGGAGTTTCTCTGTAGCTACAATAGAGACGTTATTCCTCCGGAGATGAGCAGGAATAGAAGAGAGAGATGTAGAGAGAAGTGGGAGAGAGAGAAAAGGCGTTTCTCTCTCTTACTTCGACGAGTTTCTGCTGAGGGCCAGACGTGGATTTCAGGGAGGAGAGAGAGCGCTAGATACTTAGAGAGAAGTGGGAGAGAGAGAAAAGGCGTTTCTCTCTCTTACTTCGACGAGTTTCTGCTGAGGGCCAGACGTGGATTTCAGGGAGGAGAGAGAGCGCTAGATACTTAGAGAGAAGTGGGAGAGAGAGAAAAGGCGTTTCTCTCTCTTACTTCGACGAGTTTCTGCTGAGGGCCAGACGTGGATTTCAGGGAGGAGAGAGAGCGCTAGATACTTAGAGAGAGAGGAGAGATAGCTTTATAGAAAGAGAGAGTAGAGAGAGAAAGACTGGCTAGTGGGTATCACGGCAAGAGAAGATTGGGGATTCGTGGATGGGGAACATTGGCAGACAGATTGGGTCAGAGTAGTTGGTAGAGGGAGAATAATTTGTATAAGAAACGATAGGTAGAGACAGAGAGAGATAGAGAGAGAGTAGTCTGCAAGGAAAGAAGCTCAGTTTTTGAAGATGAGAGAGAGAGAGAGAGGATGATGTTGGAACAAAGAGATAAGAGAGAGAGGGAGTCTCTATTGTGTGAAAACTCTCAGCAGGTTAGAGAGAGAACGATGTATAAGAAGCTCTGAAGATCAGAGAGATGTAGAGGGAGATGGACATGCTCATATCTTTGAGAGAGCCCAAGATGGTAGAGAGAAATTAAATGAGATAAAGATGGCTAAATGTATTAAGTTTTTTATTGTTAGATACTCAGAGAAATCACTGATGTAAGTGTGAGAAGTATACCTGCATAGAGAGATAGCTGGAGCCTAGAGAGAGAAAGGGGTAGCCTGAGAAGTAGAAAGACCGTAATAGATGAAAGATAGCTAGAAAAAGAGTGATACGGGGGTAGCTGGAGGAAGGGAGGAACAGCCAGAGAAATAGAGAGAGAAATATATTGAGAAAGAGAGAGAGATGGAAATGAATGTCCAGAGAATTAAATGGAGTAAGAAAGATAGAGGAAGAGAGAGAAATTTAAATATTTATTGATAGCTTAAGAAGGAGATTGGGAGATAGGGTACCTAGAGAAGAGAAAAGACTGATACTAATGGAGGAATTACTGGAGAAGTAGAGAGGGATGAAGAAATATAAATATAGAGATTGAGAGAGCAACACATGGACGGTAAGGGACACTAAGAGACAGAGAAATCATGAGAAATAGAGAGATAGGGACACTCAGTGATTGAGAAAGGATGGAGACGCTGGGTGATCGATAAAGACAGTGTTAGAGAGAGAGAAAGAAATTGAACGAGAAAGAGAGTCAAAGAGTGACAGAGAGAGAGAGAGAATGAAAGAGAGAGAGAGAGAGTCAAAGAATGAAAGAGAGACAGAGAGTCAAAGAGTGAAAGAGAGAGAGAGACCAAGAGTGAAAGAGACAGAGCGAAAGAGTGAGAGAGAGAGAGTGAAAGAGAGAGAGAGAGTCAAGGAGAGAAAGAGAGAGAGACCAAGACCGAAAGAGAGGGAGAGAAAGAGAGAGATTGAAAGAGAGAGAGAGAATGAGAGATTGTAAGAGAAAGAGGGAGTGAGACAAAGAGTAAAAGACAGAGAGAGAGAGAGAGAGAGACAAAGAGTAAAAGACAGGGAGAGAGGGACAAAGTTTAAAAGTCAGAGAGAGAGCGACAAAGATTGAAAGAGAGAGAGAGAGAAAGAGGGATTGGAAGAGAGAGAGAGACAAAGAGTGAAAGAGAGAGAGATAGAGACAGAGAGAGAGATAAAGAGTAAAAGATAGAGAGAGACCAAGAGTGAAAGGGAGAGAGAAAGACAAAGATTGAAAGAGAGAGAGAGACCAAGAGTGAAATAGAGAGAGAGTGAAAGAGAGAGACCAAGAGTGAAAGAGAGAGAGAGAGTGAAAGAGAGAGACCAAGAGTGAAAGAGAGAGAGAGAGAGTGAAAGAGAGAGACCAAGAGAGAAAGAGAGAGAGAGAGAGAGAGAGAGAGAGAGAGAGAGAAAGAGAGAGACCAAGAGTGAAAGAGAGAGAGAGAGTGAAAGAGAGAGACCAAGAGTGAAAGAGAGAGAGAGTGAAAGAGAGAGACCAAGAGTGAAAGAGAGAGATAGTGAAAGAGCGGGACCAAGAGTGAAAGAGAGAGAGAGAGAGTGAAAGAGAGGGACCAGAGTGAGTGAGTGAGAGAGAGAGAGTGAAAGAGAGACCAAGAGTGAAAGAGAGAGAGAGAGAAAGAGAGAGAGAGAGAAAGAGAGAGACCAAGAGTGAAAGAGAGAGAGAGAGTGAAAGAGAGAGACCAAGAGTGAAAGAGAGAGAGAGAGTGAAAGAGAGAGAGAGTGAAAGAGAGAGACCAAGAGTGAAAGAGAGAGAGAGCGTGAAAGAGAGAGACCAAGAGTGAAAGAGAGAGAGAGAGAGAGAGAGAGAGAGAGAGAGAGAGAGAGAGAGAGAGAGAGAGAGAGAACAAGAGTGAAAGCGAGAGAGAGTGAAAGAGAGAGACCAAGAGTGAAAGCGAGAGAGAGTGAAAGAGAGAGACCAAGAGTGAAAGAGAGAGAGAGAGAAAGAGAGAGACCAAGAGTGAAAGAGAGAGAGTGAAAGAGAGGGAGACCAAGAGTGAAAGAGAGAGAGAGAGAGAGTGAAAGAGAGAGACCAAGAGTGAAAGAGAGAGAGTGAAAGAGAGAGACCAAGAGTGAAAGAGAGAGAGAGTGAAAGAGAGGGAGACCAAGAGTGAAAGAGAGAGAGATAAAGAGACGGAGAGAGACAGAAAGAGAGAGAGAGACAAAGAGAGAAAGAGAGAGAGAGAAAGAGATTGAAACAGAGTGAAAGAGAGATTGAGAGAAAGAGAGAGAGAGAGAGAAAGAGAGAGGAAAACACAGGGGGATAGAGAGAAAGAGAGAGAAAAACACAGGGAGATGGAGAGAAAGGGAGAGAGAGGAGTGGGAGACAAATGGTTTGGTTCTGGTCCTGGAATGTAGAGCCGTCTTCTTCCTCACGTGAATCGTATACTCCAAGAGAGGAACACGACGACGAAGAAGAAGACGACGACCGCGATATCACTCGCACTACCCCCACGCGGCGAACTTGGAGGCCGAATAAATGCAGCAATTGGTACACGACAGAGCCCAGCAATGGCTCTCTCTCTCTCTACCCTTTCTCTCTCAACCCTTTCTCTCTCAACCCTTTCTCTTTCTATCTCTTGGCCCTGCAGACTCTGTCGTTTGCCCAATTTAACGTGGGGGGACTGGGCAGCAGTGGAAGAAGACAACTGTGTAGTCTGGAATTGGCCGGGCCGGCAACGGTGGGGGTTTCCCCCCATATCTTTGCTCTCTCTCTCTACCCTTTCTCTCTCTTGGGAATCCAGAATCTGTCGTTTGCCCACTAAAATATGGGTTAATGTGTGTAAAAAAAGGAAGAAAAGAACGCAAAATGGAAGCTCTGTGGCCCATTCCTGAATTAATTCCTGGACAGTTTTCCCATATTCTATATCTCTCTCTCTCTATCTTTCTCTCTCATTCTGAACCTCATGAATGAAAATCCGGGTCCATAAGTCTGAAGAGAAGATACCGCGGTCTAAGATTTTTCTCTGACTACCTTAGTCAGAGCTGAAAGATTAATCTAGCTAGATCCTGGGGCCTCCCCAGTCTGGCACAGCTTTACAGTTCCTTAAACTTTTGACGAATTTCTTGTTGAATTTAGTTATCTTGTGATTGAATTTTATCAGTGAGGGAAACTTTGGGGAAAAAAATGTTATTTGTAATGTAGGCGGACTTGAGACATTTCTGGCAATGTTTAATTTAGAATTCCAGAGTAAGATAGGGAGTAGTATGAATTGGTGTTTTCGCTACAGACTAGATATCAAATGATGTGGCATTTGGATTATGTATTGGATTTTTTCTAACTAAGTGAAAGTTACTGTGCCTCTTGGATATATTTGGGTTCTAGTTAAGGTTTCACATTGTAAATAATTATACATTTCTTCTTAAAGTGAAAACAAAAAGATGTTAAAGTAATACAGAATGCTCGTAAACTCACGCCTCAGTTCTTTATTCGCTTCGCCATTCGCTTCGCCCCTTTGGAACCTTTGGCCTTTGTACCAGGCATCACCTTCATTTTTTCTTGCTGAACCAAACCTTTGGTTCGGCAGTCATTGAGTTATAAGTTCAGATTGAGCTGGGAAATAAGAAAGACCAAATCATATCCCTTAGCGAATCAAGAACGGAAACGGAACCAAAGCTCAGATTGAGCGGAACTAGATAAAGATGCAGCCTCTAGAGATGAGATTCCATTCTATCTGAAGCTCTGTCTATCGACTTAGGAAATAGAAAATCAGATCAACAAGTTATGTTATGGTGTAAGCCTGACTTCGTCACCTAATCCAAGCAATACAGGGCGCTTGCGTACCACCATTCCCTCCTAGCTTCGCATGCCAGTTCAGATTGAGATAAGGTTTCCCAGTTGCATTGGTTAGTACTGCATCGTTCCTTAGGAGCCTTCACATTTCACTTTTTTTTAACCACACGCTGTGATGGAGGACCATATCGGCCAACACGTCCCAGCCCGTTGCCAGCCGCAATGCGAAGCCAAAGACAACGTGAAGAACCCGAACTTCCACTACCAGGTTTAAATTTGCAATCACGTCATGTTGTTTTATCTCAAATTTGTACAGTTTTACTGTTTTTAGGGGTCCTTTGTGGTTTTACGGAGGTTTCTCCTCGCTTCGCTGGTTTTATTTCGTCACCCATGGACTGTGGGGAGGCCTCCAGCTGCGTGTGTAACTCCCTCCCCACCATGATGATGTTTTGTGTCTGTGTTTTTTGTTCACTCTTGGATGGGGGGAAAGCCATGCATGGCTTCTTTCCCCATAAACTATCCATTAGGGAGGCGGGAAGCGCAACAAGCCCTCTCCCCTAGAAGAGCCCATATTAGGGCACCTTTTGCTCCTCCCTTCCCCTCTCTTTGATACTATAAAACGGAAGAGGGGGAAGACTTGTTGAGACGGACTGGTTTGAATGATGAAAGAATATCATTTTTTTAGGGTCTCTCTGCTCACCTTCTTCCCGTCGGTGTCGCTGATCGCTCACCCACTCCACCCTACCCTTTCCCCACCTCTTGCTGCATCAGAGTCGACCCTCCACACTACTAACTGATGCCTCCCCACTTCCACCCGCCTTTGCCATTTGAGCTCGCGAGCACATGGTTTACCACCGTCGCTGGTCAAAGTTGCACTTGGCTTTCTTTTTTCCTCCCCCCGATCAGCCGAAGGTGGCCTCAACGTCGTTGAACGATCCCCGGTCTCACGACCCTTCTTTTTTTTGGCCAAAGACGAACCCCCTGTTGCTTCCATAAATCTTCTCCGGTGTAGTCCTCGGCCGAGGAATTCGTTCTCCCTAATCCAGTAGCGATGCAGCGACCGCTATCGACCCCGACTCAGGAGCATCGGTTGCCTTATCCATTGCACCCTGACTGTTGGAGCAAGGTGAACGTGGGACTTCCTCTCCCGGGCGTTCTCGACAGAGTCGACGGACCCTTTGATGTGCACTCCCCTTGAACAACCGGTACGGCCTTACCACATCAAACGAGCGCGGTGATCCCCGCTCAAGGTACTTCTCTCCATCCCGTTTCTTTCCCTAATTTACAGCAGTATTATTACTCCCCTCAGTACTGGTCCTCTACATTGTGAGACCCGTTGATGACAATATAGGATTAGCCCTCGTCCTTTGTTAGATTACTTCTTGACGGTGTCGGATTAGCTTGTTAGCGGCGACGGTACAGATGCTACCGGACGGTGATACGTTCCCTACTTCGTCGGCCTTCGAGCTGGTCTCACGGGTCATAAGGAGCCTGAACAAGGCTCGACACCCCCGTTGTCGTCACTGGTTCTCGCTCCAGATCAGTGGCTGCTGCATTTTCTCGTTGAATTTCCGTTAAAACTTGCATGCATTTTATCTTGTTGCTGCTTCATTCGACGTGAATTATCTTTGTGGTGCCCCACGACGGGTCGACCTGGTCGTGTTACATCACACTGAGGTTACGATGAAGATTCAGGCGCGACTTTAGGCGCGACATTAGGAACGTTCACTTGGGGACTTTGTCTCATGAATTTATTAAATGCAGGAAAATAATAAAGTCTATGAACCATATATATTTAAATGCAATTGAATTAATATTAACATCGTATGTTCTCTCTGTGGGGGAAGGTAATGTAGGTGTCTATGACTATAAATATATAGGTATAAAAATACAAAGAGATGAAATATGATGTAGAATTTTGATCAGGTCATCACTGGTAATCTAACATTCATATTCTGAAGCTCAAGCTCAACATTATTCTTTTAAATTAAACTTCTACCTTATTTGTTTGATTCGTTTCTCATTGTTATTTGAAAACTTCAATTTTCATCAAAATGTCGCTGTGTAACATCCTAAAAATAAGTAACAATGTCAAGCTAAAAAACTGGAATTAATTCAAAGGAAAAAGAGTATCTCATTGAAGATTTCCAAAATAAGAATATATTTTGACAATATGGATCTGAATATGCAATGTCTTAAAATATTGATATATCTTATATGAATTCTGAAATTTAAGTTAATTAAAATGGAAAAAACTTTATGAAAATTTATTATACTTTATAATTTACAAAAATAAAATTCATCAAAATACATAAATTGCTACCTTTATAATCATTTATTTATATATGTGTCATATTGAGGATTTATAAAATTTTATTCTACTATTCACAGTGTAACATTCATCAATTTCAAACGACAACAACATCCTTCTCTAGTTCTGGTTCAAATTACTAGAAAAATCTTAATTTAGGAGACCACTATTACAGAAAACAGCTGTTTGTTTTATACTTACCTACAGACTAATATCTAGAGTAAGTACAGATTTTGAAATGAAATTACTGTGTTTGAGAAATACAATGAAATATGATCATAACATTTTAGCAATTATGTAAAAGAACCATATATCAGGTCAAAATCTATGTGAAGTATGCAAAATAACTTATGAGTCCAACCTGAATTAATCAAATTATAGAGTTGGGTGTGCTTCAAGCTCAGTTATATTTTCAGACTAACTTGTCAAAAAATAGATGAATCTAATTCTTGTAATGGAACTCACTGATTACACATCATTATTACCACAACAAAAAAACTTCTAGAAGGAATCTACTTGCAAAATAAATATATGCCACTAAAAATCTCATGGATAGAATTATCATTGTTTATTCGTGATTCTATGATGTCCCTGTATAAGGCATTCATTAACAGGATGTTTTTTGTGAAAGAATAGGACCCTCACAAATCAGGGTTTTAGCTAGATTCCTTAACATAGGCTTGATTCATAAGATAATTGAATCACCAACATAGAATAAAAAATATCATATATGATACACAACTTATAATTGGGCATAAAGGCCATTATTTCTTATGAATTTCCCATATTGTCCTTAATATATCTTACCTTAACCACTGTGATGATACATTACGATCCTCAGGTGGGATACTTATATATGTTAAATTATTGATGATACACATCAATATATGTTTATTTAATGGTAGAAATGAGTTAGGTTGCTTCCCAATACATCACGACAAAGTTCATGTACCCGAACATAATCTGTAAGGCCCTCCATAATGTAGACGTTATTTTCTGAATATTCTAATGCATGATTAAAATGTGAAACACAAGAATTAGATTGTAAGAAACTAATGACTGCATCCTACATCTCACTTACATAGACTTCCAAGAAAAGTATATATAAATTTCATTAGTAGCATCTAAGATTATCCTTATACCTAAGGTGTGAAAGGACTCTACATATAGACATGGAAAGGCCATTGAGAAAATGTGAGCTATGCACCTGAATTTGTAGAAGTTATTAATATAGGAATGGAGTAAAATCACATTAAATCACGTTTCATTTCATAATTCAATAATTGTTTTTAGCTTGAAAGCATGATAATCTATCTTTCAAGTATAAACCACACAATATAAATTGATTGCATATTTTATTTAAAGTTAATGTATAAATATCCATTAATTTAGGCATTTAATATTTATATAAATTATTTAATTAATAAAATGGGGTAAAGTTACTTTATATTACGTTTCCTAATTTTTTTCAAAAATATTGGAAAGACACTGTAAACCAGAACTCAATGGAATTTTTAAAATTTTGAAATACCCCAAAGTTAAAATTATGTCAAATACAATATAAAATAGTAAGAAGACACTGTAAATTATCCTGGAATTCTTATGCAGATGAGTTAGTGGAGTGGCCAAGAAGAAGAAACAAAGGGGACTGAACTACTACCTCAGAGAGAAGAACATGTATACATGCATCATTGAGAGGGTAACCCAGAATGCCACAGGCCCTTCTCCATGAAACTATGTTATACTGAAGTTCTATGGGCCCCTTGAGAATCAAAAGACTTATTCTTTGTATTTTTCAATGTTATGTTCTTCTAAGAACTTTCTTCTATTACGTTCAAAATGAATGGGTATTGTGGAATTCTCACACAAATATTTTACAAGGGATCATATTTATCTTCTGGTTCCCTTAATTCTTTGAACAATGCTTCTTCCAAAGAAATGACTTTTCTGTGACAATGGATTTAAAAAACAAGTCAGCCACTCATCCATCATTTTACCATCCCCGCTAAACATAGCGTGGCATTTGTTGATAAAGTATTCAAAGTTATGTTGAAATCATGTATTTTGATGAAAAATGCATATTTTTTCTCATCTGCAACCTATAGTCATGATGGAGGTACTTGGAACTTACCACAAATATCATTATCAACTCTGTAACAATACGAATAGAATAAATATTGTAGATGGTAAAGTATCAATGCTATATAGGAGCGTTACATGCCCAATTTAGGCCTAGAATATTCCTTCTATCATGAAAATAAACTATGGTTTTTAAATATTACAGTTTTTGTTAATTTGATTTTTGGAACTTTTTTGTAATGTATACTGTCTTCTCATGTCCTACATCAACCAAAATAAATAAATATATATGGTTCATATGGATCAGAAACCTGGCCCAAAAATTAGCTGATAAAATAATCTATCTTCCGGACCCGATCAGGGATTATTATATTGATTAGGCATCAGCCTGATATTAAAAATGTAGTATAAAGTCACGAAGCTCTATGAAAGTTCAAGAACTTACAAGAATTTAGTTCCCCATTTTTTAATTCAGAAAATATAACTAAATTCTATATTTTTATAACTTAATATACAGAAAATAATTATTAAAAATAATATGCTATTTTATTGTATTTTAGAGTATTTCATTTTATGTTTAGGATGCTTTGATTAAATAGTCAAACTATATATTACATTTATTTACATTATAAATAAATATATAAACCAAATTTAGGTATATACGAATACAATGAATATATTTTTACAAATCACATTAATGAACGTTAAAATAAACAAAAAATGAAGTTAGAGAAATAATGTTTGCATCTTAGAATGGTATTTTTATTTCTAAAGAAAAATTTTCTTATTAAGATAAGATGATCATAAGAAAAAATATTACTATAAGGTGGATAATAACACCTATAAATTCAATTTTCAATATTTAAATATCATCTTATTGAAATTTCAATATCTACACTGCATGCTGGGATATCGTAGGCACTGACTTGGTGCTTGCTATGAAGGAGGTGTTTACGCGCAAAGTCTTCCCTCGAAGTCGGAAATCCACTTTTCTAGCGCTTATTCCAAAAGTGGATTTCATAGACTTTCGCCCCATCAGTCTTTGTAATGTATGCTACAAAATTTCATCCAATATCATTACAAATAGACTAGGGAACTTTCTTGATAGACTTATCTCTCCTGAAAAGTGTGGTTTTGTCAAGGGTTGACAGATCCATGACAGTATCATGCTAGTTCACGAGCTAGCACAGTCATTAAATGCTCATAGTCCGGGCTCAAATGTCATCATCAAACTGGATATGGAGAAGGCCTTTGATTGAGTCGAATGGAATTTCCTTACCCAAGTGTTACGTCGCTTGGGTTCACCGATGCGTTCATCACTCTTGTCGATGCCTGCATTAGAGAGAATCATTTCTCTCTCCTGATGGATGGAAATTCCACTGGCTTCTTCACGACCATGAGAGGTCTACGACAAGGTGATCCTATCTCACCCACCCTTTTTATATCGATGGAGGAGGTCTTCAACCGATCGCTCACACGTGCGATTGACCACGACCTCATCCAACTGTATTTTACAAAAAGGGGCTGCCCGATCCTCTCACACTCTCTATTTGCAAATGATGCCATCCTTTTCCTCAATGGATCTAAGAAACCATTAAGGAATTTTTGAGTATCCTCAAAGCATACGAGCAAGCTTCGAGCCAGCTCGTCAATGCCTCGAAGAGTAGCTTTATAGTTGGCCCTTCCACCGCTATAAAGCGCTCTCAGATACTCCAGCACTATACCCGCTACTCACGAGGATGCCTTCCTTTCAACTATCTTGGATGCCCTATCTTTCTAGGACCCGCTAGGCTTCATTACTTTGATGTACTGCTGGCTAAACTGAGAAAGAAACTAGAGGGATGGAAACTTCATTTTCTATCCCCTGGAGGACGTATCCAACTTATTCAACACATCCTCATGAGTATCCCGCTGCATACCCTTGTAGTCCACTCACTATCTCTTACAGTCCTTCGCTTAGTGGAACGACTATGTGCACGTTTCCTATGGCCTGGTCACCTTGAGGGAGAGTGTTGCCATCATTGGGTCTCTTGGGCGAAAGCTTGTAGGCCGATGACTTAGGTGTCTAGGGATCAGACACCTCCCAGACGTCCAAGGCATACTTCAAAAGAAACTCGTATGGCGTATGCGCACCACACACTCCCTATTTCGAAGTTTTACCGAGTATGGCGAGTGGGCCCGTCGAGAGAAGGATATCTGGGGCCCTCGACGACGACGGACTTGGCAAAAACACTGGCTTGAGATAGCCCAGGTCACACGTTGGCAGGTTGGCTGAGGTGCGATTAGTGCCTGGTTGGACACTTGACATGGTGACGAACCCTTAGCTCACCATTCACACTTTGTACCTCATCGACTGAGACTAACATTGACCCAACTGCTCATGGACAACATGGGACACCTATGTGAGTAGCATGGCCTCCCTTCAGACACACTCTCCCAGATATAGAGTACCCCTATATAGACCACTCGCGACCGTGCGATTTGGACGCTCACACTCGATGGAACCTTCTCCTGTAGATCTTCTTGGGAGTATTTTCGCGAGAAATCCCCCCACCAGCACTGGGGTCGTCGCATCTGGCATCTGGCAATCCTCACACGTGTCTCCTTTTTCCTCTGGAGACTCTTACATCGTGGCCTTTCGAGTGATGATCGGGTGATCCGTATAGGTCACTCCCTCAGTTCGCGTTGTCACTACTGCCCCGCATCACCATAGGTTGAGACTATGGAACATCTATTCTTCCATAGTGAGACAACCCTAGACTGTTGGCGTCACATCACACACCCTTGGCGTCCACTCCTTCCCATCCCACTGACCCTGTTTGAGTATTTTGGTAAGATGTTTCTCTCACCAACACGCTCTAAACGGAGCCCCATCCTACACATCACCATAGCTTACTAACTATGGGAGATATGGAAAGGGCAAATTCATCTCATTATGCAGGGACTCCCATGTGCGCCGCAGATATCACGCGTCGAGTCAAGCTCTGGATATGGCACACCCACCATCTCATCTCGCCTCACGACCGCATCTCAGCCCTCACGTGCGGCTTCCTTCGCTCTTGGGGCATTTTGGTGACCGTTGCTCTTGTCCGCATTCAGCTACAGGTTGTCCATTGGCTTCCACCACCACTCGGGATCCTCAAACTGAATGTAGATGGTGCGGCCAAAGGGAACCCGAGGCCAGCAGAGGGAGGTGGTATCCTCCGTGATCATACAAGGAGTATTCTGTTCACTTTTTCCTCTTTCTATGTCATACAAACTAATACAGTAGCTGAAGCTACGGCGATACGTGATGGTTTAATCCTCCGCGAGGAATGAAACCTTCACCACGTCGTCGTAGAATTGGACTCACAAGTGTTGGTTGACATGCTTCGTGCAGGTACATGCTCCTAGTGGTGCCTACATGGCGTATGGCAGGACATCATGCCATGCCACCCTACACAAATAGTATATGTCACCAGCTGTGAGAAGGCAATCAGACAGCAGACGCCCTGGCCAACCATGCGGTACACACACGACACCCCTTCTCTCTTTTTCTTTCTTGGCAGGCCCTCGCTCCCTCAGCTCGGGGATGCTATCACGTGGAACGCCTCGACTTGACGACTCTCTGTACGCATCTCATACTACAGAAGGAGGGCCCGCGGGAGTGGCGAATTGCGTGGAACACTCGAGGTGGGCGCGCCCAACCTCTCGCCTGATCGAATAACTTTTACAACGATGGGGTGGACTATGCACACTTCCACCATCGTAGCTGCTCCGCGGCCACTGCACTCTACGCTCCCACTTTCACTCAGAGGGAGCACAGACGGATGAGGTCGGCACGCGCGAACTTCTGCGAGTTCTTGCTAGGTATCATTTATGTATCTTTTCCTTTCCTGCACATTAGCGTGGACGAGTGGGATCCGAGTGTAATTGGGATATTTATGCTTGCTCCACGCCTATAAACAATGATAAACACTCCACTTTATATATAAATTCCCCTTGGGTGGCGTCCAGGGCATGGCTAGATTGGACTACAGGCACAACCACAGGATTGGCCGTACCTGGCACCGTGTTTTTTGCTTAAAAAAATGAAATTTCAATATTTTATATATACATTTAAATCTGAATATTCCGAATCAAGAGTCTTGATACAAAATCATATTTTTCTAAAAATATTATTTATGGTGAATATAAAAATGAAAAATATTCAATAAAATAAACACCATGGGAGAATAGCTGGTAAGAGGAAAAAAGTCAACAAGAACTATTATTCATGCTAATAATCTACAATTAACTCTAAAGATCAGTCTCTATCAGTCTCAAACTCACTCCATCCCCATCTTAGCTTTGAAACAATACCTTTTAAATAAAGCATGCAACCTTCTGCACTGTAGGCAGTCTTAAAAATGACTTTAATATTTGAATTCTTCATATTTAGTCTATATCTTAAGTTACATATTGTGTGGAATGGAGTAAAATTCTGCTTGTAAATATCTTTGAATTTCTGAGGTCAGGTATTCTTCCAACTTTCTGGATCCTTCTACTGACGATAGTTTTACTTTGGATAGCTGTCGAAGCTCAAATCATTGGATATCTCCAATGGCTATAAAACAAGCTTCTGATAAACATATCATTGCATTCATACAAATTTATGCCTATATTTCTTTTGGTCCTCTTCATTGATCTTTTTCATTCATGTACACTTCCAGAAATTCATGTTTAGAAGTTGATCAAGATCTTTTTCAGTGATGTAATTTCATTAAGTAGAGGTCACACATCTTCAAATTTTTATCCATTCTCGCTGAAACTGAATGTCAAAAGTGCATTATATTTTTATAGAAAACATACTAAATTTCTTTCTTGGAGGTATTTGATCCTCAAAAGATACTCTCATTTACAAAAAACATATAATAGAGACAAGAAAGAGTCATAAATTTAAAGAAGCACATTCAAAAGGAAATATTAACAGACAAAGAGACAAGATAAGTCCAAAAGATCAAAAGAAAAACATTAAAAGGGAAAATTCTACTTCTTAGGAGGTAACCATTGTCCAAAGAAGAGTTTATTCTCCAAGAAAAAGCTGTAACTATATTTCATCTTAGGACTGTAATGATGATTCGTGGAGTCTTGCACACTTCATCCATTGCAAAACAGATATAAATATGCCAAACTAAAAGGATATGAAACCGGTCCAGGCCTACTTTTCAAATCTTTCATTCCACGGAGTTTGTCCTAGTACAATTATCATGCAAATAAATGATCCACACTTGCCCATCAGGTCACAAGTGGGCTTAGGACCGAGGAACGGTTTTGATCAGACCACACCGGTACCACAGATCATCCATTTGAGGGTGGACCAGTTTGTCAAACAGGTTTAGGTCAAAGGGCCAAACCGTAGTGGAATCGGAAGCATATTATTTTTCTTATTTTATTTTTTATAAAATTCTAAAAATATCAAATCCAACTCGACAGAGAGGTTTCTACTGAGCTTAGCGTAGACACCTTATATTGGCCATCTGTGGGCACCCACTTGATGTAGAGGATATTTAAAATTATCAAGAAAATAAATTTCTACTTTGACTTTGATATTGACTAGTAAACCTGACCAGACTGGGATCGGTCCGAACTGGAGCGAGACTGAACAAGAACAGAGCAGAACCAAACCAAAGTTTTGGTAAGGTTTTGGCCTTTGCTAAAAACCCGGATTGGAGTGGGATTGTCAAACCCTAGTCACAAGTATTGATAACATATTCTGCAAGATCTTCGTTAGTTGTTTGTAAGCTTCTTGAATCCGTATCATGATATTTATTTTAGTGGAAAACCACATCAGGTATACAATGAAAGGGCAACAAATATATTTAATATAGAAGCTTAATGAATAGTAGCAAACTTCTCTCATAAACAGGGGACTTGGTAAACGGTTGTGATTATATATCACAATGGTGAGGTGAAAGATATTACATAATCACTACCAAAACTAGTACCCCTTTCCGGGGTTCATGAAGTATATGATAATGTGGAAATAATCTCACACCATATTTTTTCTGTTCATCTGTTAAAATTTTAAGGGACCAAATAATAGCACAAGACGATGACATCATGAACATTCTTAGCAGCTGAAAATAAAATATAGAAAAAGACCTAAGTGCAAGTCTTAGCATCGTAAAGCGATTAAAACGTGCTTTGCCATTTAACCACTAAAAAGATAACCGCAAAATAAGAGAAAAATGTAAAAACAATATAGAGATGTTTTGGTCCCCTGAAATGTTAACATCAGATCCAGACAAGATAATCATGATACCTCGGGTGGATTCTTGTGTACTAATTATTTTATGGAGAGGTAGAGTATAACCCCCAGAAATATAACTGAAGGAACTAACTGAAAACTTTTATAAGAATCAGTTTTCAAGGTTTTCTTCGATCGATACAAAATATTCATGAAATCGATTTTGGTGGATAATTTTCCTCTGAACTCTGGAGGATTTCTACGGCCACTTTTTTACCACCCACCTATTGCCCTGGAAAATAATTCAGCACTTAAACACGTATTTTTTTACAGTTTTCTGATTTTGTGAGAAGAAAAAAAAAAATTCCAAAAGAATGTTAATAGCGTCTCTATTAACTGATAAATAAAATATTGGGATTTAATGATAAAAAAATATAATGCCTTTTGATCCTTAGATAACACTAAAGAAACTATTTTGTCACAAATCAAACTCATAATTAACTAATTTTATTTATTTACATAACCAAATTTCATTATTCTACTATTTAATTTACTTATTAATTATATATTTGGTAAACTTATTACGTTAAAAAAATAGTTCATCTTCAATTCTCTTGAACAAGGAAAATTATAGGAATTTTATTTATATGTGCGATGGACTTTCCCTGAGGGAAATAAAAGTGTTACGGATAGCTGTATTTTAAACTAAAGTAAAATATTACTAAATATCATCAATCTTAGTTTTCCATTTCAAAGCAAGCCTCTGATATGAAGCGAGGAAATATTAATACTTGTAATTGAAGAGATAATACACATGCTTTTTCCTAATTCCTCTCTTATGAAAAATATACTAAAACAATTCAAATTCGGAAAAAAGTTTCTTAATATGTACTTGTAAAATTTATACTTATAAAATTTTATAATTACAATATGTTTAATATCATCCCACTTATTTTTTATTTAAAGTCAACCTCAGATATGAAGCATGGAAATAGAACTGCACATAAATGAAAATACAAATTAGGAACCACTTTTTCCTAGATTTTATCTTCAGAAATATTAAAGTAATAAAAAATTAAAATTATGAAAAAAATACTGAAAAGTGAATATATCAAAGTTTATATCTACACTTAGTACTTTGTTACTCATTTTTGGGAAAAATATTCATCAGAAATTTTTTACATAATTGTTTTTAATTATATATAAAAGTTTAATATGATTTTTGATAAATTACTTATAAAGTTTAGCCTAAAATATTTTTTTTAATATTTGAGTAGTCTTCCAACATTTATAAATTAAATTCAAGAAAACATAAAGATATTTATTAAAATATTGGTTCCTGAGTGGTTAGATAAGACTAAAATTCTAATAAAGTTATATCTTCATATGCCACTTCTATAAAACTTTATTAGGTAACCTACGGATATTTAATTTATTGACTTAAAACACAATGAGATGATTGAAATAAAGTTTTGACTGCAATATACATGTTTCTTTGTGAAACAATCACTTGAGATTTAAAACAGATGATTTTCTTATGTTAAGTAAAGAAATTAGATATTCGGATCCACATGTTGCTAAAGAATGATGTTATACTTTAAATCTATGACGATGAATCATGAACGAGCCGATAATATGTTTGAAAACGAAAAGGTTTTATCATAATGATCCATTTACACTTCCATGACTTCATGATTCCTCATTAAAGATGAAAATCCATTCTTCATGCAACTGAATACTAGAGCCCTGTATTCTCAAAATTCGTTTTCCTTTCACATTAAATATTTCAGATTTCTATTTTAAAGTTACTTCATCATTAAAAAACATTCCCACTTACAACCAAGAGAGAAAAGGAGGTAGGATAAATTCAAATACTAAAAACAAAAAAACGACCATTCTCCTAGTGGAACTTCATGTCCTTCTGCGTCCCAAATCCAGCCATTTGGTGTCGTAGCTTGCAGAAACTAGACTTGACTGGAGGGCCAAACCATACAATACATTAAAGCAAACCCAATTAAGTGCAGAAGCATGAAGATGACTTTGACGATGTTTCTCTGAAGCCTCCCTGATGTAGGCAAAGGGAAAAGTGAGAATAACATTGTCAAACCAAAGATTATGAGATCGGCGATGGCCTAACATTCAACTCTTTTGTCCCATGGACTTTCCATTGCTATGAATAATACACCTAAGAAGCATGCCCAGATGCTCGATAAACGATATACAATCCCAATCGCTAGTTCTTCGCTATCCATGTAAATATCATTTTTGTCGTTCATTCCTGTCTGTAGCACACACCAAACACACAATTAACGATCAAGAAATAAACTTCACATCCAAGTTTAATGGATAGAAGAATCATATTTTATTATTTTCATAAATACAAAATAGAAGAAACATTTTGTCACATTTATGCACGGGAAAGCCTAATCTTCTAAAAGAGAAGAGGGTCATTGAAGAAACCAGATGCTTTTCTTTCAACTCTATTTTTATACCCCAAGTTCAGAAGTTTTTAATGTCAGATGTAAGTCCTACTAACAAGGTCCATTTCAAGTGTATGGAGTCAAAAGGGTATTCAATATGTTAATAAGAAGACGAAATCTCATGTCATGGGTATTTGATTCATCTGGTGAATATGTCTGAATGGACAAAACAAGGGAATTAATCGATGACATCATACAAAACGAATAACTCCATATTTCCCAGCTTGAATTGATCAGGCATCAACAAAAGAAACCCAGACTATGAATTGGCGTTCAATAAACATAAAATAAACGCGTAATTTTCATGTTTACTGCTGCTTTGAAACAGTAAAACACGGAAACTAAACTTATTTCCGTAGTCAGATCCAAAGAGATAACCAAATAATACCTGGGTTGGATATTTCTCAAGAAAAGGCTCATGTCCCACTGTAATGGCGGAATACTCTTTCTTACTGTCAGGAGATACGTCTTCCTTTGCATTTTCGACCTGAGATAGACATATGTAAACGTTAGAGCTGAAACATACATCTCTTAATTCACTGACGAAGAGATGGTGTTCTCTGTTTCTACCAGAGGGGACGACATTGTTCGTCAGAGTTGGTGATGGGTTTTTTTGTGAGGAGATCGTAGGAAAGAGAAGGGGTGGTGGTGTGTAGATATTGATAGTTCATAACGGAGGAAGATTTGAAGGAACGAGCCGCGGCTTTCCCGCGGAGTTTGACGAGGACCCACGAGACTGTTTTAAGTTAGCCGATCGTTTCGGATCAGAGGAGAGAGAGAGAGAGAGAGAGAGAGAGAGAGAGAGAGAGAGAGAGAGAGAGAGAGAGAGAGAGGAAGAGAGAGAGAGAGAGAGAGAGAGAGAGAGAGAGAGAGAGAGAGAGAGAGAGAGAGAGAGAGAGAGAGAGAGAGAGAGAGAGAGAGAGAGAGAGAGAGAGAGAGAGAGAGAGAGAGAGAGAGAGAGAGAGAGAGAGAGAGAGAGAGAGAGAGAGAGAGAGAGAGAGAGAGAGAGAGAGAGAGAGAGAGAGAGAGAGAGAGAGAGAGAGAGAGAGAGAGAGAGAGAGAGAGAGAGAGAGAGAGAGAGAGAGAGAGAGAGAGAGAGAGAGAGAGAGAGAGAGAGAGAGAGAGAGAGAGAGAGAGAGAGAGCAAGAGAGAGAGAGAGAGAGAGAGAGAGAGAGAGAGAGAGAGAGAGAGAGAGAGAGAGAGAGAGAGAGAGAGAGAGAGAGAGAGAGAGAGAGAGAGAGAGAGAGAGAGAGAGAGAGAGGAAGAGAGAGAGAGGAAGAGAGAGAGAGAGAAAGAGAGTAAGAGTGAAAGAGTGTGTGAGAGCGAGAAACTTTCGCCAGGAGGTTGAGGGACGACGAGCCAGTTTCATGTAAGGCGATCATTTCGGATAAGAGAGAGAGAGAGAGAGAGAGAGAGAGAGAGAGAGAGAGAGAGAGAGAGAGAGAGAGAGAGAGAGAGAGAGAGAGAGAGAGAGAGAGAGAGAGAGAGAGAGAGAGAGAGAGAGAGCGATCATTTCGGATAAGAGAGAGAGAGAGAGAGAGAGAGAGAGAGAGAGAGAGAGGGAGAGAGAGGAAGAGAGAGAGAGCAAGAGAGAGAGAGAGAGAGGAAGAGAGAGAGAGAAAGAGTGTGCGAGCGAGAAACTTTCCCCAGAAGGTCGAGGAGGACCGACGAGCCAGTTTCGAGTGAGGCGATCTTTTCGGATCTGAGGGGAGAGAGAGAGAAAGAGAGAGAGAGAGTGAAAGAGAGAGAGAGAGAGTGAGAGTGAGTGAGAGTGGGTGAGTGAGTGAGATTGTGAAAGTGAACCAGAGAGTGAGCGAGAGAGAGAGAGAGTTAGAGTGAGAGTGAGAGAAGAGAGTGAACAAGAGGAGTGAAAGTGAGAGAGAGAGAGTGGGAGAGAGTGTGTGCGAGAGAGAGAGAGTGTGTGAAAATGAGAGAGAGAGAGAGAGCGAGTGAACAAGAGAGACAGTGAAAGTGAGAGAGAGAGTGAAAGTGAGAGTGGGTGAGAAAGAGTGACCGAGAGAGTGTTACATTTACTTATATTTCATCTATATATTTTAATAACACATTCACTAACGTTGATTTTGCAGAAAATTCACTAAAATAAATAAAATAAGAATAGAGTGCTTTCAAAAAATTCTAATTGAATCAGCCATTTGAAGACAAAATTAAAACTTATTTCACATTTTTAACAAACAACCAGTTGAATACATGTATTTTTCATAATAAAGTCCACTTGTGTGGCACATTACATCCTAAGGAAAGATATTTCTAAGTGCTTTAACATTTTCTTATGATCTTTTTGGAGTATTTTCCTGAAAATAGTATTTGTATTTGTGTAAGGCCCCAAAATATATGGCATTCCTGCACAGTGATGGAGCGCGCCCAAACGACATCGATGAAACATCATCGGAGCCGTGTTCTCCGTCATCAGCATCACCGCCGGTCTGTATCCAGCCCAACCGGCAGGCCAAAGCATCTGTGCAGATGCCCGGGTTTAAATACCCCCGGTAGAGCACGTCCGTGCACGTGTTCGCGTTTTAATTATCTTTTTTAGTTCATCCAATTTCATGTTTCATGTTCGTCACGACAAGTTCACCGTACTCGTCCTGCTTTATCCGTCATTTTATTTCGAATTCTTTAAGTTTTTCTTAGTGTTTTTCAATTTTAAGTGTTGTAAAAAAGGGATCCCTTATTGGGCCCCTTTGTGGACTTTGTAATGGGCCCATCATGGCCCCATATAAGGCCATGATGGGCACGTCTTTCTTTCAGATCTGGATTTCGATTGTTGGCAGTTACCATCCTCCAAGGTCTCACTAAGAAGAAGAAGAGAGGAGGAGGAAGGAGGAGAGGAAAAGAGAAGGTAGAGGAGGAGGGGAAAGGCTTTTAAGGTTACTTTGATCGCTTCTATCCCGATAGCCCTGCCAATTTCCCTGTCATACGACTGGCATTGGGTGCTGGAATATAGTCTCTGCCCGTCACAACTCTTTCTGCATCTATCGCATCCGCTTCATGGCTCGATCGTGGAAAGCGCGGTGATTCTCGACTTCATCGCTGGGTTTTTGACGCTGCATGCCTCATCGATAAAGGCAGCCCGCTGGGTGTCTCGCACGACCATACAGCTCTTCTACGACCCGCCCATTGACCCCACCGAGGTTGCCTTTGATCGGGCTGACTCTTCTACGGGGTGGAGTACAGAACCGTTGTGATGGCACCGCCAGTGGAAGGCCAGTCCAAGTGTCAAACAAACAGTCTGGGTCACACTCGTTCACCGAATTGGTTTAGCTACATCCCCTCTCACCCTACGCGCTCGAGGCCGCCAGTCACCATGGCGTTTGACAGTGACATACGGTTTGTGACGATTGAATTAGATGACTTAGTTCGTCACCCTCTGATAGTGCTTAGTCCCGTCGCGCCTCACTGAGATCAGGGATTGATTCCTCCATCGATTTGGGTGTGGGTGTTTGTTATGGATTAGCTCTCTCACCACTTCAACTGTTCGGCTGTTTAGTGACTCTCTAGCGTCATCTCTGGGCGATTGTGGTACACCTAAGAGTGTTGTGCCCCTCCATTCCCGTCATTGCCTGAGATCGTGCCGCCAAGAATAACTGAGTGCTAGAGCCATTTATTGCGACTCTCAGTCTCTCTCTCATCCTCGCCTCCAATCTCTAACAACATGCTCCTGCGTCGATTCATCGCCGCTAGTCAAGCCAGGCCGTAGTCTTCCACGGCACGTCTCTCTTTATATCAGCCCGAACCGGCACTTGCACCGTCGAAGATACCGACGAGGTGTGTCGTTCCCCTTGCTCGTCCGTTATATTACTTTCTACACTATATTTTTTGACTACACTCCACCACGCTCCGGTTAGTTTAGGTGAGACAAATTATCGAGAAAACTACATCATGAGTGATTTTCCCTAGGTACAGGTCGAGCCTGTCCGTTACATGCGAGCCCCTAGGGAATTATTCCGTTTGGCGCTGTAGTCATCGTCGTCACTCCCACGAGGGTCAGAAGGTCACCGTCATCGTCATCGGTTGCCCGCCCCGGAGCTCAGAACAAAACAAATTTCCCCACATGTCAGCCCTACACGTACACTCCACCTAGGTCATGTCATCACGTAGTTACATATTCATTAGTGAATCACCTGTCAGACGACACCGTTGACGACGTCCGACATCATCTTGGTATCAAAGCATTCATCTCGATACACGACCAGATGACGCCGTTGATGACGTCCGACATCATCTTGTTATCAGGGCATTCATCTCGATACACAATCGGACGATGTCTCTGATGACATCTGACATTACAAAGAGTTTTTTAGTGCGACACCACAACATGCGCTATGGGTGGTGGCGCCGACCCTGATCTATTCGGCCATCGCCCTTATGCCCGTCAGTGCTCAAGCACTGCAGATCAGGGAAGGCTCGTGTGTGCTGGGCGCGCGAGTCACCAAGTGCCCGTGTGTGGGCGTTAAGTGCCCTGCGTGTGTGCAGATTGCGTGGGTCATCGAGGGCGCGTGTGCAGGTGTTAAGCACCGTGTGTGTGCGCAGGTCGCGCAGGCTGGGCTGCAATGCCACGGCACTGCGTGTGGAGTTGAAAGGTATTTTTGATAGGTATGCTCATTATTCCAAGGAATCCTATTTGATAAAATGTGTATCCTATTATTCAATCTACACAACTTGATAAAAAGGAAGAGTAAAAGTTCAAATGTGGAGAATGAACACACGTTAAAGGAATCTACAACTTACATTGGATTAAGATAAAGGTAGGATGATACAGGATGAAGGGGATAAGTATAAATGTCGGATGATACCGAAGCCAATCTCTTAGGGGTACGCTTTTGATTCATCAAATAGTAGAAAATATCACAATGGTGTGAGAGGAGGCTACGTAATATATATAAATCTAAACATAATACAACCTTTAAGTGCCTCTATAAATAATGATTCAAAATTATCACTGAATTAATGTTTTGGACAAAAGGACTCTCCGAAAACAAAGTTTATACTCTTCAAGAATCTTCCAAAAGGTAAGAGTAAATATTTAGAGTAAAAATATCTAATAAAACACCTTTTTTAGCAAAAAACACGGTGCCAGGTACGGCCAACCCTGTGGCCGTAGTCGGATCCAGCCGTGCCCTGAATGCCACCCAGGAGGATTTTATATATATAGTGGAGTGTTTATCATTGTTTATAGGCGTGGAGCGAGCATAAATATCCCAATTACACTCGGATCCCACTTGTCCACGCCAATGTGCAGGAAAGGAAAAGATACATAAATGATACCTAGCAAGAACTCGGAGAAGTTCGCGCGTGCCGACCTCACCCATCCGTGCTCCCTCTGAGTGAAAGTGGGAGCAGAGATTGCGGTGGCCGGGGAGCAGCTACGATGGTGGAAGTGTGCGCAGTCCACCCCGCCATTGTAAAAATCGTCCGATCAAGCGAAAGGTTGGGCGCGCCCACCTCAAGTGTTCCATGCAATCTGCCACTCCCGCTGGCCCTCCTTCGGTAGTAAACGATGCGTACGGAGAGTCGGCAAGCTGAGACATTCCATGCAATAGCATCCCCGAGCTGAGGGAGGGAGGGCCTGCCAAGAAAGAAAAAGAGAGGAGGGGTGTCGTGTGTGTACCGCATGGTTGGCCAGGGCATCTGCTGTCTGATTGCCTTCTCGCAGTTATTTATTTGCAGATAATGAGATTCATTTGAAGCAGACAGTGCCAAATGACACTGAATTGCATATTCTCCCATTAGTGTTAAAAAGAATATTGCAGCCAAAATTAAGTCCACGAATTTAATAATCAAATTTCTACGTATATAAATTTATTTAAAATTTTATCAATGATAATTATCTTAAAATTAACAATTCAAGAAAGACAAACAAGGACTTTGAAAAAAACTATTTAATAGGTTAATTTGACCATATTTACATATTTAATTGCATTAAATGATTATATATACATGTTATAAAGTAAAAAATAATAGAAATTATGTTTAGAATCATCTTTTTGAATTTGTGGATTTCATAGATTTTTTAGGGGTTTTGACAACCACATATTCAGAAAGACAGTAAGCTTTTAGTCAAAATATTATCTTCATGAATTTTGTGACATTAAAATTCTTAAGGATATTGATTTCGAAGTTCAAAAATAGATGTTATTTATTTTATATGGAATATATATGATTTTTATGAACTAAATATTTTTTGAGATTTAATATTCATTCCCAGCCATGTCGCTATTCAATTCAGCAAATAATGGTCAATCACTGCTTTCCGCGCTGATTAATGCAACTAATCATCAGGAAAAGGGTTTATTATGGCGTTGGAAGTCCCATTGCCAATGATGGATTATCATTGCCAATGATGGATCATTTAGGGGCTGATGAAATAAATGCATTCATGGAGACCGGTAAATTCCATTTATATAATCAGTACTTCATGAAAATTTTATCGATTTAAATGGAAAAAATGACAATGCGCACCAGGTATCAATGCAAAATCGATATTTTTATACATGTGGCACACATCAATTTTGAGTGGTCTTCTTATACATGTGGTGCACACATGTCAATTTTGCGAGTGATCTGCTCATACATTTTATGCAGACGTGTCTATGTAGCACTTGTGTGTTGATGTTTTATTCCAGAGGAAACTTAAAGCATGGATGTGGCACATACTGGTGTGCCAATTTACATTCTCATTACTGATTAAATATGTTCTTTTTATTTGTCTTTTTATGTGGTTGGGGACCTGGTGCATTGTCACCGTTGATCGGGAATTATGCATTAAATATGGGTCAATCATTGAATCAGAGGATGATCAATATAAGGAATGAAGCCCTAGATGTGACATGACAGAAATGACAATGAGGAGAGAGAAATGTCTAAATTAAATCCATGGTTAAAAAACATCCAACTTCAGGGTGTGATATCTGAAAATCTATAATGCCGATCGAGCTGAAATTTTAAGGGAAGATTTTTATTTCTCTTCATCTATATGGTTGGATCCATAAAATGTAGCACTGATATTTGTAGAAAAAATCTTTGAAATTTCTTCTTACTTTGAGAGGTTGGTTGAAAGATAGTGTGGTTTTGAAGATCCGTTGGGTATTCATTGGTGCCACGCATTCTCGGTGAATATCAGTAGAGAAGAAGAGAGACTTGTTTGCGTAAAAAAGCCACTGGCTTGGCATTGCAATAATGACCTATGGTAATTTATCTTGCACAAAAATGAAATTATCTCCAAACATCTATTAGGTTAGATATACATATTATTCCTTCTCGTTCCATTTTGTTGTCTTTATCACTTCCTATTCCACGATCTCATCTTCTCTAAATCTTAAATCCTAATTTACACCTTTTTTCACTTTCTCCTCTTATGCACTTATTCTTTCATCTCACTCTGTACCTTTCGCTCACTTTCTTCACATCCTACTATCAACCACTTATAGTAATATTCATATTATTCTTATTTAATACTTATTATCACCTTCTCTCCTTGTTGTTCCCTCATTTCAAATTATCATATTTACAAATATTTCCTCTCATCCTTCTTGAATCACTATTTAAAATAGCGTTAAATTAATAATTTTCATTCATTGTGGAGATAACCTGTAGTCATTTCCAGCTAAATTGTGTTTCAGTATTGGTTATATATAAATATATTGGCTAAACTCAAAAGAACCAACACATAAATTGAATCCTCATTTGTTAGTTTATTATGTATACATCTGAAGATAACATCTGTTTAATACCAATTATCAAATAGAATTAGATACTACGATTTGAATGGGAGTTACACTTTTCCTTGAACTCGATGACACACATAACCCATATTAATCACATTCATCACATTATTCCAAATATTTAAACTTAAAAACCATATAAGCTAGAAATACCACAATAGATATAATAAGGCTAATAAACCAAAGTCATAATATAAGTAGAAGAACAATGATAATACATAATCCTATGTACTCAGATAATCTGTAATCCTATTTATAGTTTTGAATATCCATCACTGAATCATTGATCATATGGCTCTCATCTGCCACTCCTGCCTGCAACATTAATGAATGCAAGTTACGTATGTAATTTTTGTGTCGTTGTAATATTAATTTGCCCAAATCAAATGAATTTTTTAAAATATATAAACTCACTCCGATGTATAGCTAGAGCAATGTCGTCTCCACAGGGGGTAGCCTTTAGAAGTGAAGTTAATAATTGAGTTATAGTTAAGGAGCAGTAATAATAATACTAAAGAAAATGAATGTAAGAACGGATAAGTAGTTAGTAAATGGAGGGAATATTAGATGGACGAGAAAACTAGATATGAAAGTAAAAATATCAGATATTAATTTTTTTGTATAAAATAGAAATAATAAAGGAGTAAGAGATTTGAAATGGATTAATAGTTATAGAGTGTTAATTTAGGCAGTAGAGGAAGCAAAGAAAATTAATAGGATAGATAGAGTGGTAAAATACTATTAATCAGAGCCAGGATATTACCTATTTAGTTAGTAGTAAGCTCTATGGAAAATAGAAAGTGGATATAATGATAATGATATTAAGATTTTAGTTAGATAGGGAATAAGAGGTTATATTTATAAGATGTAGTAAGATGACGAATAAAAGGGAGAGAAGAAATATTATAAAAATAAGAGAAATAGTGAATTATATACTTATTAAGATATAGAATAGAGGTATAGAGAAATAATTTTATATTTCCTAAGAGTTTAGGCTTAAGTGAATTTGGCACAAGAATCGAGGTTATCTGGTTTATAATATGATAGAGTAAATAAGTAGACAGAGATAGAGAGATTAAAAAAGATAGAGGCAATCATAAGAGTAATTAAGAATGAATTTTTATGATAAATAAGTTGATTATAATAGTAATTTACGACTTATATGGATGTAGTATTTATTATATAGTTATATAAGTATATATATATTACTTTATAGCAGGAAATCAAAATAAATGAGGGTATTTCTGTCGACACCCTGAAGTTATTCAACAGAATGCCCCAAAGAGGCCAAAATATGAGAATGATTTACTATTTATTTTTAATATATATTATATTTTTTATAAGGATAAATGAGGATAATTGATTTTTTATAAAGATAATTGATCAATATTTCTTGAATACATACTAGGTGTTCAATGAAATGTCACAACGAAATTACAGTATTGAATCACGACAAAATATAACTTGATAAGTGATTACACTGATTTGAATCTAGTCTATAATGTTATTCTACTCAATTGCAACTAAATCAAGCTAAAAACAATCACAGCATCTGCCAATAATCGAGGAATGGGGGTGGGAATACCAATCGCCACCCCTTAACTTTGGTTTGGTGCTTTGCCCTTTACTATCTCCCTTGCTGACGCAGAATCCTCATTTTGTTGCTTTTCCCTGAAGCCTTTTGGAGTCATCAGCACACCCACAAAGATTTCATGACGCTGCCCAGTGTTCTAAGCTCCGAAAATGGATTTTCGCCATCATCTTCCTTGCTGTGAAGAGAGACCACTTATTAAGCCTAGAAGAAACATATTTATAGGGTTGAGAGAGCTTCTCTTTCGACCCTCCATTCATTATCTCTCGATCCAACCACTTCTCCAAACCGTTGGGTTGCCTCTTGATGGGGATGACAGTTGGGGTGGCAAAGCACATCTTTGCCCCACGATCATTCAATTTCTGTAATGATGGGTTGACTGCAATTAAATCACCATCGTAGGCCCATCTTGTTGCCTCTTTAGCATGGCCCATCATCTTCTGGCCTTGTGATTCATCTATTTAGGGGTCCCTCTGTCCGTGCCATACACCGCAGCCAATCAGAAATCCTGAAAAAGAAAGAAACATCTTTATCTCTCGTTAAGGCTGAAAAAGGGATCTTCCCCATCATCTTCCTTCCTGTTATTAAAATATTAAGAGAGCTCTTTTTTGGCATCTGTGTACCTGTTGTAGGCCTCTATGTGAGCCCTCTCTATGGGCCTCTGTCTGATAGCATTCGGGACTCCTTGTGTGGCCATTGAGAGTTGTGCGTTCACTTGCTGGCGGCTGGCTTGAGTGCCGCTGGCTTTTCCTTCATCTGGCCCTTAAAACCCCCTTTCTGTTGATCTTCTTCAACTGCATTTAAAGCTTAATGCCATAATAATTCCCAAACATTTTCCAAATGAGATAAAAAAATGGCCTTCATGCACTAGATACTCTTTTAGTCAGAAGAAATGGTCATTTTGTAGAATTTCAAGAATTAATGCGTGGAAGGGAAATTTATAAAGAATAAAGATAAATTGATAACATGATGCATATAATAGTTCTGCAATGTGTATATTTTTATTACTAAAAGTGACTTTATCAAACATGTCAAAGCCAGGCTCAAGACGCACACCTCTACAGGTGGCAAGAAAAAGCTTCAACAACAATTACATGACCATCTATTGAATTTAAACCATTGGTGGAATAGATCAAAGCGTCACCCAGGAAAATGGACATTGAGTCCAATAGATCTGTTATTATGACATAATCATCCATTATTTTGCATTCTGAGTGTGAGACACAACTCTGGGAAATGACGGATGAGATTGGATCAGAGGGGAATGAAAATAAATGGTAAATAACACAAACAAAAGGACCACACCGAAGCTAGAGAGGAACATCCCCTGTTACTTCATGATGTAATTTCTTGACACCATTCTATGATTTGGTGGGATATCATTATTTTATGTGAGGAGATGTTTGGAGGTGACCAAGGGGCTGAGAGTTTCCCAGGAACCCCTAGCCTCCCACACAAAATTTGGTAGATGTCTTCTATCATTATGTATGTTATTTCATGTAATAAAATAATATTAACTTACATCTCCCTTCCACCCTTATAATCCATAAATATAATTTTCCATACAATATTGGACTTTTATATCTCTATCCAATAGTATCACATTCAGCATGTTAATATTATTTTAAACTAATAATATAATCTATCTTTTAACCTCCCCTATTATCTATCTTCACTTCAAGTTTTTAGGTATATCTTATTATTATATTGTATTCCCTCTAATAGCTTAATATAAGTAGTAAATATATCATTATCTCCCTCTTTATATACCTGTTATAATTTATTTTAATATATTTATATACTTTGTTCTATAACACTATCACACTTATGGCATGCCTTTGTTTATATTGACATTACAATTATTACTCTAAACTGTCAGTTAAGTATGTTAGATATTAGATCACCACATCCTAGTTGTACGAACTATAATCTGTTGGGTGATTCATGATTATATTATAGATATTAATATTGTCTTAAACACTCATTCTTTATATTATCTGACTCAATAATGTATCATCTCTAATATTTGATCACTTCGGAAACATCCTTTCTCTATTCTATGAAATAAAGTCAAAGTATTCAAAATACTTCTATCAAAGTGAATTTAGAATACATTAACATAACTATCTTATCTAATTTGGTTCTGTCCATGAACTAGTAAATTTAAGAAATAGAGAAGTAAGGAGTGATACAAATGAGTACAAGGTGCCTTGTTTGATCCAATTGATGTTGTTAACTTACCCTAATAAAATAGCCAAGCTGCAAGCTATGCCAATATAAGAATTTCCTCATATATGACTCACAACAATGAGGTTGTGCTTCATATGGAAGACTGATGGATATGGGGTTTTTTTGGGTTTTACAGGTCTTGATCCGGATGATCACAAGAATTCCATGCAGCAGAAGACTTATGACGGAATTGTAGCGGTCAACAAAACCATGAAACAAATCGCATGTGCACAGATCACGTCCATGATTTCTTATATCTTGGAGCGAGATGAGTCAAGATGCTCATGTAAAAAGCCTCAAGACATATCCATGTGGTACATGGCATGTTACATCTCTTTCTCCGTTACGAGCTCTGTTCACCCTCTATTGTCGTCATAACATTGTTTTGATAAAATTGAAAATGGAGTGGAGGTGTGGGAAAAAGGGAGAAGAAGGGGAAGGCCCTTGAAAAATTGTGGCTTTGGTGAATTTCATTCAATGCTCTCTGTTATCTATACTAAGTGGGTAATTTCATTAAAGCTCCCAAACTTAATTATATATTTTGACGTCCAAAAGACCATTTACGTGAGACCCCTAAGCCATGTATCAGTCTACCTAACCACTCAAGAGACCCAATAACCTTTATTGACCTTCCAAATTTAATAAATATATCATAATATAGATTAATTAATGTCTGATAGATTTAACCCACTTGATAAGTTGAGTCTCCAACCTGTGGGATGCCAAGCTACACATCGTGCTCTATAAGATATAAATGAGTGTGTATCGACTCATTCATGGAACCTGTTCATCATCGGTTACCATGTACGTAGAGTCCCCTATCAACTTGATTCTCCTAAGATGACTTAAGGTATGGTCAATTGCCAAACTCTAATGGGTCATCCTGGTTAGTACTGATGCATTTATAAATCGTAGTCACAGTCAAAGTACTATTGTTCTTCCACAAGAAGTCTTTGGTGTCTCAGGTCTAAGGGACACTTACACAACTATGATGTATATCAACCTAAGATAGTTTGGTATAAAACCATTCATGATCAATTCAATACAGATCAATTCAGTACGGATCCCACTATATATCCTTAGTGTTTGCAAACTAATGGCTACGAGACCGGCCATACTCATCATATAAATGAGGCTAGATAGTGATATTCTATCGGGATATCCATACTTGTCTCTTGTGGCTTGGTCTTATTTTCTGTGTACTCCCTATATATCATTAGGTTCTCATTCATTATATTCAATTCATGTGTGGTCAATTTAGAGGGGAAGGAAGTAGATATGAATGAGAAGCATATATTAGGGTTTGAGTGAAATAGTGAAACCCTTTTCTTGGATGTTGAACTGGTTTTTGAAAATTCATCTCATATTCCAATAAACTCCTTAGATTCATCTGTAATGGTGAGAGAAATTCTTCCACACATTGATGTCGGACGTCGTTGATGGCGTCGTCCGACAGTTAAATCACTAAGTGAATGTAACTATGTGGATGTGAATGACCTACATGGGGAGTATGTGCAGGGCCGACGAGTAGGTATTCGTCGAGTTCCAAGCTCCAGAGCGAGCGACCAATGACGGTGACCTTCTAACCCTCGTCGGTGCGACAATGGCGACTATGGCGCCGAACAGAATAATTGCACAGGGGCTCTCACGTAACAGACTGGCTTGGCCTGTACCTAGAAAGACACTCAACTCATAATTTTCTCAATAATCTCTCACCCAATCTAGCGCGAGCGCAATGGAGTGCAGCCAAAAATATACTGGAAGACGTAATATAATTGATGATGAAGGGGAACAGCGTACCTCGTTAGTGGTGGCATTCGTCGTCGATGTCTTTGCCGGTGCGAGGGACCGGTGAGGGCAAAAGCAGTGAGTGAGTGCTGGAAAAGGACACAAATAGTTCGATGGTCAGCGGTGGCGCGACGTAGGAGCGGGCGAGGGAGGTTAGGGACAAGGAGAGGAGAGAGACGTACGATAGCGAAGTGTCTCAAGCAGTCAGGTGAGTTCGACGGAATGTCATGGCCAATGGTAAGCACCAACGGAACGTTTTGTGACAGGCGACACACCAACGGAGCATGTTTTTGGGAAGTGGACAGCAGGTAGCAGTGCAACACATTGGCCGAGTAACATGTTGGCTCAGAACGTTGCACAATTGTGCAATTGGCGCTCAGAACGATCATCCTGTTCATTCAGTTGACACCTTTGGGCAACGTTGTCAGTAGAGAAATCTGCGGGGTCCACGCAAATGGGTCAACTCATGATAGTAAGTGATCTCCGGTCAGATTGACCAGTTGTAGATCGCTCATGTGAAAACGATGAGTCACCGCCGTGCAATTTCCTAGTTGGCCGTATGGTGAAACTTCACAAACGGTGACGATGCGGACTCTTATCTGCAACGATGAGCTTTATGTGGCATGCCATTGATGCAATGCGCACGGCGCATGCAAGGGGTCGCTCTAGGGTGACCAGAATGACTGGTGCAATGCTGATGATTCAGCGAGAGGCCGTTGAGTGACTAGTGAGAGCGGTCTCAGGCGGTGACTCGGCGAGCCGTTGCGTTTCGCAGCTGGGCTGGGGTTGGCGACTGGGTGAGAGAATAGTCGGTGGTGCAAGCAAGGCCATGCAGTAAACTTGTTCCACCTACGGGGTCGTGGTCGGGCGTTGACCACGAATTGACAGGCGTGTGATATCAGGAGTTGACGGAGGATTCACGGATGAGAGCCGTGTAAGTGTAGTCCATCGCGGCAGTGAATCAGCGGTCAAATCTGTGCCTGAGGCGACGGCCAGGCAAACACACTACGACGCCAATGGGAAAGCGTTGCGAACCTAAGAAATGAAGAAAAATGGTGTCCTTCCCATGTTTGGCCAGGGATTCTCTTCTCCTTCTCTCTTCCCTCTCTTCTTCTTCCTCCTCCTTTTTCTAACGTTGAGACCTCGATTTCTGAATGATAACTACCAAAAAAAATTCCAGATCTCAAGAGAACGTGGTCCCATCATGACCTTACATAGGGCCATGATGGGCCCCTTACAAAGAGTCCAACAAGGGGGAGTCCAATAAGAGACCCCCCTATTTACAACATAAATAAGAAAATAACAGATAAAATGACGTGAAATTGAAATGATACAAACGGATACAAAAACACGGTGATACGGACGCATCACGATGAGTAGGGTGCACTCGTCGTGACGAAAAAAAACAGAAATCAAAACGACTGAAAACAGATAGTTAAAACACGAATACGTGCGTGGACGTGCTCTACCCGAAGTATCTAAACCCGGGCATCTTCACGGATGCTTTGGTGTGCTGGTCGGGCTGGACACAGACCGGCGGTGATGCTGATGACGTCGATGATGGCTCCGATGACGTTTTGTCATCATCATTTGGGCGTGCTCCATCACACATGCTTTCAAGATGAATACAATTGAAAACTTCCTTGAGTGGTATCATTTCCTTATGATCTTTGAATATCACTAATTAAACATTCGTACACTCATGTCAATGATTTATGTTTTAGTTTTGAGAAAATTTACCCCAAAATTTTGGTGCTTTCGAAATTTTCTAACTTCTACTACAATAACGTCTGATTCGAAGAAATGGTTTTTGAATATAAATATTCAAATTCTAACTATTAGGACTCATTCGTGAAATCCCAGTCATGGGCTTAGTTTTATCTTTGGCAGCTCTATAGTTTTCTCACATGTATGCCATTATGTCTCAATCTAGCTCTATCAAAACAGTATTGAAATATATACAACCATTATGCCAATTGACTCCTGCTCATCCTGAATTTTCCATTATCACATTACCTTTCCTACTTATTTATGCCTCAAGACTTTTATTCCGACTCACGGGATATAAGAACAGTTGCCAATGCTCTTTCCCCTCAACTCCATTTAGAGTATCAAATAAGTCCAAATTTAGGGATTTAAATCACTGTTTTTTAAAATAAATAAATACTATATATAATAATAATTTAAATTAAAATAATTAACAAATATGCAGTAATGAAGGGATAGATCCATAGAAAGGCATATATTCAATATTGCAATTACTCTACGCCAACAAATTGAAGTAGCAACTTTAAATGTGAAAATTATATAGATTTTTATCATTTTAAATACTTTAACAGGACTTATATTCAATGTGAAAATTATGAAAAATGTTTTTAAAAACTACATTTTTTAATTCTTCAAATCAAAAAATTAGTTTACTAAAGATTTTTTTAGAATTAATGTCAAAGGAAAATTGAGTGGAAATAATAAATATGTTTTTTATTTTTTTTAAGAATCTTTATTAAGGTTAAAATTATTTTAAATAATATATAATAAATTTCAGCTTAAATTTATCATTTTATCTCTTTTAAATACTTAAAATATAAAATTTACATGAGTTGTGGTCGTCACGTGGCGGTTGTCAGAGGAGAGTACCAAAACCTTGGGCGTTAATTTTAATGGGATTTATCCAAGTGTTCGATTAGCCTAGATGTCCAGAAATAGTAAAAATCGGACCATGTCTATTGAAGGTGCTTGGAACAGGAGGGGATGCAAAGGTAATGATCTAACTTTTAATGCTACTTGTAAGAGGACTTTTCCTAACTGGTTTGATACTACTAGAATATGTATAGAATGAGGTAAAAAGAGAAAGGAAATGAATATTTATACATCATGTATAATTTGGAATGTTTTTATGCCATATTTTGTTTTCTTTCATTACCATTCCTTCATATTTTTCTCAAAAGTTCAAAGCTCCATCATTTCAATTTTGTAATCCACTTAAGAATAAAAGTTCAAGGAATTTGTGTAGGGATGTTAGACGTGGGCCACATCTCTCTAGTTTTTCCATGGAAGATTAAAACCTAAATTAATCCATTTGGATCGATATCCTGAATAAATATATTAAAAAGTTATCATTGTATGATTCAGTCTTTTGATAATCATTCCATTTAATTTGTAGAAACTTATAAGTACTTGACACTTGAAAATATTCATTTGTAATAGAATTTATTGGCATAGAATTCAAGAAAAGTTATTAAAATGTCCAAAATATGCATAAAAATATTGTGATGAAATTTAAAAACATTAAAATAATTAGGTTAATAATATAGTAAATTCAGAACTTAGATGCCTAAATTTATATAGATTTTATGAAATTATAAGCAATTTATCATGGTATCAGTACGATCTTATTCTTCTAGTGTCTTGGAATAGGTGTTTTGGGTTCATGATAGGATGAATCTACTCATGATCTACTCAGGTGTCATAATTTATCCCTCAAAATATCCTTATCATTTTTGTTACACTATGAAGGGAGGGTATCCATTGAGAGAAAGGAAAAACAAATATGGGCACCCAAGGAAGTTTTAATTGGGTTATTTTTTCAGGGCTTTCTATTTTTCATTTAACAAGATTTTTCATAAAAATTGTACAGTCTAAGTCTTTTATGCCTAAAACCTTTTGTTTGTGACCTTCATGGCCCATGTAGTGATGTACAGATGAATCCAATATATTAGTAAATTTGTATGTATACTAATTAATTAGTCACTAATATATTTAACCCAATTCATAGGTCGAGTTGCTAGCGCATGGGTTCCAAGAAACGCCTCATGCTCAAGAATGTAAAAAAGAGTTGAACAAGCTTCTTAAACCTTTCTTTCATCACTTATCATGAACATATAGTCCTTAATGCCACACGACGGATGCCGGGATCAAATGGCTCGTGTTACACCATGTAGTGGAGACGACTAATGTGGATATAACGCAAGAGATGATGCAACGATGAAATCACTGAGAAGTATAATTCCGTCATCAACAGACACCAACGACCACTATGCTATGGTAAGTATGACTTGGGAATGCCACTAGGCTCCCAATGACCCAGATGTCGGCTTGAGGGCGAACGGAGTGAGTACAACTGTTGCCGCTTGTGCGTGCACTATTCAAAGTGCCAACCAAGATCGTAAAGATAGAAACCTATTCCTACTGATGTATTCTTATCTATCACTAACCTAACCCCGTCGGTGGAGACATGCTCGAGAGGTATTGAAAGAAATAATTTAATGCGTAAAAGGAAGATATATGAGCCTACCAGATTCGTTATGGCCCTAACGTATGTATCAACGACAATGGGGTGCTGCCAAGCGGTGGTGACAATAGCTGATGAGCAGTGGCAAGAAGTGCTGAAGAGCGGCAACGGCTCGCGTGCCAGATATGGACACGGCGGCGAGGCACAACGGCACATGTGGCAGATATGTCATCAATTTTATGGCTTTACAAATATATTCTGTAATATATAAGGATATGAGAGTTTCACGTGAAGGAGTGGGTTATGTTGGCCAACCTCTACGACATCTTAGGGCCATTTTACAGGATAACAAACTATGTTAGTGGCTCAAAGACAGTAAGAGTTGTAGAAGGCCTTCACATTTTGGAAGCCTTGATGAACCACCTGATGGAGTGTGCCACCTTAATCAGAGACGTCATCGGAGCTACCATCATCGTCATCGATAGCCTGCCAGTTCACATCTAGCCGACTGGCACACGAAGACATTAGTGAAGACAGCGGGGTTTGAGTATCCCGGGTGAAATTACTTATGTATATTTCTCGTGTTTTCATTTTGTTCACCATCTTTGCTCATCATCTCACGTATGTATCATTGCATGTTGTATCATCCCTTATAATCAATGTACGCATAAAAAATATTTCTTTTATTTGTTAAAAGGGATGTCCTATATATATAAGTATCTCCCCCACCCAACATACATGACTAAACGCCATATAGTTACGATCATGCCATGCCACCTGGTTGCTGCCCTAGTGTCACCTTGCTGGTGACGCGGCCCATCCACACTCGTTGCTTCAATGTCGCATATGGCCATCCCAACGACACCACGCGCCACCCTACCAACTGCATTGCTGTGGCTTGATGCCCCCCACCATTGCTGTACAATGCCGGGTGACTGCGCGATTGTTCGACCACACCAACTAATTCCCCTTCATGGGACCAAGATATAGTTTCAAATGTCCTTGAGGATGATAAGTGGCCCACTGAACTCATTGATGGTGTAGCATGTGCTAGAGAGGACTGATGGGTTTCTACTCCAATGGAGGAATTGGAGTGCTATTTCCAATCAAAAGAAAGAAATAATAGATAGACAACACAAGGATGGTGGGCACTCATAGGCGTACATGCTTAACCTTATACTTTATACAAAGAAATAATGCATTATACTTTCATGATTGTTTTAATTATTTATTCTTTATACATGTCACTTTGACTTCAGTGCACTGGCGATATATTTTATACAGGGCATAAAACACTTGGATAGAGACTAGTAAATCATTTACTAACCGTAATGGAGTTTTCCATATTTTTTCAAATTTTGTAACCATGATATAGCCAGGAAATATTTTATAGAATTAACTGAATGTGCTTCACAATGTATTTGGCATTTAAAAAATAATTTTTAACGACTTTTGTATGGCTTCCACGTCATTCGTCCGGAAATGTGGGCGAATGATTGCCTGCGCCAATCATTTGTGACATGCTAATTATGGCATCACAATGTGCGATGTCATAATTAATAACTCATTGTCTTGATAATTACCTATGCCCAAATTTTATCTTACGTTGTTGGCCTTTTTCATTCAATAAATGCACGAGCTAATCGATAAGAATGTGAATTTATTAAAACAAGAAAGGTACTCTTTTTTATTTTATTCTTTTATTAAAATGAGAACTATTGACACGTGCCGCGTGGCGCTCTTCTAGCTGTCCTTGTAACAACAATGATTAAGCCATTTTGTAGCATGCAAAAATGTTTCAGTGTGTTATCTAGAGGTAGAGAAAATAAGGCAATGACCTGATGAATCAGAAAATATCTTTTTTACCTGTTTGCAGGAGAGAGAAACAATATAACCGCCGAAGACCCCATCAAACTAATGGGGGACTGTCCAGCTTTGAAGACCCCATCAAAACAGTTCATCGAGCTAGGGCTCACGCACGAGACCTAGCCTTTGGAGTACCTAGCCTCGTCAATGGGCCACAAGTGTTTGAAATTATCTTTCCTGATGTTTTCTTTGTTTGTAGACCTTGTATGTCTGTCGCGTATGTGATTTTTTTGATTATTCGCACGTGTTTAGACCACTCAATGGACCTACACATTTGCGTTTGTGTTAGCTCATGTGTGGGCATGTTAGTGTATGTCTCTCTCCTATAAGGGGCCCTAGTTACCTTTAATTGGGCATTCTCCCCTTTATTTCTAAGGAGCAAGGCCCATTGTTGCCCCTATAAAAGGTGGGGCCTGCCCATAGGAAGAGAGAAGAGAAGACATATTTTTTAAAACGTGATTTTTGAAGGATTTTTCCTCATTTTTTAGTTTTTTTGAGTTTTTTTTTTGTATTTATGGAAATGCCACTGCAAAGTTAGGAGAGATAAAACCATAGAGTTCTTTGGAAATTGTCGGTGTCTTCGGCGGAAATTGCCGCCGCTGCCTCCTTAGTCGGAGTTTCAGGTGACGCTTTAGAGGTTGCCCAGTGCCACCAGCGACCGAACAATGCCAGCCATGGCCACGCAGGTCTACCTTTGGCTGCCTAGGTCTACCCCCCGTCGTCCGCGGCCTCCCAAGGCTGCTCGTGGTCACTTGTGGCCTCCCAATGCTACCCGGGACAGCCTAGGTCGGCCAATGTCACCTGCAGCTGCCGCCACAACAGTACCTGCGATCATTGCAGCCGCGTGCAGCTCACAATGGCCACGCAGGCTGCTCACAGCCACCACAGCCCTAACGACACTACAGCCTGACGTGATCACTGTAGGTAGTGGGTGCCACTGCCTACCGCAACACAGACCATCACAACCGCCATAGCCTGATTGGCCGTTGTAGCCCTAGTGAGCGTCACTGCTTACTGTGGTTGCTGTAGCCCTAGTGGGTGCTACAACCTGCCGTAGCATTAGTGGGCAACGTAGACTGTCGCGGCCATCGTAGCCCAAGCGAGCGCCACAGCTTGTCGTTGCCACCACTGGAGTTCCGGCTTTTGTCACTTCCAGGTCTTCCTGTTTGCGACCACCGCTTCCTTGTGCAGCCCATACCATCGCCGCGGCCGCTAGTGGCGGCTGCAGGCTCAATTGAAGTCTTAACCGCTATCGCTTGTTGCATCTACATGTCTCGCTGCTTCCGCGCCATGCTGTTGCAATGCCTCGCAGCCATAGCATCGCCGAGCCTTGCTGTCATCGTGCCACAACGCTGTGACACCACCATGCCGTTACGCAATTGCGCGGCTGCACCCGCTTGCGACCACATCTTTCCACTACTGTGTTGCTGCGCCATCACACTCTATTTCTGTTGCGCCACCCCTTCTGCAACACCTTGCTGCTACTGTTCCTGTACTTCATGTCTCTACTGGCACCACATTGCCATACTTTGTCGTTCGCGCGCTATCACCACACCTATCTGGATGGACATTGGGTGTACTTGGTACTCACTTTCTATTGCTACCGTATCATGCATTTCCACATCTACTGCTACTAAATTCCCACTTAGCGTTAAATTATTTCTTTCAATACCTCCAAAATGTTTTTCCATCCGCCGGTGTTAAATTAGTAATAAAAAGATTCACGTTTCAAGGATCAGGATTTCAATCGGTACGTCCTTAGTTGAGACCGTTGAGGAAGAATAAGGAAACCACTCAGGAAGCTCTCCCCCAACTTTTTTGGATCATAAGGACACATGATTCGCTTATGAAGTCGACAGATCTTGCTTCAAGAAATAAAATTGTAAGTTTCTTCTTCACTACTGGAACTTCTTGAATGATTTCAAAATGCCAAGGCATGGGCGAGATGTACATGCCCTCGGAGACAAATTGAATGGTTTAGCATTGCCTTTTGATTTTGATTTTTATTCAATATCTGAATTTAAATTCCTAGCTATACATTGCTTGTTGTCTAATCTTGCATCTTAGATCCATAGATTAGAGTCAAATTTCACCTACAACTCGTTTTCCTTGAATTTTCCACTATTTGTCCTTCTAGATTATCCCACCTACTTTCTCTCTACATCTATAAATTGATTTTAGGAAAATTCAATTCCAGATTTACAATACGTAGATCCATAATTTCACTAAAAAATTACCATATCTTCAAGGCCTATTTCAAAATCCGTTTCTAGGTTATTATTTTACCAATTTTAAGACACAAAAAATGTCTTGATGAATCACCATTGCTTGAATCTTGGTAATTCAAATACTATTGACATAAGAATTAAAATCAGCATCTCTAAAATATATCAATTATACATAACTAAGGCCCATTAAATACAAAATTAATTCATTATTGAACTAGTTCACAAAACTTAGGATGAAATTATATAACAGTCTCCGTGTTGTCTTGATCCCTTTCTCATCCTATATTTCATGACTATGATTAAGGAAAGAGAACAAATTATATTGTATGAGCCAATTTCAATCCATATTGTTATGTAGATTCTCTAACCCAAAGTGAATCTGCTCTGACAACGACTAGTGTGATATATTTATCTTCTGTATTTGCACGTTATTTAATTGTATTGTTTCCATATACTAAAGTTAATGATCTTAATCTCATTACGTTTATACTTTCTCAATGTACTGGTCATATCAATTTTCCGATCTCGACAATTGAAAGTAGGCGATGGGTCTCAAGTAAGTGACCTTATATTTTGAATATATTGTAAACATAAATATTACTTAACCCACCGATATTGATTTTGATCAGGAAGATTATTCAACACATATTATCTCATTTACTGTTGTATTTTTCTCAAAACAGATGGAACAACAATGACATTATTTGAAGTCTGCTTAAGGGAGTTTGTGTGGATGCCAAAATGCATATTAATTCTCTAAAACTGTGATTACCATCTCTGATGTAGTTGATATTTCCAACAAAAAAATATATGATTGTAATTAGTGTTGGGTTATGGAGGCCTTGAGATGAACGAACAACACAAATCGATGCGCAGCGGAAGGCGTTATTGCGAATCGAATGGCATCAACCAAAACCATTGAAACGACGTACCTTGCACGAATCTCATTCGTGATTTCTTGGATCCCGGAGTGAGACGAGTTGAGCTGCTCAAGTGTTCAGCCTCTAGACGTATCCACGCGATCCTCGGCACGTCAGATCTCCTCCATCTCGTAGACGAGCCCCGTTCTATCTCCGTCGGCGTCGTTACGTCATCCTGATCACATCAGGGGTGGAGAGGGGGTGTGGGGAGAGTGGAGAAGAAGGGGAAGAGCCCCTGAACAATTCTGGCCTGGGTGAATTTCGTTCAGGGCCTTCCCCTATTTATACTAAGTGGGTATTTTTTATAAAAACCCCCAAAACTTAAGTATATCTTCCAACATCCAAAAGACCATTTGCGTGTGACCCTCTAGGCCCATGTATCAGTCTAGTTAATGACTCCAACGGCCCAATAACCTTTTATTGGCCTTCCAACTTAATTAACTATATCATCATATAGATTAATGAATGTCAGATCGATTTAACCCAATTGATAGGTCGAGACTCCGACACGTGGGGTGCCAAGCTACACCTCGTGTCCTAGAAGATACAAAGGAGTGTGAATCGACTCACTCATGGAACCTGTTCATCATCGGTTATCGTGTATGTATAATCCCTCATCCACTTGACGCTCCTTGGACAACTTAGGGTATGGTCAACTGTCAAACCCTAATCGGTCATCTGAGTTAGTACTGATGCATTCGGAAATCATCGGAGAACTCTTCTCTGATATTTCACTGCCTTGGCCAAGGACTTCATTGCATCATCTTCCTTGAGCTGTCACCTCTCATACAGAGGGTGGACGATCCCATCTTGACCACTCAATTGCCTTCGTGTACTTCTTGATGCACCCGAACTAAGACCGTTTAGAATCCCATGATTAGAGACTCGTTGGCCATAGCCAAAGTACAACCGTCCATCCACAAGATGTCTTTGGTGTCTCAAGTCTAAGGACCACTTACACAACCGTGACGTGAATCAACCTGATTGACAGTTTGGTATAATACCATTCAGGGATTCGTACGGATCAATTCAGTGAACTATTTCAACTAAAGAGCACCCACTATCTATCCTTAGTGTCACCACACTAATGGCTACAGGATCGGCCATGCTCATCGTATGAGTGAGACTAGATAGTGATATTCTATCCGGATACTTCGATGTCCTTCTCGCGTATCCTTCGAATAGGAATGTTTAGAACACAAGCTTAAAGACTAGTGATCTTTGTATTACGATCTCATCATAATTCACTAAGTCTGATCATGTATTCATGGACTTCATTATACGCATCACACGTGCACTATAATGAATATGTTCTATTAATGAATATGGAACGAGATGTGGAATGTGTGATTGGCTTGCCGGCCACATATATTTCCATTAATTAGATTTCTTAGTTAACAAGATCATCTATTGTATGATTTTATATTCATAATGGGTGATTGCATGTCAGATACCCTAGTTTGTAGAAGATATTAAAGAGTTGACCAGCATGCTTTCACATATAGTGAATCAAATGGTAGGTAATAATTTGCCTTCCACATTATACAAAAATACCGGGCTTCACTTTCATTCGAAACATTCCACAAATGTGTGTTCCCTTGTTTTTACATATTCCATGGTCAAGTGAGTTGAGGGGTAACAAAATGCACCAAAGCTGAAATGGCAAATCACTACACTTGTAGGGCAATCGGATTGTAATAGAGGTTCAATGTTACTAGGACAAAAGGATCTATGTAATCCAAAAGCAGAAACTTGTCACAAAATAAATCAGATTAATATCAATCAAAGATTATAGAGTTGGGGGTTCAAAATTGCATAGAGAATAGATCATGAGATGAAATTTGCATTAAAAACTAAATGATGTTTCTCCAATATTAATACATGGCCCAATCCTTTACTATGGTTTCTCCAAAGTTTAAAAACGAAATTATGTTAATTAATGTGGGATGAGTTACTGATTTTTTTTCGATTTGTCTCGAGAGTAATTGAAATTTTCATAATTTGTTCAAGGATGAAATGACTTTTTTAAATTGAAAGATGATATACTTATCAGAAAATTAGCAGATTATTGCAATTTCACAAGAGGTAGTATTGTTAAAATTTCCTATGTTATTTTTATGGAAATTTGGAGGATAGAGAATCAGAGGGTCATATCTCAAATTATTTATAGGCATCATCTGTTTGCGAGTGCAAAATAAAACAAGGACTTTCCGTGTCAAATTCTAATAAATCAAAATAGAAATGCCATGTGGCGAAATCTCAGCCATTTAAAAGATTAAAAATTATGATATTTATAAGTATTTTTGTTTTTTTTTAACTTTTTTTCAAATCTGTCATTGCCGTTATTTGTGACGGCTGTTATGTCGCGTCAAGCATCCCAAGAACCTCGTCACTGTCATGTCCATGTAAAGGCCAATCTGTCATCTGTCACTGTCACAGAGCCCTAACTGCATCACTGTCACCATCCCATCATCCCTGACGGTTCCATCCCACTTATGTGTGATGTGATGGATGATGCCTGCTGATCCTGATCTTCAGCAGAGTTATACATGGTCAGGCAGTTACTATCAAAACTTAATATAATCAGATAGTCCTTAACGAAATATCCTCCTTGGTAGCCAACACAATGCTTATTCTTGAACAGTTGAGTAATATCAGTGTACGTTGGCTCAAGAGTTTTCAAAGTTAGAAGTGATGAAAGGTTTGCAGTGAAGCTTGATTACAGGATAAGGACAAAAAACACCCAGAGAATAACCACAAGTCTCAAAAAATTGCTCACCAAAGCTTCCCCTGCACAAAACATCCACTCGGTCCATCAGCCCTGAGTTAGCCTTTAAACTAAGACTGAGAAGAGATAGGGGACGCGACATGCTACTATGGGAGAAGACAATGGTTGAGAAGGTTAAGTATAAGATTGTGCCAACTTGCTCTAATGGTGGCCCTCTGAAAGCTGGATTGACCCTGTGTTTGATCGTCCACACAACACAGTCCTTGAACACGAAGAAGGCAAGGATTGTAAAGCAGAGGTCGATATTAAAGGGCTTCATGAAGATCCACTCTTCTGCTGCCTGTGGCTTCTTCACGCCCATCAACATCCTCAATCCAGAACCCTTATACGGGGTCGTGAATTCCACAATCTTGGATCAGTTTTTGAGAATCGTTACATCACCAACGACAATATCAAATTCCTGTTATAGCTAAACAAAATATTTAACGTCAAAAACTATGAACCTTTTCAAACTTATTAAATCAGTTTACCTTATGATAGACTTGTTAGACAATATCAATGTATGTCCAATCCAATTATCGTCCTCCTTCTTGTGGAAGAGATTGTGAAGAGCAGAAATTTTACATGCCGAAACAAAGAGCCGACGTGGCACAATAGGAATTCTAATAACTGTAAGAATTGGTGGCCTAAAGAGCCAATCAAAGTACATTCTTGAGTTTATAGTTAATTCTATCGAGACTCTTGTTTTCATTATTTCTATATTGTACATATATGATTAATGAAGTCCCAGGTAATGTCCATATGTTTGAGTGAATTATGAAGAGTTCATAATTTAGGGATCACTAGACTCAAAGGACATTAACCTAAACAATCCCATTCGAAGGAAGTCTAGTAAGGGACACTAGATATTCCGGAAAGAGTGGTGACATCTTTCATGATCACTTGGATGATGATAATGGCCGTTCCCAATAGCCATTTGTGTGATGACACTAATGATGGATGTCAGGTGCTTCTTGGTAAGAAGAAGTTCACTGTATTGATCCGTATGAATCACCTGGATGGTTAAACATCTAAGTCAACCAGGAAGATTCATGTTGTCATAGTATCAATGGTCCTTTGACCTAAGGTATCAAAGATATCTTGTGGTACGAAAGTTGTGCTTTGATCATGTTGACAAAGGCTTCTATTTAGAGGCCCGGTATAAATATGATTGGGCACTTCTAGAGTATCATGGAGGTAATTGAATAGCCGATTAGGAATCATTCAACTTCGATGAATAGAAGTTATGGTCTCACTAATAGATTGCAGTGAATCTCTGGCCAGAGTAATAAAGGAGATTCCAATGATGTGATTCATTGAGATCTCTTATGCAATCATATTAAAATTGATTCATATGATTGGGATTTGACTGAACCACCATATCCCAGATATCAATCATGAGATCATTAATGAATGAAGGACTATATTGATATGGTATTGATAACAGAAAGGTTTTCATGAAGCAAAATGCATGGATGAAATTCATTTGTCTTCTAGGCCAATGCAAGTGAAGCTTGTCCTTATGGCATGGCAGGAGACTCAACTAACCAATTAGGTTAAATTGGTCAAGGTCAATTAAATTATAAGTGAGTTATGAATTTAATTGACTGGTAAAGTTGATTGGATGATCATCAACTATTAGAGTCATTAAACTAGAATGATAAGTGAACCTATAGGGTCACACACATAAGATCTTATGAGGTGAAGTTATAATTAATTGATGGCATAATGGAAATTAATGCCAAAGGACATGTGGAGAGCCCTATTTAAGGAAATGTGGGCCCTGGGCACAAGCAACCAACTCCAGGTCGAATTTGGTTCTCTCTCTCATCTTTTCTCATCCCCTTCCTCTCCTACTCACTTGGAATTGGAAGAATTCCAAAGAGCATGCAAAGGAGAACAAGGAGGGGTCAAAGAGAAGGATCTGTGAGAGCACCAGTGAACTCACCTCCAAGGGAAGATCGTGTGGATACCGGTAGAGGCCAAACACAAGGGAGGCTCAAAAGTCCATCATCTTCTTCAAGAGGAAAGCTTCTTGGATCAACTTCAACCATTTCATCATTACCAATGGCAATGGTATGTTATTTATTTGCTTTATGATGGAAATGTGTTTCATACAATCATACTATGAATAGATGATTGTAATCCAATTGAGTTTGAGGTTCAAGAAAAAGTTTCAAACCCCTAGAACTCATAAGAGAATCATAGAACGCTTCCGCTTAAGTCAAGTTTTTGACCAAGTTAGATATCAGATTTCTTTCAATAACAACTAGCTAGTAATAACTTGACACGTACCCTTATAGTGGGCATACTCACTGAAACCTCTTATTCTTGGCATACCAGCATGAATATTTTTCCCTTCAGTGGGTATCACCGTGAAACTTTAGATGCCTTTCCCGACCACATCACCATGAGATTTTCTGGCGATGAAACTTTCTTGCCATTTGAACGGAGAGAAATTCCATTCTTTGTGGACTATGTTATGGATAAAAAGAAATCTAAGACAGGAGTGAACAACTTGGCACGCCACATCAGCAAAGGGCTCCATGTCAACAACAGATCCTCCAATAGAACTTGAATATTATTAGACTAGGAAAAATCAACCACAACCCTATACTTGTTAAGAGAAATAGACGGATAAGATTAAATGTAAGTTCAAACATATATTCACAACTCCTTTACGGTAATATAAATAAGAACCAATGTTCGGCAACAAGTCTTGTGTATTTTCAATGATCTAATCACAACTTCATCTATCTCTCTTGTTTTTATCTCTTCCCTCTCTTCTGTTCCATTCTTGTTCTTGTTATTGTTCTTGAGGTGTCTCTTGAGAGTTCAAGGAAGACTTACATGGTATCAGAGAACCAGGCGATTTAACATTGCAGAAGAGAAAATTGTTGCAGCTTCTACAGCCGCTTCTGTATCTCCGGTGGCAGTAAATTTTTCAGGAGCCATTCCCATCGTAGTTCTGCCGAGGAATGTAACTTCTATCAAGCTTCAAGCTGATAATTATCAAATGTGGAGAAAAATCATTCTCCCATTGATAAACGGGTATGGTTTAAATCATTTTCTCGACTGTTTACCACTACCATACTCTGTTTTAGATAAAAAATGGAAATATGATAGATAACCCTGAATTTGAAAATGGGTGGAGAATCAATCAGCAAGTATTAGGATTCTTCCAATCTACTATCCCAGAAACAATTTACCACATGTGACCAAAGCTAAATCAGCAAAAGAGGTCTGGGATAGTTTGGAAGGTATTTTTCTGGGAGAAATCAATCCAGAATCTTGGAATTGAATCCGAAATTCCACAATATTGAAAAGGGAACGATGAAAATCGAGGAATATATCCATCATTTTGGAAATCTTTCTAAAACTCTTTTAATAGCGGGATATCCTGTACACTCAGAGTGAATTTTTCAATATTGAAAGATTTATGCCTTTTTAAATGGATTGCCATCATAGTATGCTGATAATGTCAATTTTAGGGTTATAATATGTCGTTGGTGATTGAGATTGTTCAATAAAAATATATTTGACCGTACTTGAAAATACTTAGTTAGTGATGAGTACGGATCGTCTCCACAGGGAACAATGATTAAGGAATTACTTTCTTAAACTAGTGATGATCAATGAGAGGATCGACAAAAATAAGATTCAAGGATATGAGCTAGTGATATTGATTAAGAAGTACTTAATTTATATGTTATTTTAACTAAAATGAAGAGTCAGCGATTGTGACGGACAAGATGATGAACGAAAGTATGAACGAGGATAGTGGTTGAATGTGCAGTGGTACTATGGCAAGGATAGATAGACGAGAGAATGGGGACGTAAGAGGAGTGACAAATGAAACATCGATGAAAAACGGGATATGGAATGATACGTGGCAATGATGGAGAGATGAGAGAATAGGGATGTAAGTGAAGTGATAAATGAAACATTGATAAAAAGAACTATAACTATGATAACGATGATGTTGGGAGAGAAACAACGTAAGGTGAAGACACTTACCTTAGATCCTTACGTTCCGCTAGGATCACGGCGATTTGCGAGTGCCGGAAAGCTCCCCCACTTCTCTTTTGTCTTCCCACACACCCAAGACACCAAGAACACTCTTGATGGATCTCAAAACTCACTCTCTTTCAATCAGCCTACAAAAGTAGGAAGCAAGTTCAAGATGATTTTTACAATGATCCAGGCCTCTATTTATAGATTAGAGGGTATGGATAGAAAGAGGAGGGGAAGATGAAAAGTTATGGCCGTTGGAAGTTGAAGCAATCCTAGCCTTTAATTTCTTCTCTCCTCATCAATGTCATCAGTTTTTTCCTGTCAAGAAGTTAAAACACTTGGTATTCTGTGGCTTTTCATATTCCGTGGCTTTTCATATTCCATGCCTTTTTGTATTCCGTGGCTTTTCATATTCCATGGCTTTTCGTATTCCGTAGCTTTTCGTATTCCATGACTTTTCATATTCCGTGCCACATGTACATGTCAAAAGGACAAAAAACAAAGAAAAAATCTCTTTCTCAATGCTGACATGGCGGCGCATCGGCACGCCACGTCACACTATGCCATAAAAAAACCAAAATACTTTAAATTTCATATTACATAAAATAAAAGCCCAAAAAATACGTGTAAATATATATTTTGAATCATAAAAATCATATCTTTCCAAATTTACTATCCAAAAATTCCATAAAAATCATACTCTGTCTCAAAAAATTAAATTCTTTTAGAATATACTATTAGAAAAATCCTAAAAATATAGAAAATTGAGAAATTTTTTCTGAAAGTAGATTGAATCATTTTAATCTTGATAACATTCAAATATGAGTAAGTTAATGCATAAAGACACATAAATATAATAATATGAGGCATTTAAAATGCATGTTATCATATGCTCATTTTGTGGTTAGCATTAATGCTAACCTTGATCAAATGGGTTTAGAGAGACTATTACAAATTTAGGTACTCATGATGCATATCTTACGCATCATCACAAGGGAAATTAAAGTGGATTTCCTTTGATGGAAAATACTGCTCAGAAACAGTATGCTCAAAGTGAATATTTCAATACTGGAAGAAATACTTATCATAAAAATTCCTGTCAAAATAGAGGAAAATACAGAGGCCAAGGAACAAATCAGAGGTTCCAGCCCAGGTGTCAAATCAGTTCACAATATGGGCATAGAGCCAGAGACTATCAGGATCTTGTTCAATTTTCGAGTAGCAGAGTCCAAAATTCTTGAGGTATTAATAATAGGCCACATTTATATTCTGCTGAAAACAATGGATGGTACCCCGAAAGTGGGGCAACACATCATGTGACTGCTGATCAGAACATCATGTCGACATCTCAAACATACCAAGGAAACATCATCTTCAAATAGGTAACAGAGCAGGTTTTAATATTTTTGCAATTGGTTCTTCAAAAATAACTACTAGTGATAGAATAGTTCTTGAAAAATATTCTTGATGTTCCAGAAATTTCTAAAAATCCTTTATGCATGCATAAGTTTACTACTGACAACACTGTTTTTGTGGAATTTCACTCTTCTTATTGTCTTGTGAAGAACAAAACAACCAATCAAACTCTCCTACACGGAACAACTAAGAATGGGCTATACTATCTGGAGAATCTGTTGCCAATCTATGCCAACATTGGAGAAATGTAGTCATTTAAAAATTGGGACTCCAGATTAGGACATCCAAATTTTAAAGTATTGAACACTATTGTCCAAAATTTTGGAGTTCCCTTCTTTCACTGCGACAAAACCTTATATGTGAATTGTTTAATGTTTCAAAGTCTGAAAAATTACCTTTTGTTTCTACTAACTCTTCTAACCATAATTTCGAAGTGATACACTCAGATTTTTGGGGACCAACAATGATCATCTCTCACTCAGGTTATTCATACTATGTTGTTTTTGTAGATGATTCTAGTAAGTGTTGTTGGATTTTCCACTTAAAAGGAAAAGTGATTTGTACAATACGTTTTTAGAACTTCAAAGTGAAGTTGAAAGAAAATTGTCAACTAAAATTAAATACTTGCAGTCTGATTAGGGAGGAGAGTATCAAGCTCTTTACCAACATTTAAAAATGGCTGGCATTGTTCATAGGGTATAGTGTCCTTATAACCCTGAACAAAACGGTACAGGTGAAAGAAAGCATATGCATATAGTGGAAACTGCATTTACTATGCTTAATCCTGCCAAAACCCCAGAAATATTTTGGGATGAAGCAATAGTACCTGCAGTATTTATTATCAATAGTTTAGTTACATCAGTACTTACAATAAATCTCCATATGAAATTTTTTTAAAAAATATACGCGATTACTCTGTACTCAAAACTCTTGTATGTCTTTGTCATCTTTTCTTTAAGCCATATGTGCACAATTAATTAGATTCCAAGTCAGAAAAATATGTTTTCTTGCGCAATAGCTCTCTTCACCTCGGGTACCGGTGTTTGTCGCTCCATACTGGTAAATATTTTATCTCAAGGCGTGATATGTTCTTTGAATAATTTTTTCCTTTTGATACGTATCATGATATAATTGACAATAAAGTATACGTAACAATAAAGTATACGTGACAATAAAGTATACTTGACAATAAAGTATACGTATCATGCTCCATACTGGTAAATATACGCGATTACTCTGTACTCAAAACTCTTGGATGTCTTTGTCATCTTTTCTTTAAGCCATATGTGCACAATTAATTAGATTCCAAGTCAGAAAAATGTGTTTTCTTGCGCAATAGCTCTCTTCACCTCGGGTACCAGTGCTTGTCGCTTCATACTGGTAAATATTTTATTTCAAGGCGTGATATGTTCTTTGAATAATTTTTTCCTTTTGATACGTATCATGATATACTTGACAATAAAGGGGTACTTGGATCCTTTCATACACCAAATCAAACTCATAAATTTAACAAAAATCATGATATGAATGGTAGTTTACATGTCAAAATAATTTTGATTGACTGCTCTATGATTGATACTAATCAAAATTCTTATTTTCTACGTAATCATACGTCAAACATTGGATCAAACTGAGAGCAATAATAATATCAACGAAGGTCAATGTCTTAATGATTCTATTAATATATTGACTTGTGATCCAAATCACCCTTCGGATTTGGGAAACTTTATATCAAATACATTAGATTATACTCCTGAACAAGGAGATATGTTAAATACTAAAAGTCTTTTATATATCTACAAACAGGAAAATAATTAAAGTAATTTTGATTAACATGAAATTCAAAGCCACAAACGATTTGTATTTTCTTCAATATGGAACATTGTAAAGAGACTAAAACACCTTGTAGTTTAGCAAAATCATCTTTAACTGAGGAAAATACTGTTGATCATACATTATATAGAAGGCTAGTAGGATCCTTACATTATCTAACTCTTACTAGGCCTGATATTTCTTTTGCAGTAAGGCCAGCCAGAAAATGCATCAACTAACAAATGAGGACTCAAAAATTTTAAAACATTTCTTAAGATATTTGAAAGGAACAATCTTGCATGGTTTATTCTTTCATATAAATTCGGACTTAATTGTGAATGTTTTCAGTGATGCAAATTGGGATGGAGATCAGTTAGATAAACGTTCAACTGGTGCATTCAAAGTCTATTTAGGGTAGAACTGATTTCATGGTGCTCTAAAAAGCAGCCAACCGTAGTGAGATCAAGAACAGAAGTTGAGTACAAAGTATTAGCAAATGCAGCAGCAGAAGTGTTGTGGATTCAATCACTCTTAAAGGAGATTCACATCAACACAACATCAGCCCCTATTCTTTGGTGTGATAACATAGGAGCTACTTATCATGCCAGGACGAAGCACGTGGAGATTGATTTTCATTTTGTTCCAGAACAAGTCACTCAGAAGTTTTTGCAAATCAGATTCTTCCCAAGAAATGGACAAGTAGCTGATGCACTTAGAAAAGCTCTCCCTCATGTACGATTCTCATTACTCAGAGACAAGCTCCACGTCACTCCTCCGGCATTTTTCTTGATGGGGAGTGTTAAGGATAAAGAAGAAGTCGAAGACGGGAGTGAACAACTCAACAAGCCACATCAGCAAATGACTCCACGTCAGTAACAGATCCTCCAATAGGACTTTAAATAAGATTAGACTAGTAAAAATCAACCATGTACCCTATACTGGTTAAGAGAAATAGATAGATAAGATTAAATGTAAGGTCAAACATAGACGTGTAGAATTCAATCTAGAATAGGATTAGACGTAGATGGTCAGGATTTCATCTAGTTAGGAGAATTAACTAATGGTTATGATGTAAACCATTCTAGCCGTTATAAAAATTATAACGGCCAGGATTTAAACGTTCATAAAAAACATATATTCGTAACTTTTATATGGTAATATAAATAATAACCAATGTTAGACAAAATGTCTTGCATATTTTCAATGATCTAATCACAACTTCATCTATCTCTCTTCACTCGCTTCTATCTCCATTCTTTTTCTTGTTTTTGTTCTTGAGGTGTCTCTTGGGAGTTCAAGGAAGACTTTCAGACCAAACATCAATTTGGTTGGTATCCTTTCCGACGATGTACATGATCCCAAACAATGGTAGAATCAACTGATAATCACGGAGCTGAAAATCACCTCCAAGCTCTTTAAATCAGGTCTCTTCCATGGCGTTTGATAAGGAACTTTTTTTAAAGCCCACAATACTCTTTGTTGCTAACGCAAGAGCCATAACAGTGTCATACACCTGCAGAGAGTAAACTCTTCAAAGGTGTTATATCGTTATTCTGTTCAAAGAACTGCCTGGTTATAAACTCTTCCAGCTTGGTCGACAAAGAGACATTGCACATGCATCCAATGACATCCTCAATAGAGAAATCCTTTCATTTTAGGATATTTGTAATGCCATTCGTGATGATCCATACAAAGCCCCCTTTCATCATCCACTTCTGACCTGCTCAACGAAGGATGCGGGTGTAGAAAATCACCTGTAGAGATTGAAGAAGAAGGAGAAGAAAGATTGAAGAAGAAGAGAAGAAAGAATTGAGAGAGACAAGAAGAGTGGCAACTGACAATCTTGAATAGAGATTGTTTATGAATCCTCAAGAAATTACAAAGGTGTTTGTTTGTATTTATAGTTGTTAAGTGATACTAATAATAGTAATATTTCAGTTTTAATCATAGCTGTTACAACTTGTATTAAGGCTATATTAAGATGAATAATGACCGTTAGAAGTAAACGTAATATTTCTTATTCTAAATTTTCCTGTTCTATGTTTAATCCTGACTGCTATATTCGATCCTATTCTATGTGAAATACTATATTAAATCCTAGCTGTCTACTTCTCATATGAGTAATTTATATTTGTTTTTATTACTAACTAATCTGATTAAAAATCCTATAACACCCTGCGTGCTTCGCCTGTGCTGAAATCCTTAACAACGGGTGCGGAGATCGTAGGACATGCGGATCACAAATAATCTCAGGGTATAATTCTTCCAAATATCAAGCTCGGCTATGATCTGATCATCCGTGTATTAGGAGGAAGGACGCAACGGTAAGGTAGCTGAACGTAGATGGTGTGGAGAGCATCCACCTGGTAATTCAAAATCCCGGTAACATAGGGGGTGTTCTCATAGACAAGGAGGACTGATGACTTTAACTATGTCATAAAATAATCCGAGATTTTTCAGTAATCATAGCACTATTTGCATGCAGTATTCCCATTTTTACCATTACAAATATGAGATTTAAATCGTCCTTCATTTAAATGAGTGCAAGTGTAGATGAAATCCAACGAAGAAGGCACCTGATTAAGCAAGAATTTCACGATTTAAAAGACGAAGTCAAATTCTCAAAATACTGAAGGTCCCTAACTTGGGCCAGTCTAAAAGCCCAAGAAGCCCAAATGGCCCAAGAAGCCCAAGAGAGGAACCTATAAGTAGACCTCCAAAGAGTCATTTTAGGGCTGTTTAGAATATCTGCCTAAAAATGTTGGAGCTTGGAGTAGAGGAGTTTTGCAGACCCTCCAAGAGCTGATGAGCATTGGAGTTGGGGAGAAGAAGCTAGCTGAGGCATAACCAGAGCAAGACAATCACCACCTTGCCATAGGGGTCATGACACAAGGTTGGTGTGATTGTTTGGTTTTAGAGATTTTGCTCTTCTCCCTCTAAGATAATCTAGGTTGGGTTGGGAAACATCAATCAGTGTATTTCCAGCATTTTCGAGCTGAAGTTGTTTGTCGTTATAGATTAATATCAAGTTTGTTCTTTGTTTAAATCGTGTTCTAATATCATAAACCTCTCAATTCAATCATCCACTCAGTTTAATCCATCTCTCAGCTCATCCACCTTCATTAAGGCATCCCAGCAGCGCGCACGACCCCTGCACACAAAGGCCTCGTGCAGCCAATAGCCCTGCACACAAAGGCTGCACTCAGCCAGCAGGCCATGCACAGCCCCTGCATAGAGAGGCCACGCGCAGCCAGCTGGCCGCACACAACCCCTGCACACAGAGGCCGCACATAGCCCCTGCGCACAGAGGCCGCGCATAGCCCCTACGCACAGAGGCTGCGCGCAGCCAGCAAGCTGCACACAGCCTCGAGATACAAAGGTCGCACGAAGCCAACAGGCTGTGCACAGCCTCTGCACATCGAGGCCACGTGCAGCAACAAGCCGTGCATGGCTCTATGCTGTAGAGAACCACGCGCAACCAAGGAGGTTTCCCACTTGGTTACATCTCCCCCAAATTATAGGCGCAGGCCCGTCACTGAGTAATTACAAGAGAGGGTCTGTAACTGACCAGGAATTAGCGTATAAATGTTATTCTGAAGATTAGATTTCTAAATTCTAATTTTCAGAAGAAATTCTCTCAATTTCATTCACTGAAGATCCATCTAAACTGATTTTTACTGAGGGATATCTAAACGTTAATCACTGAAGATTATTCTATAGAGTGTTACTGGAGACTATCTCACTCCCATCTTCTTGATCAGTCTCAGATAAACTTCTTACTAAATAAAGTTGAGATTCTACAGATACTTTGATGTAGAATGATAGTTCAGAATTGATGGAAATATATGTGGCCTGCAAGCCAATCACACATTCCACATCTCGTTCCATATTCATTAACAGAACATATTCATTATAGTGCACGTGTGATGCGTATAATGAAGTCCATGAATACATGATCAGACTTAGTGAATTATGATGAGATCGTAATACAAAGATCACTAGTCTTTAAGCATGTGTTCTAAACATTCCTATTCAACGGATACGCGAGAAGGACATCAAAGTATTCGGATAGAATAGTACTATCTAGCCTCACTCATATGATGAGTATGGTCGGTCCCGTAGCCATTAGTGTGGCGACACTAAGGATAGATAGTGGGTGCTCTTTAGTTGAAATAGTTCACTGAATTGATCCGTACGAATCCCTGAATGGTATTATACCAAAATGTCAATCAGGTTGATTCACGTCACGGTTGTGTAAGTGGTCCTTAGACCTGAGACACCGAAGACGTCTTGCGGATGGGCGGTTGTACTTTGGCTATGGCCAAAGAGCCTCTAATCATAGAATTTTAAACAGTCCTAGTTTAGGTGCATCAAGAAGTACACGAAGGCGATTGAGTGGTCAAGATGGGATCGTTCACCCTCGGTATAAGAGGTGACAACTCAAGGAAGATGATGCAATGAAGTCCTTGGCCAAGGTAGTGAAATATCGAAGAAGAGTTCTCCGATGATTTCCGAATGCATCAGTACTAACTCGGATGACCGATTAGGCTATGACAGTTGACCATACCCTAAGTCGTCCAAGGAGAATCAAGTGGATGAGGGATTATACATACACAGTAACCGATGATGAACAGGTTCCATGAGTGAGTCGATACACACTCCTTTGTATCTTCTACAACACGAGGTGTAGCTTGGCACCCACGTGTCAGAGTCTCGACCTATCAGTTGGGTTAAATCGATCCAACGTTAATTAATCTATATGATGATATAGTTAATTAATTTGGAAGGCCAATAAAGGTTATTGGGCCGCTAGAGTCATTAACTAAACTGATACATGGGCCTAGAGGGTCACACGCAAATGGTCTTTTGGACGTTGGAAGATATACTTAAGTTTTGGGGGTTTTTATGAAAAATATCCACTTAGTATAAATAGGGGAAGGCCCTGAACGAAATTCACCCAGGCCAGAATTGTTCAGGGGCTCTTCCCCTTCTTCTCCACTCTCCCCACACTCCTCTCCATCCTTGATGTGATTGGGGCGACATAATAACGCCGACGAAGATTGAACGGGGCTTGTCTACGAGAAAGAGAAGATCCGGAGTGCCGAGGATCACACGGATACGTCTAGAGGCTGCACACTTGAGCAGCTAGACTCATCTCACTCCGGTATCGAAGAAATCATGGATGTGATCCGTGAAAGGTACATGGTTTTAATGTTTTTTGTTGATGCCGTACGATTCGCAAAATGTCTTCCGCTGCGCATCGTTTTGTGATGTTCATCCATCTCAAGGCCCCTAGAACCCAACAAGAATATCATTGGATTGACTGTTTGGATAAATTAACGGAATTTGATAACACAAATTAAACTGAAAGAGGAATATCACATTACCTGCTCGTTGTGGTTCAACACCTTACTCTCTCTAAAGCTGTGAGGTTAATTCTTTGTTGACTATATCAAATACTCACACAAATAATTAGTAAAAAACCTAGTAGAAACAACATAATTAGAGATTATGATGACCACTCCCCAGTTGTAGAGCTTAGCAATGGCAGCAATGCAACCCGTTTGAGCAAAATAGCTTATGGTTGTTCATATGAAGTAGTGAGACTGAGGCGACGAGAGTGCGGGGCTGGTCGCGAAGAAAGAAATGATGCGCATGCATCTATTGTTTCCAATGTCTATCATGATTGTGACCTTGGAGGATGTCGATGTTGGCTTGTAAATGTCCAGAGTTTAAAGCCAGTAAAACTTCAGTGTTTGATCTTAATGTGGCGAATGGAGATTTTAAGTAGCCAAGAATTTAAACACTTTAATTCTCAGCTATCGGTCTTAATGTTAATTTCAATGTAAAACAGTGTCAAGATATGTATCACCTGCTAGGTCAAATGGACTAGCAAGAAACTCTACTCAACTCAATGAGAGAAAAGAAGAATACATCAGGGGACGTTGGGATGACAAAAACAAGGGAAATGGGGGGCCTTTTATAGCCACAACTTAAGGCCTAAATGTCCCCCCTAAAAACTAGGCACGATCCTAGAAAGTAGGCATGATCTCTCTTGATGCTCTCTTGATGGTGACGACGCGGGTACGTGACGAGGCTAATGACTATGCCTCAGTGTGTCTCCTCATATCATCTTGAGATCTTCCATGATATCTTGTGCATTGGTTCACGTCCAAGTAGGCTTCCTCAAGTGTGTGTGCCAACGAGTGGTACCAGAGCTACGAGTTTGGAGGGGACGTGTTACGACTTACAAAATGGCAACTTCCATTATTTCTCGATACGACGTAGAGAAATTGAGCAGCTTGGACAAGTTCAGTCAGTGGCAACAAAATGAAGGACATATTCATCAAAAAAGGATTGATTGAGGCTTTGGATGATTCAAAACCTGAAGGTATCAAGGATGCCTATTGAAGACTGATGCAAATGAAAGCTATTAGCACTATTCGTCAATGTTTGTCAAACGGTGTGAGATATCATGTCTTAGACCTTGAAGATCCTGCCCAAATGCGGAAGACATTGGCTCGGCGATATGCGGGTAATGATGGATATTATGTGGCCGTCAAGCCAATCACACTGCTGCATTTACTTGAGTCTGTTGAATAAAATATTTATGTTCATTATTATTTCATGAGATGTTTATAATGAAGTTCATGAATATGTGCAATGACTTAGTCAATTGTGATGAGATCATAATATTCCTATTCCTATTATTCCTATTCAAGGAGAATCGAGATGGACATCAAATTATGTGGATAGAATAGCACTAGCTTATCCTACTTATTTGATAAGTATAACTGATACTGTGGCTATTAGTGTGGCAACACTAAGGACAGATAGTGTTTGCTCTTTGGAGAAAGAGTTCACTGAATTGATTTGTATGAATCCCTGAATGGTATTATACCTAAACATTAATCAGGTTGATTCAACTCAATGTTGTATAATTGGTCCACTAACCCAAGACACAACGGACATCTCGTGAGTGGACGACTACATTTTGACTATGACTTATGAGCCTCTAATCATGGGATTCAAAAAAGTTATAGATCGGATGTAGTAAGAAGCTTACAGAGATGATTGAGTGGTCAAGATGGGATCATCCACCCTCAGTATAATAGGAGATTGACTCGACGAAGACGATGTAGAAAAATCCTTGCAAATGTAGTAAGGATATTGGAGAAGGTGTTCTCCAATGGTCCCCGTTACACATCAGTACTAATCGAATGACGGATTAGGGTTTGATGATAAACCATACTCTAAGTCATTTGAGAGCCTTGTGCGGATGATGGATTATACATATATGGTAACCGATCACGGTAAAGGTTCCATGAGAGAGATCTAGACTACTCGGTGTCTTCTAGAGTACTAGGTGTAGCTTGGCATCCCACGGGCTGGAAACTTAACCTATCGATATGGTGAAACTAAACATTATTTAATTAGCCTATATGCTGATATAGTTAATTATGAAGTTTGGTCAATAAATATGATTGGACCATTAAAGTTATTTACTAGAATGATAGATGAGCCTAGACGGTCACACACACAAGGCCATATGGGCATTGATGGATATATTTTACTTTTGGGGTTTTTGAGTAAATTCCCAAGTGAAATATAAAGACGGAAAGGGGTCTCATTTGAAGCACCCATCCAAGCTTGATTTGAGAGCCTCTCCCCTTTCCATTCTCTTCTCCACTCATTCAAGGAAGAGTGTCTTCATGGTGAGCAGATCTAGATTTTCAAGAAGAGTTGAAGAAGAGGACGTGGAGATCCAAGTGCCGAGTGATCGCCTGGATACTTCTAGAGGCCAGAAGCGTGAACGACTTCAAAACAATCTCGGAATGATAAATTTTGTTTTATCATTTTATAGAAGTTCCCCAAAAGGTACTAGGAATATTTTGTTTTATAGATCGATTGAGAATCGATGGACCACGCTTTCACATCCATGCAACGTGTTTTTCCATAGACGAACCAAAGCATAGAACCCAATAGTGAAGACATCAATGAGCAAAGCTTTGTTGAGAGCAAAACTATTTGGGCTTCGGATGGCCAAAGGTGCCAATTTGCATGCTCATATTTCCAAAACCTTCGCGTTGAATTGCAGAAATTTGATGACGACTTGTCTTAGGAGAGCAAGACAATCATCTTGTTGATTTTGTTACCCAACAAGTACGAGAACCTTGTGACAACGATGCTTCATGGGACAAATATGCCGAGTCTTGATGAGACAATTTTGACATTTATGAAGTTTGACCAGAGACGATCTGCATCTAATGTTGATTAGAATCAAGGTTTCTTCGTGCAAAGCAGGCAAGAAAAAGGTCGTATGAGAGAGAAGCATGACAGGAGAAAATAAAAAAGGATGGTCTTGGTCAACTGATTGAAAAACCAGGAATGCCGTATGTGTCATGCCAAGGGGCACTTAAGGCGTGATTGTCCGAAGCTGAATGGTGATAAAGGAACAAGTGGAGAGGCGAGTTCAGCAAATGTTGCAAAGGTGGAAGATAGTGATGATGGTGAAGTCTATTCTTCCCTAGTTGTGACTGCGGAGTTGGCAGACATGTGGATCCTTGATTCCGGATACCCTTATCATATGTGCTCACATGCTGACTAGCTTGACTCCTATTGGAGCTTGACGTGGACTATTTTTGTGGGAAACAATTCTTCGTGCGAGGTTGTTGGCATTGGGAGCGTGAAGATTCGAACGTTAGATCGTGTGGTGAGAATGCTGGGAAATGTGCAGCATGTACCGGCCTTGCGTCAGAACTTGATTTTTCTTGGTGTGCTAGAGGCAAATGAATGTTTTTATCAAGTTGACAACGGGATGCTCTAAGTTTTTAAAGTTTCTGTTGTCATTATGAAGGGGAGATGAAAGCGAGCCAACATTTACAGACATGAAGGGAGCACCATTGTAGGTGGAGCTGCTACAGCAGCAACCCATGAGGTGTCGATTGATGACACCCTATCATGGCACTTGCGGCTAGGCCATATGAGTGAAAAAGGTGTGCGAATGCTTCATTCACGTGGATTGCTATCCAGAGTTGCATCTTGTAAGTTGGATTTTCGTTAGTATTGTGTTATGGGAAAGCAGTGCAGAGTGACCTTCAAGGGGACAAAGCACACCACGGAGAACAGCCTTGACTACATCCGTGCTGATGTGTGGGGTCATGTTGATGTGATGTCAAGAGGAGGTGCTTGTTATTTCTTGACATTTGTTGACGATTTCTCCAAGAAGGTTTGGGTTCACCTCTTGGCGCACAAGTCTGAGGTGTTTTCTTGGTTCAAGACATGGTGTGCTATGGTGGATAATTAAACTAGGAGGAAGATCAAGGTCTTGCGGACTGATAATGGGACGGATTTCAAGAGCTCAAAGTTTGATCAGTTTTGTGATGAGTATGGGATCCAACGTCACTTTATAGTGAAGAAGACTCCTCAGCAGAATGGTGCATCTGAACACATGAATCACATTACTGTTTAGAGACAGTGCTTGAGGTTAAATGCGGAGTTGCCCAAGTTTTGGGTGGAGGCAGTGAGCGCCATGGTCTATTTGATTAATAGATCACTCAGTTTGGCGCTTGATGGGAAGGTATCTGAAGAGGTATGGAGTGGAAAGCCTGTTGATTATTCCATTCTACGTATTTTTTGGATGTCCAGGTTATGCTCTCATTCCTGTTGACGAAGATCGAAGCTTGATCCGAAGTCAAAAAGGTGCATTCTTTTGGGCTATGGAGGTGGAGTAAAGGGCTACAAGCTATGGGATCTTGAAGCAAAGAATATTGTAGTCAGTTGGGATGTGGGCCAAATATAATACAAAGAAAGACTTGTTGCAAAAGGGTTTGCTCAAAAGGAAGGAGTTGATTTCAATGAGATCTTCTCACCGGTAGTGAAGCATACATCAATTTGCTTTGTGTTGGCTATTGTTGCTCATGAGGATATGTAGCTGGAGCAGCTGGATGTGAAGACATCATTTCTCCATGGAGATCTGGAGGAGACTATTTACATGCAGTAACCAGAGGGTTTCATAGTGCTTGGAGCTGAATGATAAGCCAAAAATAGGGGTAAAAACTATGCAATTTTTAGCCCTTGTCGTTGTGGATTTTGGCTTATGCAATAAAATTTATAAGAACTCCACTTAAGATGTATAGTGATAAGTACGAGTGTCATCCAAGGGAAGCTAGTAAGGAATTCGATTTGGTGATTGTATTGGTCGTTTCACTCTGATTAAACTGAATTTGATCTTCAATGAGGATCAAGTCACCCTAATTAGATGAGAATTTAGAAAGGGGGGTAGAAGAGTTGAGATGAATAGAAGAAATATAGAGCTCTAAATTGGCTTCTTTGATCCTAATAAAAGGATCCAAGAGGTCAATTAGAGAGGTTAAAAGGGAATTTTTAATTTGAGTTGGTTTGTTTTTGCAACTTTGATAATTCAGAACTGAAATGGGGGTAATTTAATCTCCTAAGAATGAAAACTAATTTTTTTAGAGTTTTTCTTTGGAATGCAGTTGAATGCTTAGTTGAATTCCTCAAATTCTCCTCTCAATCCTAATCAAGGCTTGTACATGCCGCTCAAGCCAAGCGATTTAGAATTTCAGATCAAAACCAAGAAGAAGAAACAAGAAATTGAACTAATCTCATTCAAAATGCACAAATCCAAATACAATCATGGAAAAAGTACCAGATAACTTGATCCAGGGTGGGACTCCTCTCTGTCTTGCAGCTGTGATAGAGAACCATCAAGAATGAGCTCCCCTTCTCGAAATTTAGCTTTTATACTTAGGTTATATGGTAAAAATCACCATTTTACCCCCGTTTAGTACTTAATATTTATCTATCAATGTACGCTGGATCTAAATTATCCAAATACAGATAGAAAGAGGGGATCAAGACGAACAAATCCATAAAAAAATCATCTCAATCGGACTTCAGGATCAAAAGTTATTAATAAATCAATTTTAAACCAATTTAATCCATTGGATTTAAAATTGATTTATTTATTAATTTCGTTTTTAAAAACGCAATGACGTGTCGCTCTCTCATTGGGTGACGCATTTTGAATCCTCCTTTTTGCAGAAAAGTCCTTAAAATGCCTGGAATATCTTTTGGACGCCGCCCAAAAGTAATTGTGTATATGCCCCTCGCGCACTCTCTCTCCTCCGATTTCTCCTAAAAACATTAAAAATATATATTAAAAATTGCAATAAAACCCTGTAAAATTTTAAATTGGATCTTTACGCCTGCAGTGGCGACCGAGAGCTGTTTTTAGGGTCTTTTTGCAACGAAAGTTCGCAAAAAGGCCCTTGAAAGTTTGAAAATAATAAAAATACTTTTTTTTCTATTATAAATATACTTTTTTTCTTGAAATAAATACATTTCCTCTTCAAATAAATCTCAAAAAAATCCTAAAAATTCGTAAAAAATTCTAAAAAATTCTAGAAAATTCACTGATTCATTCCCATGCTGATAAATGTCGTAATACAATATTAAATATGCCATTTTCATTCAAAAATGATTATTTCAAGCTTAAATAAATCCTTTAAAATTCATAGAATTAACAAAAAATTAGGGAAAAATCAGAAATCACTTGAAAACACTATTTTCATGTAAATGTATGATAACAACCCCATTTTAAGCTCTTTAAATGCATAAAATCATGCTAATAACGTGAAATAAAGACAGAAATTAGGGTGTTATCACTGAACATCTTGCCTGTAAATTGAGAAAGTCGCGTTATGGATTAAAGCAATCTCTAAGGCAGTGGTACAAGAAGTTCGACTCTTACATGATGTGGATTGGTTCAACCAGGTGTGAGTTTGATTGTTGTGTCTACATGAAGACGTGTGAAGATGAATAATGCATTATTTTGATGCTATATGTGGATGGCATGCTCATTGAATTGAAGAACTTACATGAGATTGCAAGATTGAAGGTACTAAGGGAAAGGAATTTGACATGAAGGATGTTCGATCTGAAAGGAAGATTCTTGGTATGGAGATCCATAGGGATCGGGAGAGAGGTCGTTTATGGTTGACTCAGAGGAGCTACCTTGAGAGGATTGTTAATTTCTTTGGCATGTCCAATGCTAAAGTGGCGAGTAATCCTCTAGCGCATCACTTTAAGCTATCTAAAGCTCAGTGCTCAAAGACTGAAGATGACTTAACTGAGATGAAGCAAGTTCCTTATGCTAGTGCTCTTGGCTCTCTTATGTATGCTATGGTCTGTACCAGGCCAGACACTGCTCATGCAATTGGAGTGGTGAGCAGATTTATGAACAACTTAGGGAAGGAGCATTGGAATGCAGTGAAGTGGATTCTCCGATATCTAAAAGGCATAATGAGTACGGGGATTCTCTTTGAGAAGGAGAGTTCTTTATCAGCAAATGAATTTGTTGACTCTGATTTTTCAGATGATTTAGATAATCGGAGATCTACGACAATATATGTGTTCATGGTTGTTGGAGGACCTGTGAGCTGGAAGTCAACATTGCAACCTATTGTCGCATTATCTACAACCGAGGTGAACTACATGGCAGCTAGTGAAGCAGCAAAGAAGGCCTTGTGGTTGAAAGGATCGATGAAGGAGCTTGGTATCCTCGAAGGGAAGGTTCTTTTATTGTGTGACAGTCAAAGTTATATATGCTTGGCGAAGAATCAGGTGTACCATGCGCGTTCAAAACACATTGATGTGCGGTATCACATGATCCGGGAGTTGCTGAATTCGGGAGAGATTGTTCTTCGAAAGGTACACACGGAGGAGAATGCCACAGATATGTTAACAAAAGTGGTAAAGATGGAGAAGTTCCATTAGTGTTTGCACATACTTCACATTGAAGGTACCTCGATGAAGATAGAGCACCTAGAAGATGATGGAGTGACATGTGCATGGGATGGGAAGTTTTCCATGGTGGAGATTGTTGAAAATATCAAATCTCCCATCCCTATAATTTGGGATCGTGGGTTGACTTGGTACATCCTAGAGAGTAGGATGATGGAGTGACATGTGCATGGGATGGGAAGTTTTCCATGGTGGAGATTGTTGAAAATATCAAATCTCCCATCCCTATAATTTGGGATCGTGGGTTGACTTGGTACATCCTAGAAAATATCAAATCTTGACATCTTCTGTACTGGTTCACGTCCAAGTACGCTTTTGCAATTGTGTGCCCAGCACTATCCAATATTGAAGGACAATTGAAGAACTTTTTAAAGTATAACCAAAGAAATTATAGTGTGTAAACCAGTGAAAAAGCTTCTAGGTGCAAAATCCTTAATGAGGAGAGAAATGCTTATAAGTGTTGGTCATTTTTGTGATTTGAATGAGATGTGATATTGGCATCATAAAAGATTTTTATGAATTAAGAAGATATGACAACCTGTAACCAGTAAAAATGTTTCAGGATATGCAATCCTGCGGGATCATTAAGGAATTGTCGTACAAACTGGAAAAAATGATAGCCTTTAAAACAAAAGATGTTCCAGGTATGCAATCCATAATGAGGAAATAAAGCAAACCACTTGCCTTTCAGTCATTGATCTTTATCTGGATTTAAGATAAAATTATCTCGGATCATTAAATAAATGTTCTAAGAACAGGAAAAATATATAAACCAGTGTAAGAGCTTGTGGGTAGGAATCTTCAATGATGAGAGATATGGATGGCTTACTTCTCAATGTCTGACACTGTGAATTTGAAAGCTACATAATTTGTAATCATGAAAGTATTATTATCAAACTACAAAAGAAAAAGATAACGTGTGAACCAGTAAATAGGTTTCTAGGTACGCTGTCCATGCTCTGAATAGAAATCAAAATTATTTCTTCTGAATGTTTTATCTTCATGTGGATTTGGTTGCAAAATATTTATGCAAAACATTATAAAGTGATCACATGAAACCGATAATAATGTGTGAAGTCAAACAGCTTGCATCTCAGTGTATGATCTTTATGTGGATTTGATGCAACATGATTTTGGAATCATGAAAGTATTCTTCTCATAATTGAAAAATGATCATATGCAAACCAGTGAAAAGGTTTCTCGGTATGGAATCTATAACAAAGAATTCAAAGCAGTAGCTTCTTATTGTTTATTATTCATGTTGATTTTAATGCACATCGTACTGGAATCGTGAAATTGTAGTTATCAAAGAAAAATAATATTATGATGTAATCCGGTGAGTCACCTTCTAGCCATGCAACCGTTAGTGAGAAAAGAAATTTGAATTCTTCCTTCTGGGTAAGTCGTCTTTGTGTAGGTGAGAATGCACCCTTTCTTAAGATCATAATTTCTTTCTATGCCGAACAGGAAATGACTGAAACAGATTCTCGGTATCCAATCCCTTATAAGGGGACAAATCGAATCGATTGCTTCTCACCCTTGAATCTTCATGTAAATTTGAATGCAACATGATTTTAAAATCATGATTTACCTTCTTCTAAGAATAGAAAAAACTGAAATTGTTAACGAAAATTAAAGTGCTTTATTCTCGGGGCTTGGCCTTAGAGTTGATTTAAATGCATTATTTTTTCAGACTTTTGATAGAGTTGCGATCACAACATAAAAATGATAACATATCAACAAGTAAGTGAGCTCTTTGGAAGTAATCCACACTCAGAATTAAAACCTACTTCATTCTTCTCAGTGTTTGATCTTCACGTAGGTTTAAATGCAAACATGATCTTTGGATCATTTAAGTTTTATGCTTTAAAATGGATAATAGTACACAATACCATGAACTTCAATCCTTGAAAATTTAAGTAGGATAGAAATCAAAGTGCTTCATTCTTGGTGTTTGATCTTCATTTGGCTGTTAATGTAATATGATATTGAAATAATGAAACATTGTTTCTGAAAACAGAAAATCATGATCATGTGCAAATGAATATGACATTCTTTCTTACTACTTTTTAATATTCATCCTTTTTTAATGCAACGTGATCTTGGGATGATGATTGTTTTATGCTCAACAAACAAAATATAAGGAGTAAATCAACAAAAGCGCTTCTCCATATCATGAAGAAAATTGAACCCCCTTCTTTGTGTTTGATATTCATGATGATTTGAACCCATTGTGATTTTGATGCCTTCAAACGAATGTTCCTAGATAAGAGAAGAATAATAGCTTGTAAGCCAGTAAATGATTTTTTATGTATGCAGTCCTTACTACGGGACGAAATGGAAATTCTTACTTCTCACTGTTTCATCGTCATGGAGATCCAAGTATAACATGATCTTTGGATCATGATTTATCTCATGCGGAATAGAAACTAATGATCCCGTATAAACCAGTGGAAGAGCTTCATAGACTTGCTTGCTTGATGAGAGAATCCAATCTTCGTGTAGATTTGAATTCATGTTTTCTGCAAACACTTCGGAAGCTTACATGGACGTGAAAAACTGCAGAAGATGTCGAGGAAGATCCCAAGACGATACAAGGAGAAACACCGAGGCGTAGTCGTTAGCCTCGTCACGTCCCCGCGTCGTCACCGTCAAGAGAGCACCAATTCCAAGAGTGAGAGAGAGAGGAAGAGGAGGAGATTTCTAGTTCAAAAGAACTTTCAAGAAACTCTACTCGACTCAAAGAGAGAAAAGAAGAATACATCAAGGGATGTTTGGGGTAATGGTATCAGAGGAAATGGGGACCTTTTATAGGCACAGCCCAAGGCCTAAATGCCCCCAAAAAACTAGGTACTATCCTAGAAAGTAGGCACGATCCTATTCTCAAGGACGTGCTAGGTCATCCTACTTTCTAGGATGTACCAAGTCAAGCCCCACGATCCTGAATTATAGGGATGGGGGTTTGACACTTTCGACAATTCATCTTATCCAAATAAAGAAGAGTTCACAGAACACATTATAACGATTAAGTATTGTACAGTGAATAAGGTACTAGGTTTTGAATCCTTAATAAGGACAAACATTAACTTCTTGCGTCCTAGTTTCGAATATTCATGTAGATTTAAATGCAACTTGATATTTGGATAATTTTTTATCGGAACGGAGAAAACGGAAATGGCGTCCTAATTAAAAGAGCGTCTCTCTATCAAATGCTTATCCAGGTGAGAAATTAAAACGCTCTAATATCGGTGTTTAATCTTTCTGAAGATTTGAATGCAACCTGCTATGGAATCATAAAAGAACATTTCTTAAAACAAAAGAAAATGAAAACGAGTAAATCTGTCAATAGGAGTCAACGTTTCCGATCCTTCAAAAATATGGAAATAAAATTTGGTTTTTAATCTTCATGTAGTCTTGAATCCTACATGATCTTGAAACCAGGACAACATTTTATTCGCAACAGAAAAGTGTAATGTGCAAACCAGTGATCTAATTTCTCATTATGCAATCATTGACAAGGACATAGTTCACACCGCTCACTTCTTACTATTTGATACTCAGAGGGATTATAATAATCTTGAAGACTCTAAATATTCTAGTAGCATCTAGAAGCTTCCAGAAGACTTTATATCCACAAATCAATTCCTCACAACGATTATGGGATCGCCAAAAGCTTTACGCACGGAAAATAAAAAAAAAACTATGACGTGTAAACTAATGAATGAGTTTCTGGATGTGGAATCCAGGACAAGGAGAACCAAACCGCTTGTTCTCCAAAAATTCAACTAGAATAGATTACTTTCCCTTCAGAAAAATCGAAGTGCCTGCTTTGGCAACTTGGATATCATCTTCCTACGAGTCTCGATAGTGTAGGACAAGCCTCGCATTATGAGCAACTCTGGAGCTGTAGAAATCCTTAATCGCCAAGGATATGCTCGCATGGCACATCTTCCCATGAAGTGTGTAGAAATCAAACACTACGCCCACGTTGAAATCCATCGCCGAGGCATGGGCAGACAGAAGCGAAATAGTAAATAAAATCAAGAAATTTTGTGCGTTCATTATGATCACAACATCAGGATTGAAATGTCATTGGTGCTCTATTAGATGATTGCTATATCTGTACAAGAACTCACGGAAATAAATAAGCTTCACTGAAGATCCCTTCTATCGTAGACCACACGTTTAGTTGGAGATTTGATAGAGTGAGACAAAGAAAGAGGAATATCTATTGACCCGACGGGAGTACAACTCAAGCGGAAGCTTCCCCCATTCGTCGAGTGGCATAGAGGGAGACAGAGATAGAGAGAGATACCATACATCACAGAATTATGAGAAATATGGGACCTAAGAGCACGAAAGATGATTGCCTCCTCCATCTATCCGATCCCTTTTGGAGGTCTTTGCCATCCATTACAGGTTAAAATGATGCTCGAAGTCAAATTTGGACCCCACATGGAGGTCTTTGCCGTGCATTTCAGGTTAACAGGGTGCTTGAAGCCAAGTTTGGACCCCTCATGGTCCCATACAGTTGGAGGAATAATATGTTCAGTAGATTCTCCACAGTGAGCCTCTAACAAACAATGCCTAGCTTTCATCGTTGATATGGATTTTGCTTTCCTTGGGAAAATAATGGCGTTCTGGGGGGGGTGCTGGTGGAGAATCCGTATATCAATCGAGAAAGGGGAAGATTAACCTCTTATGCGAAAACACGAATATATCTCAAAAACACACAAATCTATTTCGTAGAAGGTAAAAGGCGAAGAATATCCTTCATGGAAGTTACAGATCTCATTTATGTGCGCTTCAAAATTTTTACTCTCCATAATCCGCCTTCGGAGAGAAAGCATAGAGGGGAAAAGAGAGACAAAGGAGGAGAGGGAGGGAGAGAGAGATATAGAGTTGAGAATCGATGGTATACCAATCGAGGAATAATATCTTCCATGGAAGCTTAGATGTCGTTAATGCGGGTTCTAAATTTTCGTACTCTGCATAATCCGCTTTTAGAGATAGAGAAAGAGAAAGAGAGAGAGAGAGAGAGAGAGAGAGAGAGGAAGGGAGACCGAGAGGTCTCTTTCCCTGTTACTGTCCATAACTTGTTTTCAGAGTGATAGAGAGGAGAGAGAGACAGAGAGAGAGAGAGAGGGTGAGAGATAGAGGAAGGGAGACCGAGAGGTATCGTTCCCTGTTACTCTCCATAACTTGTTTTCTGAATGATAGAGAGGAGAGAGAGAGCGAGAGAGATCGAGAAAGAGAGAGAGAGAGAGAGAATGAACCTATTATCGGATACGAATCCTCTTGAAAAATAGCACGAAGCTGTACTGTCAAAGGTAAAAGCCAAACAATACCCAAGTTATGGATTTTATTTCCTTTGTTGTTTGAAATTTTATTTCCTTTGTCTAGCATTGTCCGAGGAAACCCCGATCATATTATGACAATGTTTTTACATTTATCAGTCAAATGACGTGTAATTCTGAACCCAAAAAATGTGAAGGCCTTATTAGAAGATGGAATTATCACAGACAGGGAAAGGGGAGGCCGATGGAATATGCTAGTCCAATTCTTTTTCCGGTTCCATAATTCTGTACTTTAGTGAAGCGAGAATCCAGTTGCCTAATTTCAGACAACATTCCGATTCAGAACCTTGAAGGAACACCCCAGAAAACGCGACATACGCTGGATGGATAGCAACCTGCTAAAGAACACCAAAAACACAGTCGAATCTTTGTCTTAATGTTGAACTCCGATGAGCTTATTTATGAGAGCCATCATGAACAGTAAATTCCAATACGGTAAGATCCTTGACGGGACAAGTTGTCACATGCGAAAAATAAAATACTGAGAGATACAGATTTTAGTTGGAAACCCGTCCAAAAAGAATTTAATCGACTGTAAATACACTGAGGTAAATACTGATGCTCTCTGCATGTCCCTATGACTCCCACACGTGCATATGTTCATAGTGCCTTTCCGTCCTTCAGCGATTATTAAATTTGAAAGCCACATTTTATTGCTATTTGCTTGCCGCAAGTAACAGGAAAAAAAAACCATGAAACCGCAGAAATTGAGGAAAAAGGTGAGAAGGTAATAATAAGTCTGTTAGTATTTTTCGAATGTGATGTGATATCTTGCTAAACTAGAATCGGATATATGTGAATATTGACTATTGCTGGATTCCTGAGCAATGATGAAGATTGCGAAAGATTTCCAGAGCAACTTCTTAGCAGCTTCTGCGTAGAAAAGTATAAAACCGTGTGAACATGAATCATTTTGTTGACTGGTCTCCCCTTCTTCGATCGCAGTTTAAAGGAGTAGATTTCTCCGACAAAATATGTGGGGGCCAACAATATATCTCACTCGAAATCGATATATAAATCTTTTTTCTGAGCTCGCTGTTACGCAGTCACAATGAAGAAGGGAAGACCTGGTTCAGCTCTCGTCGCCGTGTTCGTCCTGGTTTTTTGTGTTTTTAATGAGGCAACGGTGAGCTTGACGATGGCCGATGGAGAGCCGGTGCTTGTTCCTGTGGGCGTTGTTCTCGACTTCAAAAAAATGATCGGCAACATGACCCGGGCCAGCCTTTCCTTGGCGATGGAGGACTTTTACTCCTCCCGTCGCCATTTCTTCACGAGGCTTGAACTTGATACGAGAGACTCGAAGGGGGACGTTGTTGAAGCATATTTTCAAGGTAAGGCTACAGATCTAACGTTTCTTGGCAGACCAAATTCTGGGTCGACCTTTTGTGATTCTCAGAAATAACGTTCATTACTTTCTTGCTTTCGAAATAACCCTAACGACTGTTCAGTTTCGTGCATTGACTTTCAATTAGGAGAGGATAGATAGATGATTGATCCGTGTATAGACAAATAAAACTCAACATATAGTTGGATAATCCACTCGGCCTGCCAGAGTGGATACTGAAAAACTCCATAGTTGCTCGTGCTGACTGGAGCGAGTAGGAAAGGTTGTTTATTTTGTAAAATCGTCGACAAAACACCACCTGAAAAATGATTGAAAAGGGGGTAGACCACGTGATTTCTGAATATCATTGCATATCTAATATGTAATATTCTGAGCCAAATGAATGGCACCTGCGAGACAATCAATGTTCACTGAAAAAAGCAAGATAGATAGATAGACGGACGGATTAATTGATAGACAAAGATAAACTAACCGGAGAACCTTAACTGCATATCTTTAGAAATAGAGTTGGCGGAAAACTAGACAGAAAGATTCAAATTTAACTTATTTAACCAACCTAGATCCAAAAACTTATCAATTAATTCTTCTACTTTGATTATCGCAGCAGTTGACCTGATGAGAAAGGAGCATGCGGTTGCAATCATCGGCCAATGGACAACATCTCAGGCGGAGTTCATGGCGACTCTGGGATGCGAGAAAAAGATGCCGATGATCTCCTTCACCGCGACGAGCCCTTCTATCTCGCCCTCTCAACTGCCCTACTTCGTGAGGACGACGCTGAACGATTCCTCGCAGGTCCGATGCATCGCGGACATTATCAAACTCTATGGGTGGAGAGAGGTGGTACCCATTTACGAGGACTCACGCTATGGGTCTGGTATCGTCCCCTACATCTCGGATATCGTTGAAGAGAACAGGGGACGTATCCCTTACCGCAGCGTAATCACCAGCTCTGCCACTGACGATCAGATCAGAGTGCAGCTCTACAAGCTGAAAGATGGGTCTACCCGGGTGTTCATCCTGCACGCGACCTCGACCCTCGGCACTCGCATTCTCCGCATTGCGAAAGAGCTCTGGATGATGGACAAAGGGTATGTGTGGATTCTCACGGACGGCATCGCAAACGTGCTGGAAACCATGGATGGGGCCAGTGTTGAAGGCATGAACGGTGTGCTTGGAGTGAGGCCTATGATAAATCGCTCTGGAAAAAGATATAAAAACTTTGCGCAGAGGTGGAAGTTAAGGGTTCAAGAAGCGAAGGGGGAAAAGAAAAACGTTTATCCCTCGATTTCCAATTTGCGAGCTTACGACACTCTCTGGGCCTTGGCCACCGCGGTGGAGAACCTGGCCAGGTCAAGCCTAGGGCTCGAAAGTGTCCGCCCAGGGGTCAACTCGAGTGAACTTGGTGTTCTGCATAGATCGCTCTCGAGGAGTAAGCTTCTGAACTCGATCAAGCAGACTAGCTTCCATGGGCTCGCGGGGAAGTTTCAATTGGTGAATGGGGAAATCCAGGCGTCAGCTTTTCAGATCATTAATGTGAAAGATGGAGCAGTGAAGGAGGTGGGTCAGTGGACAGAGCAGGGATTCTTTCGAAATACAAGTTCAAACGGAAAACTAATCCAGTTGAACAGTACAGATAAATTGCCTATCCTTTGGCCTGGGCGGAAGACGTCTGCCCCCAAAGCGTGGGTTGCACCGATGAGTGGTAAGATGATGAAGATAGGTGTGCCCGTAAAGACGGGGTTTGATGAGTTTGTGAAGGTGGAACGCGACAATGATGGGAATCCCACCAGGATTACTGGCTTCTCTATAAACATATTCGACGCTGTCATGGAGATCATGCCCTACAGTGTTCCCTACGAGTACGTTCCCTTTGAAAACGCAACACACATGAGCGCCGGAGATTACAATGAACTCGTCAACCAAGTCGCCATAAAGGTTTCTTTTCATATTTTGTAAATTTGAATAAGTCTCATTAAATTACAGGCATCGTCATCATCATCAACATCCTATTATTATTACTCTTGTCGTCCATCTTCTTCTTGTTCTTTCTCAATTCATAGTTCGTTACACTCTCTTCTCAATTCATTGTAATGTTTCTTTCGCTCTTTATTTTTCTGAAAATTTTATCTCAATTTCACTTAAGCACTTTTTCACCGCCATCATCATAATAATCACACTCTCATTTATCTTCATTCACTCTTATTGTTGTGGCTCCCCTTCAAAATCAAGATGAAAGTATCACACCTTTCAGATCTGATGTCAAAAAAAAGTTATCCAGATCTGAATTGTCCTAAATGAAGGAATTAGATGCTTTGGTCGGGGACATGAGGTTTCGTTGAACATCATTATGACAATCATAATCACCTTCTTGTCAATCACTGAACATCATTATGACAATCATCATCCCCATCATTATAATAATCGTCATCTTCACTTCTCTCCACTCTTTTTGTTGATATTCTTCTCCCTATTGTCTCTTGAAGTATTGTAAATCAAAGTAGTACATATTCTGATACTAAAAAAATAACATTCAAAATTACAAAGATCTGAAAATTCCTCTGTACAGGCATACGACGCCGTCGTCGGCGATGTGACAATCTTGAGTGAAAGAGCGGAGAAGGTAGATTTCACTTTACCTTACACAGAGTCTGGATGGACGATGATTGTTCTAGAACAAGACGAAGGGACAATCAAATGGGTCTTTTTGAAACCTTTCGAGCCCCATCTCTGGATTGCTAGCTTTGGTTTCCTCCTCTTAACTGGTTTCGTTGTGTGGGAGATAGAGCGCCATACCAACCCCGCGTACAGAGGCCCCACACGGCAGAGCGTCGGCCGGAGCCTCTACTTCACATTATCGACGATCGCTTTCGCACACAGTACTGTTCGTCACACTCTTTTGTCTTATATAGTTTGATTCGAATTTCGAGTGTTTTCCGAAGAACGGTTAACTTCGTAATTCGACGTGGAAGATTTGTCAGATTGTTTATTTTCTGCAGGATATGCGTTCCCTGATGATGTTTTCTTCATGTCCTCCAGATGATAGAAATTTTGGTGAATTTATTTATTTATTCTTCTATGTATTTTTTTCAAGAACTTCATCCTATCTACTTCTATGAATAAGTCGAACCCGTTTATCTGGTGCTAGATATGGTTTCAAACATATTGTTTCGCATTAAATTTTTTTATTCAAGGAGAAACGTAGAGAGAAAAGTACGAGAAGACAGTTCGTTTGATTTATCAAACCTTTAATGCTTTCATAGGGCTAAAATGCTGTGATTTTACCACGAGTGCAGGGGATAAAATGGAGAGCAACTTCTCTAGGTTGACGGTCGTTGTGTGGATCTTCGTCGCCTTCATCCTTCAGTCAAGCTTCACTGCAAGTTTATCCGCAGCGCTCACCATCAAGAAGTTGGAACCTGCATACACTAGCGTTAGCCAGCTCTTGAACGCTGGGGAAAAAGTAGGGTGTCCACAAGGCGCATTCATTTGCACCGCCATTGAAAAGCTTGGGTTTGATAAAAATAAAATCATTCCATACGAGAACCCTGATGAATACGCTGACGCACTCTCAAAAGGTACAAGGAATGGGGGAGTGGCCGCCATTTTTGATGAGCAACCGAACCTCAAGATATTTTTTGCTAAGTATTGCTCCGGATACACGACGGCAGGACCTATCTTTAAAGCAGACGGGTTTGGATTTGTGAGTCCCCTCTTCATGTTTTCCGATAATGATGGTCTGATTTGTGCTCTGCCTAGATCTTAGTTTTTAAATGTTGTAGGTCTTCCCAAAGGGCTCTCCTATTCTGGGCTATGTGTCATCGGCGATACTGTCCCTTGCAGAGGGAGATGAAATGGCCAAGATTCGGAAGATGTGGTTTAATACTCAGGGTTCCTGTGACGCTGATGCTAGCCCATTCAGTTCCGACGGCCTCCCACTCAAGAGCTTCGAGGCGCTATTCTGGATCACGGCAGGCGTGTCCACGGCGTGTTTTGCCTTTTGTTTGGGAAGATTCTTTTTATCCAACCGTGGTACGACAAAGGGATTGATGGAATGGGCTAGGCTGTTTGACAAGATGGCATCTCCAGTTCAAGAAACTCCAGGCAATACCTTAAGAGGTGATAACCCAATAAACCCGCAGACCCAACAGATTTCTCCCATGCAAATTTCACAAACCAGGTAAGAAAAGGAATGGCCAACCGGTTAATTTCTTTGGCCTATTTCCTAAATTTTAGAAATTCCATTTGCAACGTCTTAGATCCTGTATATCAGAATTATGCACTTTTGTCACCATTATTGGATCTTGAAAAAGTAAGACATTTCCTTTGTGAATGTGCAAGGCCGTTTGACCAGATGGCATCTCCAGTTCAAGAACATGAAGAACTTTTATCTGGAAGTTCTCAAGTTCAAGAAACTCCAGGCAATACCTTAAGAGGTGATAACCCAATAAACCCGCAGACCCAACAGATTTCTCCCATTGAAATTTCACAAACCAGGTAAGAAAAAGAATGGCCAACCGGTTAACGTCTTTGGCCTATTTCCTAAATTTTAGAAATTCCATTTCCAACGTCTTAGAGCCTGTATATCAGAATTATGCACTTTTGTCACTATTATTGGATCTTGAAAAAGTAAGATATTTCCTTTGTGAATGTGCAAGACCGTTTGACCAGATGGCATCTCCAGTTCAAGAACATGAAGAACCTTTATCTGGAAGTTCTCAAGTTCAAGAAACTCCAGGCAATACCTTAAGAGGTGATAACCCAATAAACCCGCAGAGCCCACAGATTTCTCCCATGGAAATTTCACAAACAAGGTAAGAAAAAGAATGGCCAACCGGTTAACGTCTTTGGCCTATTTCCTAAATTTTAGAAATTCCATTTGCAACGTCTTAGAGCCTGTATATCAGAATTATGCACTTTTGACACTATTATTGGATCTTGAAAAAGTAAAACATTTCCTTTGTGAATGTGCAAGGCCGTTTGACCAGATGGCATCTCCAGTTCAAGAACATGAAGAACCTTTATCTGGAAGTTCCCACCAACAAGAAACTCCAGGCAATACCTTAAGAGGTGATAACCCAATAAACCCGCAGAGCCCACAGATTTCTCCCATGGAAATTTCACAAACCAGGTAAGAAAAAGAATGGCCAACTGGTTAATTTCTTCGGCCTATTTCCTAAATTTTAGAAATTCCATTTGCAATGTCTTAGAGCCTGTATATCAGAATTATGCACTTTTGACACTATTATTGGATCTTGAAAAAGTAAGACATTTCCTTTGTGAATCCCCGGTTTACTGTAATACTTTTCGGACGAGTCTCATCGACTTTGTGTGTTTAGTGCAATGTATTGAGTTTATCGATCTGATTGATGAACATTTCTAACCCAAATTATAATGTAAAAACTTAAGTTATGCAGTTTTCAGAAAATCACATATCTATTTGTTTCATTGACTTAAATTAAAAACAAGTTAGGTGGTTTATCATCAATCTCATCTATACCTAAGCATGACAGCCGAAACTATAAGTGTTTTCATGCCATATTTTTACTTTATGCATTATGCCAATGGAATCAATCCATCATGGCATTGATTTTATGCATATTACATCATCCCCGCATAAGCAAGCTATCTTGTTTTCTTGTTACTTTTACATGATTACCTGTTAGATCGTTAGGCATAAAATGAATCAACAATGAGTTATGGACTTTTCCTATTATTAATATTAATTTAGTTTTTGTTCTGGAGTTTGTGTTGTTTCCTCTTACATTTTCAATATTTACCTCATCCGAAAATTAAATTAAAAACTCCTGCAGTACATCCAAACCATGTATATTATGGGTGCATATATTGAAAAGTCACTTAAGTTTGAACAATTCCTCAAGATTGCACAAAAATATTCATATTCCATTAACCTTGCAGTATAAAACGCTGTTGTAAACTGTTTATTTTTCTTCAATATTCATTTGAAGCATTTATTCTTTCAAAAATATATATCTGAAATAGCCTTTAAAAAAACATAATAGTTAAATATGAGCTAAAATTTTTATGTTTGTTCATATATAACTTAGTATTACTCTTTGCATTGCTAGATCCTAATCAACATAAATATTTGTAAAATACCCATGTACCACTTATAAACTTCTACATATCTATATGAATCTTATTTTAATCATGTATTATTAAATACTAGAAAATTACCCTTGACCATCATCATCCATTAATAATACAATATTCATATCATATCAACTAGTTTTATTTTCTATTTATAGTAGCAATTTTATTCGATAAAATAGTTATTAATATTAATATGATAAGCTTATTACAAGGATGATAAATTAAGATAGATGGAATATGATACTTCTCATCAGCCCAAGAACCTACAACCTGGTGACTACCTTGAATATAAGGGATGTGAACATTTGGATAGATATTTTTATGGTGTTCCATTATTAGCTCATTGTATAAAATTCTAAACATTGCAAAAAATCTTTAAAAATATTATGAGATCCGTAGAAAATATTAAATTAAAAAATGTTTGGTTGAGACTTCAAAATTATTTAAAAATATTTAAGTAAGTAGAATATTCAACTCTCTGTTTTTCTTATTCAACTTAAAAATAAAACAATATTTGGATCTTGAAATAAATAAAAATACCTTTGAAAAATCTAAAATATATTTTAACCTCACTTTACTCTCTGCATACATGAATCCCATTGATTCGACCATTACTTCAATTTTAAACATAGCACAAAAATAATACTTATTTTTCTTTAACAGATGTCGAAAAACAACATATTTTAACTTAGCTTCTAGGTTGGCAATAGGCGGAATTTCTGAGAAGCAGGTGTCATTGATGTAGTAAATTTATTATTCATTTTAATATAATGTGGCACATAGATTGCATCAAATGAGGAACATAGATTTTATGTACTTTTTAATCATCTGATTATTTGATATATTTCAATAAATTTAAAATTCTTGGGAGGATATGTTCAATATGGATATCATAATAAAATATTTATCATCCATAAATAATGCAGGTTTTGATACTTAGTTTTTATGCGTGGCCTTATTGTGGAAGATAGCTAGATATTCAAATGAAAAAGTTTAGGACGAATCAGAATCTAATTTGTCGCATTAGCTCTAGACTAAATATTTGGGGATGTGACTGAGGTGACTGTAATGTATGTAAACCAGATTCAGCATGATGGATAACAAGGAAAAACTAAGGAAAATTTTCAAACAAGAATGTAGGGTTGCATTTAGGGACGGGGAGTTTGTTGTCTGTTGTCAAAGGAACACTTTTTGTTGTCGAAAGATCATGAGGAAAATTGTGTTCACATTCGGGTTAGGTTCATTCATGTTCATTCATGAACGGACATGAACGAGATGTGAATTTGGAAACTTTAATTTTTCTGTAAAAAAACGAAAGTAATTAGGTATTTAACAGTGCATTATAATTGGTGTAACTGAATATCACTTTTCATTTTGTGGTCTATCTTTATATTAAATTTTAAGGTAGATGACCAAACTTAAAGCGACACCAAATTTGAAATAAAATTATCACTTTAAATTTTATGGTCTAACTGATTATTACATTTCATTACAGGAATATGAATAATGCCAGTAATCTTTCATGAAAATAATCAACATAGTGAAATTTTTTTAAGCTTGTGTATGGTTTTATGATTTTCAACAATAGGTAATTTTTTTCACGTTAGTCACTAGATCATTATTTCATGCAAATAATTAGTAGATGTGAAATCACTAGATGCTTTGTAGTTATCTTTCTTGGAAGTAACAGATAGATGGAAAATGTTTTGAAAAGTAGTAATGTAATATGTAGACATATAATTAAATCTAAAGTCCACAAGCATTAATATATACTTAATTATTCAGTCAGTACAAAGATTATTAGAGTTCAAAATATGAGACATGCATTCATTTGCCAAATTTCAAAGCTCGAAAGACTGTTCTAGCAACGGAGTTTCAAAAACATTAAAAGAGTGGATTACTTGATGAGCCATTCGTTACTGCCCCTACGAGTTAATTCGAGAAGTTCTTGAGAGGTGACGAGACTGACATAACTCTTGCAGAAGAAATCATTGTTGGAGTGAAGTTGTGACACTCTCAAAATATGCTGTCATTCTATTTAGTGTTTACAACTTCTCTTCCATGTCTTGCAGGGTGTGGGGCTCAAACATGAAGTCTGGAAGCGTGAGAGAAAGGATCTCTGTAAGGATGCGCTTGGTACTCAACCCAATTAATATGTTTTGGACTGCAGAGAATGACTCGGCATCTCCTCTATTGGCATCGTAAATGCCTTTGACGTTGTTATCACCATCTAGTTCGGAGTCTGAACTGATGATGACAACAGTAGAGTCTCGGGGTTGCTTTGCTAGTGTCCGTTGTAGAAGTTGTACACTCTGCCATGGAATGCGCCTTTGTTGGCCTCCTACTTCCTCTATCCTGTCGACGATGCCATCACCATTGAGTGAGCCTTGGAAATTGGGTGCATTTTTATCCATGGTCCCTGTTTTTCTACAATTCACACACAATGTCTGGGAGAAATAATGTTCCAAGGTAGTCAAAAAACATTCAGAATGAATTATTTTTTAAGCCGATGCCATCCAAATGTTGTGTATACCAAAAATTTTAAAACGCCTTTTGATGATATTTATTCCACAACAAAACCCTTACAGTGCCAATAGAGGAGGAAAAGTAAATAATCGATGTGTTCCTTCTTGTACTACAAAGAAATAAAAAAATGCATGATAAGAATGATATGTACTTGGAGATTTCAGACTACCATCTTTCCTCTATAGTTTCTTCATCTGAGTTTTCTTCCACTAATTTGACCTCTTCAATCTAAGGCAATGACTCTGCTATGTTGCTCTTTGTATGTTGTTGCCTCAACCAACATTTTAGAGTCATCAGTACTGATATTTTTTCCGCCGAAAGCCGTGAACGTTTATGCGTGCAAATTCCACGTCGTGTGGAGAAGAAGCATTCGATTGGTGCAATGGACACCTAAACAGGAAGAAAATCTCATGCCAAAACTGAAAGCCTATGGAATCGCTTGCAACCGTCCCCTTGCGACCATAAGAGAGCATCTGTCGTCACATGAGACATTTGTGGGTAAATTTGTAACTCATTGTCCACTGATAGAGTGACATATTCTTGTCATGGGAACACCTATGCAAGCCTCATCTCAATGGATGGTATGTAGCTCTCATCCATCTCGGCTTCCTCGTCATAATCCATACATTTCTGTCGACCCACTCCATCCTTCCAACGTTGTCGTTATCCCTCAAATTTGGAACTTCCTCCTCACTGACATCGTTCAAAAGTCTTTACATAAATGCCACCAAGGTTTCACGATCCTCTAGAACAATGGAGTCTAGTTTAACATGTGGGTCTACAACTGATGTAACCGAGAAAGCAGTATTTCCCCAAACGTAAGCCTCATACTTGGACAATTTTGCTCTCATGGTTCCACATGTGATTTAGATGGACGCCCGTTATTCCACCGTGAGGACAACACCATTTGGGAAAGAGCATCCTTGGTCTACGGCATCAATCTGTTCACGAAGGTGTTCATCAAGGACATGGAGCAATGGTAAAACTGTTGCCATTGTCACATGTTTAGAGCTGCAAACAATATCTGGCGCTTCACAGAAGGCTTTAAAATTTGAGCAAAGTGTGCCACCATTTTCCACTCATGGTCATCAATCACAAAGTTTTTCTACACTGTGCTCTCCATCTGAAAGATAGCCATCTTGTACAACACTTTTCTATTCTGATATGCAACTTGCAACATTTCATGTGTGGACTTCCATCAAGTCTTCACATCCAACACCAATTTTCTCCTGTTAGGCATCTTTAATTGCATACATCATTGGACATAGCTCCTCCGTCTATCATCCAAAGAATGAATGGCTGCAACAATTTGATACACTCATCAAACCAGTCTCCCAATGAGGCAGATCACCCAACCCATCACCTTCGTACTTCTTCGTGACGGAGCGTGCCACCTTACTCCATCGAAGATGTCATCAGAGCCACCATCATCGTCATCAACCACCCGCCGGTTTGTATCCAGCCCGAATGGCATGCCAAGGCGACACTGAAAATACCCTAATTTAATACCCCAGATGAAAGCACGTATAGGCATTCGAAGGTTTTGATTTTCTTCGGCACGTGCTTGTTTATTTGTCATTTTATCGTATTCGTTTGTTTGTTTTCGTCGTGGCAGTATCCATGTGTCACATCATGTTTTTGTTTGTCGCATTTCTGTCGTCAAGTAAGTGTCATGAATCCATATTAATTTTGTATAAAGTGGGGTCCTATGTACAAGAACCCCCCCCTCCTCTTAGTAAGGGCTCCCCTGCCCTTAGTAAGGACCATTGTGCCCCAATATAAGGGTCACAATAGAGCCCTAGCCCCACTCAGACCAGTTTTTATCCTAAAGGAAGCACTTTTTGTTTCTTGCTGATCTCATCAAGAATAAGGGAAAAGGAGGAAGGGAAATAGGAAGAAAGAGGAGGGAGGAGTATTGTCCGTCTGCTTCTGACATTGCCTGTGGGTTGCCGGTGACCTACCCTTAGTGTCTTTTAACCCTCCCCCCCCCCCCCAAAGACAAGGTGTATCGTGGTCCATGATGCACTCTTCCGTTCAACCCGTGCAGCGCTACAGTGCACATGTTGTCGACTTGATGCTCACAACAAAAGCAATCGCGCGACGTCACCGGTTGTGGTGCACCCGCGTTGACGACAGCTGCCTGTCGGACGTCACAGCCCTCCATTATGTGGTGCTCCGTGAGTCACTTGTGCATCTGCGATGACTGCACCATCGGGCAATCTTGCCATACACATGCTCGCGAGACACCCCAGGCCTCTGCTTGAGCTTGCCATGCAGACCTAAATCGGCGGACCGTGTCAACCCCGTGTATGCCTCTATATCGCTCAGTCCCTATCGGTATTTGTCGACCCCACCGGGTCACATGTCACATATGACGGATGCCTGTGTCAGCGCAACCGTCGCGCATTTGTTGTACAATTGAGAGCATTGTCGCCTGATCGCCTGGTCGAGTTGCTTCGCAGCGCATGCCTTTGTGCACTGTCAATCAAGGTGTTCTCAAAGAATCACCGCCGTGACCACATGAGCAGCATCACGCATGCACATTCCTTTGTGCTGCCACAATTGAACCACTGCCAAGGGTGTCTGCGCCGACGCTGCATCTAGTCTTGTTTGGAATACACATCACCTGCTCAGTCGATCGATACTCTGTTTGATGGTGTTCCACTTGCTAAGCAACAATGCGGCCTTGCTACAGGCCAGATGTTGAATGGATCTGCACCTAATCATAGTGCTGCCGGATGCCGCTCGCAATTGTTCTCAGTCTCAACTCGTGTTGACTCATCATTGAGGTCACGCTCACTGAAACCAGCTGTTTGCTTGAGTAGCCGTGTCACTACCTTTCACCCTCCTTGCCTTTGACTCCACTGACTACTTGTCTAGTGTCACGCCATCGCCGCCTAGTTGAGCAGCGCCGTGCCACCACCGGCACGCCTCCACTGTCCTGCCCACACTGGCCCGTGCATCAATGAAGATGCCAACAATAAACGAACCGCCAACAAGGCATGTTGATCCCCTTGCTCGTAAGTTATATGACGTCTTACATTATATTTTTGGTTGTACTCCACCACGCTCAAGTTAGAATTAGGTGAGAGTTCATATATCGAGAAATCTACGTTACGAGTGATTTTCGAGGTAGAAGCTGATCCCATACATTACGTGCGAGCACCAAAGTAAGTATTTCATTCGACACCATAGTCACCATTGTCACTCTGAAAAGGGTAAGAAGGTCACCATCACCATCATTGGTTGCCCGCCCCGGATCTCGGAGCTCGGCGAACCCCAGGAGTCGAGGCCCGCACCTACGTCTACCTAGACTTCATCACTTCACTTAGTTACATCAATGTAGGGAATTTATTTGTTGGACATCATCAACGACAATGTTCGACATTTATTAGATATCTGAGATTTGTCCCAATACCCAACCAAACAACATCTCCGACCACATCTGGCATCACCTGAAACTCCCCATCCACTAGCCCCATTACCTCGCTGGGTGTAAGTGGTGGTGGAATTCCTAGTGCCTTCAACCCATCATGCACTACGAGGTTTATGACATTTGCCATACAAGGCATGTGCCAATTTCGATTGAAGTTGGGGTTCACTTTTCTTACTACATTGTCAATGGTGTAATCATCAATCTATTGTTACTTGGGTTGCACGTCATAATAGCAGTCACTTTATTCCTGAGGCCAAAGTTGACCAACACCTTTACGAAACTTTGTGCGAGGTAACTCCCACTATGAGGACCATCATTTTTCTTTACCGCCAAGACACGTTCTTCCAGTCTCCAATCGTGTGCAACCCAATGGACAATGAGTCTCAATAAGGGAGTCATATTTTCACTTGTCCATACATCTAATGTTAAGCAAACACTTTTAACATTTGATAGTGAGCATACCAGCCTTTGTTTCTCTCAGTTGAAGAAGGCCTTCACGTATTCACGAATGGTCTTCGAGCATGGTATTCTAATCTTATGTTGTGCTAAGTAAAGCAATACCTCTTCGAAATTTTTATTGTCAACGATGGTCCACCCTTGGTCAGTGATACATATAAATCTGGTGAGCATCTCCTATTTTCTCTCAAATGTGATACTTAATAAGAAGGTATTCTACCCTATCTGCGAACCCAAGATTCCAACAATAGATAGTTGACCTCTAGAACTGGACTCCTCATTTGACCTTGGGACTTGTTTACATTTCAACCGATTATGTAGCTCCTTATGGCTTTTTTGCAAGTACCTCCACCACATAGTTGTCCTCCCGTCTTTGTTTCTCTCAATAGTTGTAATTCTTGGAGGGTTGTTCTCCTTGCACATAATACATTCATACTGGTTTGGGTTGAACTCTTCAAAACATTGCATGGCCTCTGATTCTCACCCATGACGCTTTCTCTACGAGGTTACCAAAGTATTCATGCATCCATATGCAGTTACGGTCTTGTGCCATTTCAACATTTGCATCCATCTGATTTGAATTCCTGCCAGTCTGAACTTTATCAACATTCATAGAGGATGAGCCTTTCCAAGACGTCTCCTTTAAGAACTCATTATCATTATGCAATTGTTCATAGGCACCTACATGGAAATATAAAGACACATCTAAAAGCATGACTCTCGTCTACCGTTACAACCTTGTGACATTTTAACATTTGCATCTATCTGATTTGAATTGCTGCCCGCCTGAGCTTCGTCAATGTTCATAGAGGATAAGCCTTTCCAAGACGTCTCCTTTAGGAACTCATTATCATTATGCAACTGTTCATAGACACGTACATTGATATATATAGACATATTTAAAAGAGATTTTAGATACGACCACTTGTTACACGCACACAACTGAAAGATCAAAAATGTAGATGTTGCTGCATATGACCATTCGTTATAGTCTACCAATACATAAATAATCATATCATTTGGAATATGCACCATAATCAGAACAACAAACAAATAGCAAAACGAAGAAATACAATAGATTAGAATCAAAACATATCCGCAATCAAGTACCTTCTTGTAGCTAGCCGAAGGGAATGCCTTGCCAAAGGGTCTGAATGTAGACCAAGAGCTGCTGATAGGGGCTTGTCGAAGGAAAGAATGAAATAAGAGGTGCAGGGAATGCCTTGCCGGAGTTGGGGACCATGGAGGGGGAGAAGGGACCTTGAGGGAGAGGAAGAAGGGACAGGAGGGTGTCTCGCCGGGGAGGGAGAAGTTGGGGACGATAGAGGGGGATAAGGGAGCTGAAGGGAGAGGGACAACAGGTAGGCAGGGGTCTGGCGGGGGAGGGAGAAGGGGAGAGGGGAGAGGGAGAAGTTGGGGACGGTGGAGGAGGAGAAGGGAGCTTGAGGGAGAGGGAGAAGTGGTAGGCAGGGGTGACCTCGAGGGCAAGGGAGAAGCGGTAGGTGGGGTCTAGCGGGGGAGGGAGGAGGGGGGAAGGGAGAGGGAGGAGTTGGGGACAATGGAGGGGGAGAAGGGAGCTGGATGGAGAGAGAAACTAGCAGACGGGGGTCGGGCGGGGGAGGGAGAAGGGAGCAGGGAGGGGGGGGAGTTGGGGACAATGGAGGGGGAGAAGGGAGCTGGATGGAGAGAGAAAGGGGCAGACAGGGGTCGGGCTGGGGAGGGAGAGGGGGAGAAGGAAGAGAGAGGAGTTGGGAATGATGGAAGGGGAGAAGGGAGGTGAAGGGAGAGGGAGAAGGGGTAGGGGGGTTTGGGGGGGAAGGAAAGAAGGGGATAAGGGAGAGTTGGGGATGATGCAGGGAGAGAAGGGATCTTGAGGGAGAGGGAGAAGAAAGGAGCCGTCGAAGAAGGGAGCGCCGTTGAGAAAAACTGCCGTCTACTAGAGAGGGAGCCGCCGGAGCGGGGGGGGGGTGTTGGAAAGGGCCTAAAGGGGATGGGGAGATCACCTGGTGGGAATATGGAAGCACCGGCATACTTGTCCAATGAGCCTTGGGAAGCTAACATGTTCGCAAACGGTTCATCTGTTCGCCAACTGTTTGAGAACATGTTCGTTTCCAGTTTTACCATTCGCGTTCGTGTTTGTTCAGTGGCATGTTTGCGAATGAGTGAACTTTTTTCCTAACCCTAGATGCATTTAAGCGTAGATCATAGAATTCTTACTTCCAACTTAATCTAGATACACCATTCTGCATGTATCTTTAACAAATAAAAAATTTGATGATAACATAATGCCAGTAATGAAGATAATTATGGATCAGAGTATAAGGATGGTTAAGAAGATATAAAATCTTCCCTTTCAACGATGTAAGTGAGTTATTTTAGCTATTGGAATTTCGGATCATTTTACTCTTTTTTAACTATTGACTCCTCAACCACTTTTGCTTGGATAATTTGAATTGAAAACGAGGAGTCATTGATTCTCTTATCAACCACGTGGATGACTAAAAAAAAAACATGTGCCTTGGAGTCACCAGTCAAGGTGAACGTCAACTCAGATTCTTTATATTCTCATCAGCCCTCCCATGTTGAAGCACATCGATCAACTTTATTGTCTTCAATTTATGAAGAAACAGAGATTTCATTGACGTTGTGCTTATGGTAAAGCCGCCACAATATTTATCTTCCCTTTATATGAAAATTTTAAATGATGAAGTTGCAGAAGATGAGGACCACCAGAATGAACTTCGTGTAAAAGAAACAATTAAGAAAAATCCACATCCATAACATTGTAAAAAACATATTTCTTTTCCAAGAACTCTTCATTCTGATATTTTAAATCATAATTCAATAACATATACTGTTAAAGATAATTTTTTAAACATGACATTTTTATAGAATAAATAAAATAATCATGATTTTTTTAAAAAAAACATCTAATTATGTCATTTTGGTTTGACATAAAATGTCTTGAATGAATAACTGAGGTTTTTTTAAGATAACTGAATATTCTGAGCATAATATTTTTATGTTCATGAAAAAATCAATAAGAATTTGAAGAAAACATGGCCCATATTCATACATTTTCAGATAAAGAAACTTATATAATAAAGGATATAATTTGAGTAGCTCTAAAGATGATTAAAATAATTTTCACATTTTATTCGCTTTTATTTAAAAAATAAAAACTGTATGAATTCTGAGAATCATGTGATTATTACCTAAAATATTAAAGAATCATTTGATCATAAGGAGGAGAGGGAGTTTAATTTCATTCATGCATGCACAACTGTGATGACAAAGCCTTCGGATGTATGAACGATAATCTAATTCTTAATACTGATTTAACAAAGGATAAAAATATGGAAGAAATGAACATTTTTTAACAATGGAATTGTGAATCACAGAGTTTTCAATGATAGACCCTCAATATTTCGTAAAGAATGTAAAATACTTAATAGAATTCATTCAGATCATTGTTTTGACACACTATTACCTGAAAATGTGGGGGAGATCTATCCAGTTTACTTCCTTTATTTATTACAGTTTTTCAGCAAAAAGCAAATATTTAAATGACATTTCGTAGAATTGGTTGGCCAAATTCAACAAAAATGAAAGATACGTATCATAGCATCTGACAATCTGATTCTCGATAATTAAAAAGTTTCTTTCTAGTTTATCTTTGTACATTAATGGAATATTTTTCCATATGTCATCACCTTTTTTTCCATATGTCATCACCAGTGATCAGTTCATTATACACATATGGCCTACATATTTGATGTATTCTATATTCAGTCTCAATACTACTGAATTTCGTTTTCCGCATTGGCCCCAAAACTCAATTGAAATTAAAAAATATTTACAAATTGTGGTAAATATAATTATATTTAGATGAATACCAAATTTTTTTCATGCCGTATGCAATGATGATCTCCAATGCAGTAGAGAATATCTCACGAGTTGGTTTTTGATATTCCTAAATTTTTATTTTACCACAGGACTTTTTTTTTAAACAGATATCTTAACGATCTCAAGTTGGAATAAGATAACCCTAAAAAACCTTACAATATAGGTTTGTAAAATCGATGAAAGAAGATTTATTTATATTTATTTTCCAAACATTTATTTTTCACATTTTCTTAATAAATAACTTGTCACTCAATGTTACTTGTTTTCATTTCATATTTTGTTCAGTCTGTAGTTGTATAATAGTGCTTGCATACAATCAACTCACATAGGCATGTGTTGTGCTCAGGAGACACAACTATAAACAAAAGATGCACAAAGAGAAAAAGGACTACCCTTGAAGTTACACGTTGATAATATGTTTATTTAATATTGTAATAAATGGGGGGGTTTATGCATATTTTTTGTTTCCAAGTGACGTGAAATTCACATTATATGTATAATTAATTTTTTCTTCAAGTATCGCAATTAGGTGGAGAAATGTTTTTCGAAAATGAAAGATAATGATATCCTGATCTGAAGAAAGTCATTCAATGATTCATCCAGAGAGCGTGAACTTAGAATTTAAACTCTTCGAGTGTCTCACAAGCTCTTAAAAGGGATACCAACTCTACATGCATGCATCATGAATGAGAGATACAAAATGGTAAGGATCTCTAGTGGACTGAGTCAGAGCTTGAAATTCAATGGGTATGGATGATAAGAAAGATTGAAACTAGTACATGAACATGTCCAGTTCTTCTGATGGATAAATGATCCTACTCTGAGTGCCTATTACCGTTCATTAATTTTGACATTTTGTAGCGAATGTGTTAGTGTTTAAGCGGGAGTGACAAAAGTGCAAGGTTACAAATGTTACATGTTGAAGTCAGCACAAAGTCCCTTTGTTTTGATCCACTTAAACGCTATCTTCAAAACCTACATATCCAATAGGACATATAATCATCACCATGTGCTTTTATTCCCTACAATAATACATCTCTAGATCTGCCCTTGTATTACTAGCGATATGCTTGTCTCCCAAATTTGTCTATCATCTTATTTATGATTCATTGTGATATCTTTTCCCCTTTGTCCTTCTTTAGATTTACGGTCATGCTTTTCTCATAGTGATAGGCTTATCATCACCTTTTTTTGAGCCATTTATCATTCTCTGGTCTTTACCTAAGCTAGAAGTATTTAGCATATCCTCATCAGTACAACTCATTGGCAACAACACTAAATTGTGTGCTCTCCAAGGGGAAAGAGTATTTCATTCATTGAGAAAGTGTCCATTGACTTCAGAAATGTAAGGGTGATGAAGCAAAATTTAGGGTGTTAATTTGTCATTAGTATTTGATTTTATCAATAAAAATTAATTATAAACCTTAAGGCAGAAAATAATTTAATTGGTTAGTGATGACCAAGGGTTGTCTCCACATGGAATGGATATCAGAGTTCAAATATGCTTTAAATGATGGTTCAAGAGGGATGAAAGGAGTAAATGGGGGATCATAATGTGATGAATCCAATGTGGTGAGAGGGTGATACTTTTGTATATTATAAGGATGCTATGCCTAGGTAGGAGGATGTAGATTTGTCAAATGAAAATGGGATTGTGAGATAGATGATGATGTGAAGCGATGCTGGACATAAAAGATGAATGATACAATAGGATGATTAAATGGGTGAATGGATGTGAGTGGATGTGGATGGATGATGGTGAAATCCAATGGTGGAAGAAGAAATGGCTATGGTCTAACCAGTGGATGGGGTAGTATAATGGATGGGTGGTTGTTGGATGGATCAGAGGATAACAGAGGGTCTGGGGTTTAGGGTTTTATATGAAATGACGGTGACAAGGTCAAGATCGAGGTCAATATTGGATTTGGCTATGGTTGGTTGAGATTATGGAAGATGGTAATGAGAATGAGATGATGATGAATATAAGAATGTACAGCTAAGAAGTGATTTCCATATTCTTCATTGAGATCCAAGTGCTTTTATAATGTAGATTATCTTTACTTCTCTCGTCATCTTCCCTGATCATTCAATGCTAAGAACACCTCGATGGGCTGTCAAAATCATCTATCTCTTTAAGTTATACTCTTCAGGAGGAAGTGGGTTCAAAGATAGATTTTACAAAATTCCAAGGCTCTATGATGCAGGACGATGGCTCTGCCATGGTCCCAAGGGGAGTAACCGAAGGCGATGCTCGGATAACGATGGAGATGATGTGCGGACGTCGTCAAAGACATCATCCGTCGGTGTGGACTTGCTGAGATGCGACTATGTGATGCGATGAAAACCCTAGGTGACGGTACGTGCAGGCCCCGACTCGTGGGGTTCACTACGCTCCGTGCTCTGGGGCGGGTGACCAATGATGGTGACGGTGACCTCCTGATCCTTGTTGGAGCGACGAAAGAGTCTACAACGCCGAGCAGACTAAATCCATCAGTGCTCTCATGTAATGGATAGGCTCGGCACATACCTAGGATAGACGCTCGATGGATGCTCTCGTGTCCATGTCTACTCTCACCTACTGTATCCGAGCATGGTGGAGTGCAATCGAAGGGCATATATGACAATGGATAGTTAACAAGTGGCCTAGAGGAGCGAGTTACCTCTTGGCGACGTCGTCCTGGAGTCGTATGCCTGTCGATGCAGAGTGCTGGCGAACGGGGTCGGTGGAGCAGTGTCGGTGGTGGCACAATGTCGCTCGATTGGCGGCGTGGCACAGCTCAAGAGCACTGACACTAGAGTGAAGTCGGAAGGAGGAGTGAGGCGACGCAGCGTGGACCGTGATGCACGGCTGCAACATAGAATAGCAGCTGCGATCGGTGCGCGACGCGGTGTGCGAGGTGCGGCGCAGACCATGGGCGTCAAGGAGCGCGAGCGATGACGTCACGGACAGCACGGCGGTACAATGGCAGTTCGTCGGCGGCACAGGTGACAGCCGCAACAACTGCGGCCCGAAGAGGCGGCTCGAGCATTGGTGCAAGCAATGACACCACTGACGGCGGCCTACGGTTGAGGTGCGGGACACGACGTACGAGCCCGCAGAGCTTCGGCGGTGGCGGGAATCCGGCACGGGTGCAGATAGGCCATGGGTGGCCACGGACGGCCGAGAGCGGCTGCGGCTGCACCCTCGGTTGCCACTGGCGAAGTGGTGGGTTGCAACTGCGGGTGTAGCTGATCCCTTGGCTGCCGCGACTTGCAGCTGCAGGTGCAGTCGCAGCCGACTACGGTAGTGATGGCTTGCAGCTCCAATCGGCGGTGACCGCAGGTTGCGGGTGTGGCCGCGATCGGCTGCGGCTGCGACTGGCGGTGACCGCGGGTTGATTAGCTGCGGCTGCGTGCTGCAGTCGCGATCTACGGTGGCCGCGGCTCGGGCGGCGGAGGGGTGACCGCCTTGCGGTGGTCCCAAGGTGCGGTGGCAGCGCGGGGCTGACAGTGTCGCCGCAGGCACGGGCTTGGGCTCATTGGCAGAGTCCTGACAAAACGGGGGATGGTCGATGGCTATCGGCCCCGTTCTCATTCCGCCCTTCTGTCTCTCACTCTCTTTTCTTTTCTTTTTTTCTTCCTTTTTTCTTCTTCTTCTCACAAGAGGATGGAACGGGACTCGTTTCTTTCCAAAAATTCAAAGTCTATCTATCTTTTTAGGGTGCCCTCTCCTTCCCTTATGTAGGGAGGGTGATGGGCCCTAAGGAGGGATCAAAAGATCGGGGAACCCATTAGGAAAGGGGCCCCCTCTTAAGATCACTAATACAAACATCTTAAAACAAAACAAAAGGGAAGATGGTTAGAAGGGGAAATGACGAAACAAAAAGGCCCTTTGTGAGGATAATGGCCCGAGAAAATTGAAACTATCTAGATACCTTAGCTCTCGCCTTGGCGGGCCGATTTGGCGGGGTTCGAGCCGACGGCTGTCGCCGACAACCGCGGGGCTTCGGCATCATCCTTGATGGAGCGGGGTTTCGTGCTCCATCACTCTATTTATAGATCTTACTGTATGGATGGAAGAGCGGAAAAAATAAAACTCCATTCAAAATTTCAGCTCAAAAATCCTTCTCGATTGGCTGACATTGCAATTTAAAATTGGCTTATTCTCAGCCCTCCAATTTTCTCTTTTCCAATTTTCTCTCTCCTTTGATTTCATAAATGTCGATGAGCCATTAAATAATTGCAAGAACTACATCTTATTTCATAAAAATGTTAGGTATATATATTTTATATTTAAAAAATGATATCTATTCAAAAATAGTGCCAAAACAATTCACACAAAATTCTAGGCTGGCTTAAAAATTAGGGTCTTTCAAAATTCAATGTCAGAAAAGATTTTGAAAAACTTAAAATATAATAAAATCCAAAATCTCATTCTAAAACATGCATATATGCTCAATTTGATTAAAATAATCATGTAAATATGGTGATTAATTGTACTGACTCAAATTTGTTGTACTAGAGGGGCAACTATTAGTTGAGAATTTTGAGGTCACTCTTCTCCACAACATAATATATGGAGAAAAGTAGATTTTGTTTCTTCTCTTTATTAGATCTTTCCTTGTTGGGAAGATGTTGATGTACATATCATTTACATGTTTGATTCTAAGTTTTCATGGAAGGTATCCTTCATTGGTAAGTGATTGATACTTTTAACACTTTGCTATATGTATTTATTTATCTTTAAGGATAACTTAATCATCCAAGAACAACGAATGGGCATTGATGAGGGAAGATACATAGTTTATTTTGGGGATATTTGATGGCATGAAATTAGGTTTCTCCTCGCGTCTTAGATGATTGAGGTTAAACTAATAAACTTATAATTTATTTCCCTAAGTTTTTTATTTTTTAATTTCCGAGCATAATGAGATTTGGCTCTTTAGAGCACTTTTCTAACTTGGTTGTGGGGTTCTTTTTGATGTACATGAGTAAGGTGATTGAACTGATGAGTTTAGAGTGTAAATAGGAGGAACATGTAGTCTTTTTCCCACTTCTTGTACCACATAAATAAATATTATTCAGTATCCAAACTATAAAAGATGCACATTACATAAGACATGCAGGCTTAAAGAGTATGGTTATCGAACTAACTCATTATGGTGAAATATAGGCGATATAGGCGATAATGGTGCAACTAACTCATAATTTGACTTGGAAATTTCTATTTAAGACATGGGCAGCAAGGCAAGTGTGAAGGCTATAAATAATGTACTACTAACCCTGAAAAGATCTGGTGTTAAATCCAAATGGTTGGAGCATTAGGGTACTTCTATTTAAACTCCGCTGACCTCATTTTGTATCCCATTATAGATTCATGATATCAACTTGTTCTTGCTATCCTAGTGCATCAGAGTTTTTTTTTCATTCCTCTCCTACAAAAGTGTTCAAGAGCAGATTCAAGTTTACTCAAGACTCACAGCAAAATGGTAAGACAGAACCTTTGGGGAAACCCGATGAGCTTCGTGCCATATCTCATATTTTTATTCAACATTTCCTCTTCATTTTCTTCTAATGGAGTATTTCTGAGTACACCCTCAAAGTCAAGGTTTCAAACGAGCTAGAGCAATGTACACTAATTTCAATGCGCTAAACCTCAATTCTATGGAACTCTAGATGACAACTGCTACACGCTACCAACTGTCACCAGTTGTGCCCAATAAAGTCTGCATGTAACAGCTAACTAAGTCACTAGCTCATGCAAGCAGTCATGATAAGTGGAACAGAAAATTGGGCAATGTTGAATTGGTTCAAGAGATTCGAAGCTAACTGAAAACTACAAACTAACGCAGTTTTGTTTTGCTTAATTGTTTCTTCAATGTAACAATTCATCTAAGTTCATGAAATCATATTAAACTTGAAGAATATATCAAAATGAAAGATAATAATTTTCATTTTTGAAACTAGTTTACATTACTTGTATTTGATTTGGTTACTATCAATAATTATAAAATATCTAGAATAAATTAAAACACCTAAGAATTTATTAAATATATTTTAACTAAAATTTATTGTCTTGTTTCCATTTCTTTCTCGATTTGACCCTTTGATATATTTTTGCCTTTAAGAAGCTAATCAGAGCCTTATATTTGATCCCTTGCAATCAGAGATTTAAGAAAAGTAATTTAATCAAGTTTCAGTATACTATCAATCATGTAGCCATTTCATACCACACAGGGGATTTGGAAGGTGAAAGTATAAGTCAGGTGACAAGAAAAATGAAACATTTGGGCTGATGCATTTAGAATGCATTAAGACAACCATCGTGCAAGAAGGTAGCGGAAATCTTAAGTTACAAAATTTTCTAGTTGTAGTTGTACGAAGGGGAAGGAGAATGCAAAGAAGCATCATTTATAGAAGATACTTATAAGTGTTGTGATACTCAATATTTTTAATTTGATTGCTGTCATTTGCAATCAGACCAGCTTTGGACCAATCAAGGTACATGTCACTCCATAGCTATTTTCAGAAGATACATTTGTAGCTGAAACTGTTGGTGTGGTGTGGAGTAGGAACAAGGTCCCACACGTGCGTGCATAGAAAAGCCTAATATTTTCATACATAGCCTGGTTTTCAAAAGGATGTGGTGGCGAAGACATCAACGCATCGACACCGGACGTGTCACCACCGACATCAATACGACCCCTGAAGACATGGCGCCATCGTCACCGGATCAAGTCAACATGCCAGCATCAGACACGTCTCCACCCACGCACGCCCCTTCACGCGTCCTGACATGTCGCCAAAGGCAGATCCAGAACTACCCCCTGACGTGACATGAAACCATGTCGCCCGTCACGTCACTCATCTTTATTTTTATTTCTTTTAGCTGTATTTTCTCTTTCCTCCAAGGTTTATATGTTTAGGCTAATGTTTCAAGAAACAGTTAGGCAAGTCATAATTCAGGAATTGAGTTTTGTTAACTCTTCTTGGAGGACTTGCCCTAGCCTCCCCTATCCCCTATCCCCTCTTCCCCCTTCAGGTCACCGCCGCTGCCGCTTGCGTTGCCGCCTCCGACTACCGTTTCTTTCTCTCTTGTCCATCCTCTCCCTCTCCTTTCCTGCCTCCCTTCCTTTCCTTCTCTTTCTTTTCCCTCTTCTATCTTCTCCTTCACCCGCCTAAGGTTGCCCATGCCAAGCACCAGCGCTGGCTGCCTGCCCAAGACAGCCTGCGCCAGCGCTCAGCGCAAGCCGCCCGCACCAAGCGCCAGCGCCGGCCGGCCGCCCAGGATAGCCCGCACCACTGCTCAGTGCAGGCTGCCTGCGCAAAAAGCGCCCGCACCAAGCGCTAGTGCATGTTGCCTGCCCAAGACAGCCCGCGCCAGCGCTCAGCGCAGGCCGCCCGCACCAAACGCCAGCGCCGGCCGGCCGCCCAGGACAGCCCGCACCACTGCTCAGTGCAGTCTGCCCCAACCAAGGCCGCTCGAACGCCCTAGCCCCGCTAGCGCTTGTGTGTGTTAGCCCCACCGGCGCCCCTGTGCACCAGTCCCACCGGCGCTTGCGCGCACTAGCCTCACGGGCGCCCGTGCATGCCGCGCGCCTGGCCGCCTGTGCTTCCAGACGTCCTCAAAGCTACTTGCCGCGCTTCTAGACACCCTCGAAGCTACTTGCTGTAGCACATATTGTTTAGGTTTAGGGGCGCTCCCCATACCCCGCAAGGGGGCGACTCCCCTTTTGAACCCTGCCAACTGACCGCGCAATTGGATCCGCGACACCCTGTCAAAGCGCACATCAATTGTCCCGCCAACGACGCCCCACGCCCAAGCACTCAGGCCACTGAGCAACCAGGCTTAGTCCGGTCATCTCTTTGCCAGGGCCACTCAACGCCCGGAACGCCCAAATCTTTCATCTAGTAGGTCGTACAATGCACGGATCGCCCAGTTACGTCTCGACCCAAATTTTCCACAACCTCATCACGCACTCTGGTGCCGAGGTACGCCTGAACTCTTTGGTGTGCTCTTCGTCCAGTGTTCCGCGAGGATTCTTCCATCGCCGTCAGATTAGATTTGAATATCTCTTTCTTTTCTTAAAGTTCTTCTTTTCGTGAGATTTCCCGTGAACGTGAATTCGAGTATAGGGTTTGGTGCTTTGGCATCATCGCGGTGGTTGAAGACTGTACTCCTACCCTCGACAAGGAACGGGGCTGCACCACCATTATTTCATCATTTTTAGGTTTTCGAATTCGATCGTGTGAATTTTGTGGTCTGTTTTATCCCTCTACCCAAACCCGTCCTGCATTCTCCACCACCATTGTCATACCCATCTCCCTAGTCGTCTCTCCGCTAGTCGTCTTGTATCTTCCACCCGTCGTCATCATTCCCATCTACATCAGGATGGGATGGAGATTAGGGCTTGTGAGAGGTTCTGGACGCAGAGTGGAAAAGATCTAATGATCATGCTATTTTATCCACTTTGGCTTTGTCCACTTGGAACCCATGACTACTGATGGTGTGTCCCAAGACTATTCCCTGCTGCACCATGAAATGGGATTTCTCTTGTCTTAGTACTAAGTTAGAGTCTATGCATCTCTATAACACTTTTTTTGGATTTTCTAAACAGCATTCAAAGGAATTACCAAATTCTGAAAAGTCATCCATGAATATTTCTTAGGAGCTGCCTACTAAATAGGAGAAGAGAGCATTCATACACCTTTGAAATGTGGCCGGGCGTTGCACAGCCCAAAGGGCATATGCCTAAAGACATATGTCCCTACTGGGCATGTAAAAGGGGTTTTATCCTGATCTTTTGGACAGATATTGACTTGTTTGTAACCTGAGTATCCATCCATGTAGCAGTGATATTTTTGTCATGAGAGCCTCTTCAACGCTTGATCTATAAAGGGTAAAGGATAGTGATATTTTTAGTAGCCTTATTGAACTTTCTATAATCAATACATACTCTCCAGCTATTGGCTACTCTCTTTTGGATCTCTGCTCCCATGGAATTCATTTCCACCGTGGTCCCAAGCTTTTTGGGTACCATATAGACTGGGCTCACCCATGGACTGTCTGAAATGGCATAGATGACTCCCGCATCTAGCCATTTTAGAACTTCTTTTTCAAGCACCTCACTCATGTGCGTTTAATCTTCTATGTTCACATATGTTAGATGGAATTCCTTTGATGTCTTTAAAGGATCATCCCAAAACCTTTATTAAATCATGTTCTTGAAAAGAAGTTAATGTATAGGAAATAATTACTAGTAAATTATTTTATTTGTCCAGGAAAGAGTACTTTAGAGATGAAGGTAGGGGTTCAAGGTCTAATCCTGAGTCTGGAGGTTCTATGGGTTCAGGAGGAATGGTTGGTTCTTCATCTTCATGAAGAAGCTCCTCTACTCCTATGGGATGAGTTTTGAGTATACATTTATCTATGGCATCTATTTCACAAAAATCGATTCCTATTTTCTCCTAGATGCTTTTAAGGTCTATTGATATTCAGTTGGACCTTTCCATCCCCAATCTTGAATTCCACTATTCCTGTCTCATCATCAAGGACTGCCGTAGCTGTTAATAAAAATCGTCTACCTAGGATGATTGGTGCTAGACTTAGGTCTTCCTTAACTTTCACTAGAGTCACTATTAAATAATTAAAGAGGCTACATTAATTTACTTTAATCACCATATCCTCTATTAATCATGTAGATTTACTAACTGTTCCATTAGCTAATAACAAGTCCATGTAGATGTCCTATAACTCCTCAAATTTATATTCATCAAAGACTGATTTAGGCATTATGCTAACACTAGCTCTAACATCTAAGAGGACTCTAGTAAATCTCTTTCCTCCCATTTCACAAGTTGTCAAGGGAGATCCAGTATCTGTTAACTTAGGTAGAATTCCTCTAATAAAGCTGGATGACTTCTCAGTCATCTTTGTTACCTACCTTTTCCTCTCAGGTATGCATAAGTTTTTGATATATTTTTTGAAGACGAGTGAACTATCTACCATATCCTTAGTAGTGATTTTTATGATGGCATCATGAAAGTTCTCAATGATTTGTTTATCATGCTCTACGATGGTCTTAGGTATTCTAAGAGCAGGGGGATACATGATAGACGGGTGAGAAGGCTCAAAGATGTCTTTTTGTGGTGTATTTACACCACAAATGGCTTGAATGTCTTATTGAATTTTTCTTCTTCATCTAAATTTTTCTTCCCTCTATCCTCCGGTGGAACCTGAAGTTTTTTGCCATTTCTTAATTTAGAAATGGTTTGAATGTCTTCTTGATCCACATCTATGTTTTCCATTTTTAAATCATGAACTCTACTATCATTAAGAGCACAAACATTTCTAGGATTAATTTAAGGCTGTGTTGGGAAAAGACCTGAATGGGAGTTGGGAAAAATTCCCTTACCTCCCGTTTTGCTTTAGTTCTTCTGAAGAGTGTCCACCAGAACTTTGATCTGCTGCTGACTCTCCATAGTAGCTTCAATCTGTAGCTCCATCATCTGTGCTTACCCCTGTATCATGGAACTCATTTTATCTAAAATTAGTTGTACCTTGACGATTTGTTACTTGCGCATTTGATGCTTGATAAGGAGGCACTTGAAAGTTAGGTTGTGGAGCCCAGTGTAGGATAGGCAATGATGGAGAGGTGCTCGAGCTTGAAACGTGTGCTCGGTGGGTTGGTTGAAGACAGGTCTTTGCGGAAAGGCCTTAGAGTTTGTTGCTCACTCCATGGTTATTGATTGAAGTAGAACACATGTAGTTCCTCTTCCTATTACTGACATGCTCCATTCTCATGATATTTCCTGCCACACATTTAACAAAATCATTTATAAGACTAGTGGTGAGTTATGCTGCACTAGTCCTTTTACTATGGTGGTTAGCTCTTTTAATTGCTCTTGGACCCCCATATCCTCTCTTTCTTGAAAATATGATACATTTCTCCTAATTTTTATTCCATTATTGCTTGCATTAATTTTTTGCAAGTCGATTTCAGGAACTATTTCAATAATATCCATCACCTCGTCCTCTTAGGCATTATAAAAATATCCCCCAGCAGATTGATCTACTTTAAGTTAGTTCCCTTGACTTAGTTTTTCATGGAAAAGTTTAGCTAACATGGACTCCTAAATGTTATGATGAGGATACTTTAATATAGATTATTGAACATCTCCCAAGCCTCACTAAAATTTTCATCTTCATGTTGACAAAAGATCTCAATCTCCCTAATGCATGCCTTAGTTCTAGAGTGAGGGAAGAATATTAGTAAAAATTTACTTTTAATCATCCCAGCTGGACAATGTTACTCCCAATTTCATATACCAGTCCCTTGCTTTGTCGTCTAGAACATGATGAAAGTAAAACATCATAAGATGCTCGGTTGAAATTGAAGGCATGCATTGAGATGAGCAAATCATGATGTAATTGCCTAAGAAATAATATGGATTCTCATGGTACTTTCCAAATAATTTAGGAAGGGAATTAATTAAGGTATTATCAACTTTGAATCTAACTCCCTCTAGAAGATCTAAAGAAACACATGTAGAATTTCTTAAAGTCTTTGGATTCACTTGCTCTAACAGAGTCTTTCTTGGAGGATTGCAAGGCAGTTGGCGTCTCTGCTGACCTTGGCAATTTCCCTCCATCCCATTGTTTTGGATTTTGACAAGATCTTCGTTTAGATTGTTCTCTTCTTGATCTCGTGTCATAGAAGTCTTCTTTTGGGACCTTGTTAAGAACATAAACTCAAAGAGAAAAGATGAGATTATACCTGCTAAGGGTAAATTTACCCTTAACTAGGTAGAGAGTAAAACAAATGGAAACTCAATCCAGCAGACTAGTCTTTGCTCCTTGGCAATGACGCCATTTGATTTGTCCAACTAAGGGGTTCAAAGTTGATGATGAGAATATCACTAACTAGGTCGTTTGTAAGGTCAGTAAGCAACCAATCAACAAATTTATTACCTTACTAGTAGTAATTAATAAGTCTCTTTGATAAGGTTTTTATTTGTTAAGAGGGTTTATTTTCAGAGCAAAAACATCAATATTATTTTTACTAGGTATGAAAAAATTTCTGCAAAGAACCTAGACACATAATTAGTTTTGAGAATTTTCCAGAATTTTTAATCATCACCAGACATAGATAAAAAATTCTAAAATTAAACATATTGAAATTCACTTGTGCGGTTCAGAGTTGTTGAATCAGATGAGAGAGAGTTGTCTGAATCATTACAGAATTGGGTCAACTCAGTTTGTGAACGATTCCTGATAATTTGAGTGAAGAGAGAGACGTGCGTGCAGTCTTTGGGTGCTCCATCGCTGATTAAGCGGACGAAAGTGCCCACATGTGCGATGGGCTTCGGTGCTCTGCCGCTGGTTGTGCTGGGGGAGGTGCTCTCACATGTAGTGGACCAAAACGATAATATCTGGAGTTCCACAAGTCGTTTTGATACATGTAAGTAGGCATTCATAAGCATAGGACGTTGGCTATTTGCTTAAATGATAGCCAATAAGCTTCGGAAAAGACTAAGAGCAAGGAGAATTAGAAGAATAGAGGAATCTTTTTGTCACGTCGAGGGGGCCCAAGGTGATCTCTTCAGCTCCCTAACAACTGGCTTCAAGATCCAGGATGCTCCTTGAAAACTCCTTGCACCATCAGGATAAAGATGGACCTTGTAAAATGCTAAACAGATGTAGAAAGTGGAACAAAACAATTAACCATTCTTGGATACTCTCATAGAGGGTGAGGGGGCCCTTTACAGTGGTACATGTTTTTTTTAGTCATTCCTAGTTGTTGGATCATAAATGAACGTCCACAATTGAGTTATTGAGGCCTTAATCCAGGTGATCAGGCTCCAACCAATCAGAGTCTTTCCCTCTAGGTCGAATTTGGAGGGAAAAGACCAAGTTGGTTAGAGTTAGTTACAAATCATCCCTAACCCTTGGATTTCAGCTGGAATGGATTGATGGATGGATGGGTTCCACCTTATGAATCCTGGACTGGATCCCAACCCTGGGCGCTCCTCCAAACAAAACTGTCAGCTGTAGTCCTCAGGTGTTTTTAACATCCGCAAAGCCTCCAAGGACCTTCCACAAAATTTTCTTTGAGCTCATTCACAACAACACTATTGGTTGAGTCAGCTCCACTGATTAGCATGCATCTTTTTCTTCATAGCTCTTTGTGATCTGAAATATTTTTCGAAGCTTCAAGACTCATGTCTTGACCTCCTCATAAAATTTTGTAATTTTATGACCACTGAAAGTCAATATTTCACCTAAAAAGTCAACATACAAGGGAAATTGTTATATTCGTATCTTACTTCACTCATTGAGTCTAGTGGGGTTTAGAAATATCCCTGAAATATTGTAAGAAATCTCAAACTATGTAACCAGTAAAATATATGTCAGAGCATTGATGGAGACCTCAATTGAGTAGAAAAAGTTTGCTTTTTAATTGTTTGGAAAAAGTTGAAGGCCTGAACTAATTTTTGGCAATGTTGAACGAAACATCAAGAGATTAAAGACGAAGAATGCATGCAAATACTACCCTTATTTGACCGTATCAGGTACTAAATTAAAGTAATTATTTAATATAATATTACTACATAAGTATCCAGGTGGATAAAAATACATTAAGAGAGGAAAAAGAGAGTATTTAGAGTAGTTAATATATTATATTAATGTAAGGTTGCCTACAGTGGCGGAATACCCCTTATATAGATTTAATATTCATTATGAAATTACTATTGGTATTATAGATGTTTTTATATGTATTTATTATTTTTATATGTGTTTTTATATTAAGAAATTGGTAGTATAATGGGTTATTTAGTCTAACACCTTGAAGGTGCTCGACCAAATGCCCGAGAGGGGGTCGAAATAATTGTTTATATATAGTTTATATAGTTTTATATCATTTTTATATATTCTATAGTTTTTTTATTTACAAAAATTGGGGTAGAAGAGGTAGTTCTGCTGAAAGCCCCTCTGGTGTTCAAGAGAATGACCGATAGAAGTCGATTAGGTGAGAGGGGTGAATATGTTTTCAAATTTTAAAAGGTTGTGAGCTCAAACTTAGATAAATCAATCTAAGACTCAAAAGCACACAAAATGATTGCAAATATGCCTAAAAAAGACTACGATATTGAATTTTGGGTGAAACATCAATCACTATAAAGATTGAATTAGAAATTAAGCATCTAGAATGAGTAAAAACATAAAATAAACAGAAGGAACTCATAAGATAATCTGAATCACCCAAATTCGAAGAGTTAGAGTGGCAGCGCTGTTCGGTGCTACGTAACCTCAGTATTTGGGGTCCCTCGCCCTTCTACTCTGTCCAGGTGCAAATCCAAGCTGCTCCAGAACTTCTTTGGCGCCTTCCTTGCTGTCCACAGCCATTGGCATTGTCACGATGCTGCAGTCTGCTTCCAAACACAGAAGGGATCTCCGCTGCTATTGAGGGCTTAAGGTCAAGAGATGGTTGAAATTGGGGCCCTCGGGTCCCCTTTAATGACTTGGGAGGGACCTCCTAGGTCGTCTGATGAAGGGTGGCGATAGTGTCGACGGCCAAGGGTGATATTCGGTAGAGCTGTCTTTGGTCTTTTGATTGCCCTTATCTGGGTTCAAAGGCTGTGATTAAATCACGGCCGTGGACACGGATTATAATTGTGTACCCACTTTACACGTCATCTTGTCACGTCAACATGCCTTGTCAGCCCCGTCAATGCCTTCCTCTCTTCTGATTCCTTTATAGAAGGGCCCATGGTCCTTGTAATAATAAGGAGGAGAGGAAAGTGCTGACGGGGCTGGCGGGTGATATGCATATAGTTTGAGCATTATATAGATACTAAGAGTAATAAAAAATTAAGATATTAGAAATGATAGTTCAGGATGATATGAATATAGTTAGGGCAGAAGTAGAAGGTACTTAAAAAGAGTAATTTGTTTAGTAAGACCAAACAAGAAGAAAAATAAAAATAACAACGGAAGTAGAAATCTGATAGATAAGGAAATATTATTAAATTAAGTCTAGATAAGTAATCTAGAGAAGTATTTATATAAATTAAGATGATAGATAGGGAGAGAATTAACTCATTATCTAACTAAATAAATGCTTGGATAAGTAAAAAGAGATGAAGATGGTCTATAGTTATGGAATTTTATCGGTGTTTAATGAGTTATTATATAGTTAATATATGTTTTATATAGGTTTTTATAATATATTTTTGGAAGTTAAAGGGGGTAATTTAGTCAAATTCCTTGAAGGCCTTTGACCAAATGCCCAAAAGAGAGTTATAGAAAGAGAGTGATGTATATTATTCAGAGAGAGATGTATATTATGTATAAAAATGACATAAACTCATTTTTTATCACTTGCTCTGTTTAGTGCATGAAATGAAAATTTTATATAAAATTGGAGATAATACAAATGAAATGATCCCAAAATGGTTTCAAATTGTTTATGATTACATGGCACTTTTTTGGTCTATCACATGTGCTTGGGCATTTCCACATCTTAGTGATGCTCTGTGATAACACCCTAAATTCGGTCTTTATTTCACGCAATTTAGCTAAATTTTATGCATTCCACGAGATTAGAATGGGGTTTTTGTCATACATTTACATGTAATCAATGTTTCCAAGTGATTTCTGACTTTTCCCTAATTTTCTGTTGATTTGATGAATGTTTAGGGATTTATTTAAGCTTGAAATAATTATTTTTAAACAAAAATGACTGGTTTAAAATTTACCTTTGAGGTTAATTAGTGTGGGGATGAATTACTGAATTTTCTAGAATTTTCTGGAATTTCCTATGATTTTCAAGGATTTTATTGGATTTTTCTAGGCTTATTTGAGGAAGAAATGGATTTTAAAAGAGGAAAAGGATATATTTATAACGGAAAATGAGTGTTAAAGTAATTTTCTGACTTCAAGGGGCCTTTTTATAAATTCTCGGTGCAATTCTACCCTTTAAAACAGCTCTTGGTCGTGTGTGCTGGTGTAAAGATATTATTTAAACAGTTACAGGGGTTTATTGCAATTACACAGCATTTTTATGGTTTTATGAGAATAAGGAGGAGAGAGAAAGCAAAAAGGATATATACATAAATATTTTTAGGGTAGCGTCCTTTTGCATGCGCACATATAATGGGGAAATTTTCTGCAAATTTCCAGGGAATTATCTCTTGTGCAGTGCATACACAGTGCATGCATCGTTGATGACTGGGCGATTTTTGATTGGGAAACACTAGCACAAGCGCACACATATGTGCAAAGCGCTTTGCATGATGTTTATATTCCTATGTTTCTCTTTATTTTGATTTCAGGAATGGGGTACGTGGCGCAACGAGAATGATTCCGCCCTTTGAAGTTTAAAATTCGTCAACGAATGACACATCGTTGCGTGTTTAAAAACAAAAATAATAAATATATGGATTTAAATCCAATGGCTAAAATTGGTTTATATTGATTTATTCATAACTCTTGATCCTGAAGTCCGATTGAGATGATTTTTTATGGATTTGCTCGTTTTGAGTCCTCTTTCTATCTACTTGGTTAGATCATTCAGATAAAGCAAACATTGATAGATAAACATTAATTACTAAATGGGGGTAAAATGGTAATTTTTACCATGTAACCTACGTATAAAAACTGAATTTCGAGAGGGGGAACACATTCTGGATGGTGCTCTATCACACTTGCAAGATAGAGAGGGGCTCAAGCTTGGATTAACCTGTTTGGTACTTTTTGCTTCTTTGTATTTGAAATTTTGGTGTATTTTGGATGATGTTAGTTGAATTTCTTGATCGTTCTTCTTGATTTTGGTCTGAACGTCAAAATTTCTTGGTTTGAGCGGCATGTACAAGCCCTTACTAGGATTGAGAGGAGAAATTGAGAGATTTACCTAGCTATTCCAAGTGCATACTAAGAAAAAGAACTTATAAAAAAGGTTTAATCTTTAGGATATCAAATTTCCAATTTTATTATCCAATAGAGTAGTTCTTTCTGAAATATCAAGCCTACAGAACCAACCAAAACAAATCAAAATTTTATCCTTAATCTCTCTGATTGAACTCTTTGATCCTCTCAATTGGATCAAATATTTTAATGTAGAGCCCCATATTTCTTCTATTCCTCTCATATCTTCTACCCCCCTTTCTAACTTCCTTGTCTAATTAGGTTGATTTGATCTTCGTTGAAGATCAAATCAGCTCTAATTAGGATTGAACTATCAATAAAATCATCAAATTGAATTCCTTACTAGCTTTCCCTTGGACGAATTCTTTAAATATCTCTATACATCTTAAGTTAAGGTTTTATAAATTTCATTGTATAAGCCTTTCCTAGGGTTCGTAGAGTCTGGTTTCCCATTTACCCACAACGGGACACTGACAAGGGATTAAAATCGTGCAAAATTTATCCCTATCTTTGGCTTATCAGTCTGCCATGCTGTCATTGATAATCAACGAGGGTAGCTTTTTCCTCTTGTGAACTCGACTCATTTGCATTGCCATCAATTTGTGCTTAGTGCTCTCAAAGCACTCAGAATGTACTTTAATTGGAATTTATTAGTATTTACATTTGTAATTTTGTCATAAAAGTTCCAAAACTTAGTTTATTAAATTTGAAGAAATTAGGTTAAATATGAATACTATTTTGTAATATTCAGATAATTAGTTTGGATTACTTTTCAACGCTTTGAATTAATTGTATCATATTTAACTACGTGAATCAATAGAGAAGCTTGAAAAATAAATTAAATTTAAATTCACTTATCCAATACATGCTTCCTATGCGGCCATTACTCGTTCAATGCTTGCAGAAAAAATATTTTCCAGCATAAAATCTAAGACACAAACAAAATTTCTTGCGCTAATTTCTGGTTTATCTGCTCAAAGCATTTGGGCACAATTGAGCATAGAGGTGGGGAAGTTTTAAAGGGGATTTAGTGAGGGGGTGGGTGTGGCAGTTTGAGGAAGGATAGGGATTCTTGAAGGGGCTATGACTAGAGATGGATGGTGGACATGATCGAGGGTGTGGTTTGGGTGAGTAGCATATGTAACTCATTAGACAACGTGGTAGGGACGTAGAAGGCTAGGATTCATCGAGATTGGATGCTGTGAAGATGGAAGCATCGTGCATCATCACTAGGAAAGTTTTGATTATATACCAATGCCTTTGTTCGGTCATCTCATTTATTGAAGGGGTGTACGGGCAGGAGATCTGATGCTAGATTCTTTATGCGTTTAGATTTTTATGGATAGAGGGATATTTCCTTCCCCAATCAGACTGAAATGTGAGAGCTTGGTGATTAATTTTGTGTTCCGCTAGTTGTCAAAAATGAATCAAAATATTAAGGATGTCTCTCTTATTCTTGGGGGGTAGATCTAGGTGTACCTGTTATATGCATGAATGAAGGAAACACATTAGGAGAAACAGAAATGTGGCAGAATTGAAGCTGATTCATAAAAATATAAGTGACTGAGTTCGAGTGGCTTACAAAAATTTGATTATATAGGAAAGGGTAGTTGGACCTTAGAAACACTACATTATTTGCAGGCATCAACTTAAGAAATGTCAGTTGAAGGAAATTCACAACCAGAAATAGTGATTTTCAAAACATTTATGGCAAAGTGGGCTAATCCCTGACAGTATTGCTTTGGAGTGGCCTGCATTACAACATATGCTGATGGTGAAGGCAATAGTGGAGGAATATAAGACATTGTGTATGCCACCCTTGATAAGCGTGCCATCTCTCAAATGATAGTGTATTAAGAGAGTGCTGTAGCAGGAAGTTCTAAGTCCAACAGGAAGTTCTAAGTCCATCTCTCTATACTTTTTGTGGTATGAGAGTAAAAGGAGAGCCTGGTGACTCAAGGTGCGCTTGTTGCACTGAATGTTCAGAAATGCTTGTGTCTAGGGTGTAATAATTGCTCTTATATGTCCTAAAAAGGAACCAAATGGATCATTGCAAATATTGGCCTCGTGTCCAATTTTGGAGCATATTTTATATTTTGGCTTATTTCTCCCTTGTTGATATGAGTTGGAGTTTAGGGAACCACGATGGTCACAATCTATGGAGTAGCCTCCTTGACGGTAGTTCTATTTTTGAGCTTGCTCCATTCACGTTGGAACTAAAGTTACAACACATGAAGAACTGATGTAACACGAAGAGCGTCGGGATCCGTCCGCCTATGTTACAACACAAGACAGGTGGTAGATGGATGAAATGAATAGTTGATGAAATGTATTGAGAAAATCAATTGAGAAAAGTAGTGGCAATTGCTGAATATGAAAGACGATCAACTAAAGGTTTGGGAGTGGACCATTCACGATCAGACTCCTAATGACCCGATAGGACCAACTAGACGTCTATGTAGTGAGGGACACGACGTGTCCAGAGGTGTCCTCGACCTCTACTGATAGTGACCTAACGGTTATCACAAGAAAACCCTGCCTCTCAACAAAATGTGGCTAGTCCTAATGAATTGTTGGTAAAATCCAGGCAGAGGAGCAAGTATGGAAGACAGCACAAAAAGAAGTAATAATACTGCAATTTTAAAGGGGGGGACAACGGTACCTGATGGGTGAAGACCTGAAAGTCCATGGCAAGGAGTTATCTCTCAGATCATATCCATCGTCGTGGGCGGAGGATCAGGCGTGGGCGTGATCCCACATGCACAGAGTGCGAGGAGGGCATGGAGCGCGCAAACCGAGCATGGCTTGATGCTTGCAAGGTGATGATCATAGTCCTGGCGGACGAACAATGGAGGCAGTGCAGTGCGTGGGCAGGCGGACAACGCAGGTGCGGCACGGGGAGGTGTGGGTACACAGGGGCACGAGCCGTGCGTATGTGCAGGCGCAGGTGTGGGCGCGCAGGCGCGTGGCCGCGATGCGCCGGCCGTGTGGGTGTTTGGGTGCGGGTGCGCGGGGAGGGTTGGGGAAGGGTTCTGGGCGCATGGGTGCCCCGGTTGTGGGCAGGTGGGCTTGAAGGTGCGGGCGGGCGGGCAGAGGCACATGGGTGCGAGGGCGCGAGGGGTGAGGGCGCTGGGTGGTGGTGACATCGACGGCAAAAGTGGCGGCGGCAAGGCCACCGCCAAGACGACGATGATGATCTCAAGAACAGCCCAAGGAGAAAGTTCTTAACACTTCTTGATGCAGATCCAAATCAACAAACTTACCTTCTGGATGAAAACCTTCAAGAGCAACAATGGAATGCTATGGCGATGGTTCCTCCACAAGATTATAGACATGGGCCGGATGTCATGGCAGCCAACTCCCACGATCTATGCTAGGCCAGAAAAATGATAAAAGATAACTCCCAAATGGGAGGAGGCAGGAGCCCAATCGAAGATGAACTTTCTTTTTTTTCAATTAAACTCCAAGGCTTCCTTTGGGCATACCATCCCATTATATAGGGGAGGGAGGATGCCCAAGTCAGGCAAAAATAGGGGAAAACCGTCTCGTGACGTGGTTTCCCAGGAAATGTCAAAACAATGTGAAATAAAATAACTGTGGACGAGCCCAAATACGGCGGCCCAATCTGAACTGTTCAGAAAATAGAAATACAAGAAAATAAGTGCATATCTCACAGTCATTAATGATGTCAAGTATTTGAGCGAGGGCCATGGACATTGGCTCGAGCTGCGCGACGAGGTCTGTTGATGTTCCGTGGCATGGTCAGTGCGATGGTCCCCCATCAAGAACTTTATTACCACGTGTGGCTCCTTTACATCTTCATTATTCTTAAAATTAGTGTCTAAGGAGAGTGTACTCATATGCGTGGTTATGATTGCATGAAAGGTTTGATACTTTGGTCAAACCCTTGGAGGATAATGAATGTCAATATCTGAGCGTTCGCCAAACAACTTTGTACGCCTACAATGGGAAAAGTACTATACATCTCTCTAACATTATTATTTATGTTCCATGGTTCTGACAATAAGCTGAAATAGAGTTCACAATTAAGTGTAAATGGTGCTCCATGTGCAGTAACATAGTCTTTGATAATAGCATTTAACACCTATGTGCTTCTTCCACTATGGATTTCAGAATCTGAAAACATGGATACCGATAAAGGTTTCTTGAAAGTTAAATGCTTTCCTAGGCATTGTGCAAATGTCATGGCTAAGATACGCTGCAAGTATATAGGATGATTCATTAATCTTAGTTTCACCCTCATTGGAGGAATATGACATGGATTAATTTTCATATTCTTGTAATTTTGGTATTTACTTCCAATTTATTTGTACAGTAGATTCATGTAACTCAAAGCATTTTGAAGGATTAAAGAGAACCGGATCCGATACGATGGTTAGAGATGAATGAAACAACAAGGTCAGAAGGAAGAATCATTATTCGTGGGAGGAATAGGGATCTAGCGATTGGAATGAATAGGATGGATAATAGAAAATCAAAAAAAATTTACTAATTGCATCTGTTGAAGTATTTGCATATATAGTTATGTGTGTGGCCGATGCCATCTGGTATAATAAAGTGACACTGGTGATATTGCGGTCATACTTGATCATGGTGAGATAGGTTGGATAGACCTGGGCTGCGATGGCACCGTACAAATGACGATAGGGGTTCAATGTCCCAACCTTATCTAGTGAAAAACACTGCCCAAAATGAGTTATCTTCTGAATGATGATGGTGCTTCATCCAGGGCTAGTGACTACCTTTAGGCACTGAATTCTTCCAGCAGTTACTGCCCTAAGTTGATGGCGGCCCATTTTTGGCTGTTTCATGGGGGACCCTTGTGGGGCCTAATGCTTGCTGCCAAAAAGCTTCCTAATTGGGTGCTTATAGGCAGCTATTGCCCCCTAGAGATATGAGTCCATCTTGGTGGCGATCGCTCATAATATCACTTCCTTTAGGGCCCTATTTAGGCTACTCTAGCCCATTTATTTTGACTGACATTTGTTTGGCTCCCTACAGCCTTGAAAGACTAAGAACATGTAATTTAGTATGTTAATATGACCATATTTTCATGTTTTGTTGCATTAGATTGATTTTATATGTGTGTTTTCAAGCCTAAAATGATTAAAGTTATTTTTTAATGGGATCTTGAATCTTATAAATATTCAGTTGAAAGATGACTTTTCTAAAGCCAAATTTAGATAGAATATAATTTTTATGTAAGGATATAAGTTGTTCTCATGGTTTTAACACCATACACCGTGGAACTCGTTTATTCTGAACACTGGATGTTGTGTATACATGTTAAATGTCGGCCCTAGCTGGCCCAAAGAGAGGCAGTTGCATTAGACAAATATTTGGTAATTGTATTGGGATTTGTGAGTTAGTCCAAAGAGAGATTTTGCTAGTTGACAATGAATTTCTCCATCATATTGGTATTCACAACAAGATGTAATTTGCTGTTTTTGTTATCACCCAAATATGATACATTAATTGTGTACCTAGCGGCAAACAATGGTTTTTTTATTTTTTTTACAATTTAGTTTGTTGTATGATTATTTATCCTATTCTACAGTGAGAAAAAGGGTACCTCACAATATAGGGCATAGAATTCCTACCTTACATCCCAATAAGTTTCAGGCATTGAAGAAATATTTTATGATTGGCCACAAATACTCACATCTTGATTATAGCATGAGATGAGAAAAACCAGATGAATCTGATAAATAAAAGCCAGAAGCATTGGAAATATAAAATTGCTCGAGTTTGATTACCTTTCAATGTGTCATCCGTAAATCACGACAAGAAGAACTCATTTGTGAAGATATCTTGTCCATCGAGTTCATGGTAGAAGTTAAAAAAAATGTTTGTGATTCATGAAAAATGAGAAATTCATGAACTTTCATACAAGTTGATTTCTATGAAGTTTTATGGCTAGGGTCACGTTTGAGAACATGTTTTGGAGATGTCAGCTTTATGAATTAAAATCACACAATTCGGCATGGATGAGGCTGAAAAGGTGCTCGTGCATTTTCTGATATATTCACTTCTTGCATAGTATAAATATCTCGTGTTAGCGTACAAGGTTCAGAGGCAACTAATGAGCCTTAACAATTTGATTTCACGTTGTCATCGAGAAAAACAAAAATTGAGTATAGTGGGCAATGAAGGCATTTATTTGACAACAACTCTAAAGAGAAAAATAAATAAGCGGCCAAAACCAAAACAAGCTGAAAATTAGCCAAATCAGAATAACCAACAAAAGTAGGATAAAGTTGTTACTTGTTTCGAATGGAGCAAAAAAGGGGACACTAAGAACAACTGTTTGAAGTTAGATTTTTTGAGAGAAAAGAAAGTTACTCTCATATGTCTAGTTTATTCAAAAGTTAATCTTGTGCTACTAGACAAGAGATGCTTCAACTACGGTGGTAGCATTCATGTTAGCTTCTTTATTTTGGGTTACAGCTTCTACTACTAGAAACTGAGTATTTGTGGACAATTCATCTACATGAGGATCAATAATGAAGCAGAAGTTGTGGAAATAGGGATGTTTAGGTTGCACTTTAAGTTTTATTGTCATGTACATTTCAAAGAGACTTTTGCTGTACCGTCTTTTTGAGGAAATTTAGTTTATGTTTCTAAATTGGAAATTTTCACTTTTAGTTGTCTATTTACAAATATTAAAGTTAGTATCTATGATGAATCAATTATAGCTAGTGGGGGCTCTCTATTGAGTCGCAGGATTTCTATATAGTTGATGTAGATGTCCCATCAAAAAAAAATTGCACACTATTGCAAAGGGGGCAAAAAGCAAGTTCATAATTAACAATTCCATGTAATTATCGCACAATATACCTGATCTTAAATCTCATCATAGACTTAATTGAATTGATATATTCCTTTGATGACAAGAATACCAACATTTGCATCTCGTATATGGAGGGAAAACAAACAAAACCTAGTATAAAAGGAGCCATTCCAGCTTTAATTGTTTAAGAATTGATGTACACATATATGTCATCCTTTCCATTTGTCTGTTATCAAGCACAATAGCTCCTTAACCAACTACTTAAATGATTGTAAGGGAAGACCCAACATTCCCCATAGTTAAATTAAAAGGCTGATTTGTTTGCCAATACAGTGAACAAGCTGAATCATGGATTTAAGATGTTAACTTTCTATCACATGAAGATAAACTTGTTATCTAACACCGTTCAAAATTTTTTTCTGGATTTGACCTAATGTGGTTGGTTTAATAGCTTCTTCAATCTCCTAACTACTACCTTTGGATGCTTAAGTCTGAATTTATCTATCATTTAATGAATATTAGTTGCACAAAGATATGACTATACAATGGTGATATCTTAAGTAAAACATATTAAACATATCTAATATTGTCTAATCATATTCAATGCATATGACTGCTGCACTATTGATAAATTACTATTAAGCTATTTCAGGTTTTGAAGTCCACATATACAACTTTGATCCCTAATTTCAAACTTCCCTTCTCCTTGGTATTTCAAAATCAATATCCAAATGAAAGACAAAATTTTCACTCCCAGAAAATATTTCCAACAAGTTTTTCAGAATTTCCTCAAGCGAAGATCTCTTGTTTACATCGATCTGATTCTATAGAACTTGGAATTGTCTTTTTTGGTGCAGTATGTTTAAAGGTTCAATGAAAAGAAGGCTGGCCTTTTAAATTTGCATGTGATTGACCCTATGATATGTTTGACATTTTAACACAATTATTGATCTGATTTAGATATTTTTTCCATTTATAATACTTAAAAAAGCCATGAAACTTGGAACTAAATCTTTTGATTGCTGTTTAAAAGAGCTAGGCAGGTTGGAACTTGGACCTAAAGGAATATGATAGTCTACAAGGAATGTTAAAAAATAGTGTGTCTCCCATTTCTATACCTATTCATAGCTAAAAAATACTAGGTTAATTAAAAGAGGATATAGCTCGAGAACATATTAACATAAATCTTGTCTTGTTGTGAAAGGGTTTACTCAACGAGAAGACACAGATTACAGTGAGACTTTCTCTCAATTTTTATCAAAAGACCTCCATGATGGTAGTTGTGGCACATTTAAATATTTAGATACATTAGATATATGTCAAGACTGTGTTTTTGAATTGAGACATCGATGAGACAATAGGAATAGTTCAACCAGAAAAATTTGATATCGGCTGAAAAATTCAGTCACAAGTTTTAGAGTTGCTGATGAAATAAACGAAAGCTGAAACTCCATTGTGACTGTCATTTAGCCATTATGTTTTTGAATAATGACAAGAGGTTTGAATCACGTTGATGTCAAATGCCAGTTTTCAAAGAGAACATTCACAATAGATAGCTGTTTATTGAGCATGTCAAGACAAACTCCATGGCAGTAGATCATTCCTGAAAAATAACCACCAAAGGTCTTTCATAGCCACCCTTCTCATATGGGTTTAATACACGTCACAAGATGGTTTTCCCCTATTTCGGTCCATATGTCAGGTGTTTGAACTGGTAGGCATGTTGCTGTGGCGGCATATTATGTGCGGGAAGTAATTGTGGAGTAGGATACTGCTCTCGCGGCGCATAAGTCTGTGCCGCCGCATACGGCAAGTGGGTTAATGGGGGTACCAGTGGTGTCTCATAAGGGTGTGGCACAGTTGTTGCGGACGGCCCATAGTTAGGGGCTTGACTAGGAATTGGGCCTTATTGGGTCGATGAGGCTAGTTGGCTAGTGGAATAAAGTGGTCCACCTGGACCCGTTGGTAACTCTATGCGTACAGTGCAGTAGGTGGAGTAGAGGCCGCATATGCAGCGGGAGCTATTCTGTATGAATACCCCTGGGCATCGTACCGAGGTTCAATCAGAGGGTATCCCATAGGAGTGGAGTTGTCAACTTGAGTGTAATACCTCACTTTCGGTTGTTGGGAATTCCTTTCCGGTGGGTCTGCACACTCATCATTGGATCGCTGATGGTGATACCGCTTGGGTGGTGGTGACCTACGCTGATGATTTTCCCACTGCTGCGGATGTTGTTGTCACTGCTGACGTACTAGGAGTCCGTCATGATAAGACGATTGTGCTTCATTAGCTGATGGGGCCGTCAGGCTGCTTCTCATTGGGGCCGTGCCGACTTGGTAGTGAACATTGTCCACCGAGGGCATCGTCATCTGCTTATTCAGTCTTTGCATTCAGACCGGGTCGAAGGATTGGGCCTTGTTGGCCCACTAACTAAGGTAGGGACCCGAGGTGAGGTATCCCTAACTAGTCACGGAGGCCATTCAACCTCTGCGCCGTCGAGCTGCTCATCCTGGTAGTAACCCATTTGGGGATATTCGGGTGGAAAATCAACGACATCAGGATTGTATATTTGATCCTCGTCAGCATAGGGATAGTTTGCGCATTAGATGCAGTGTACGGGGACATATATTGAGCATGGGTTGGCTCGTACGGTCGTCCTTGAGAGTCATAATGCAACCCAATTCTATAATATCCTATTGGAGAGGTTTACTCTCGAGCTGGAAAACTCACCTCTGGATAGTACGTATGACTATCCCAGGAATAATACCTATCACCGTGGCCTCAATGTTGGAAATATGGATCAGGCAGTGGAGATCGGTATTTTGATGACTCCCGTGATTGTTGACGAGGCATACTTGGTAAATTATGGATTGTAGGGGAAGAATTCCTGATGGTTTGAGTAGGTAATTCGGCTGTGGCAAGATGCGATGGTGTATTTTGATAAAGCTGACAAAACGAATACTCCAACAGAGGATCAAATAATTTAGGATCATATTCATGACCCTCATAAAAATATCTGTCACCAATGGGAGATCGTATCTGTCTGTATGTTTAAGACATCCTATGGTCAATTATCTTGTAAACCAAACAATGATTGCTATCTGATGGAATGACGAGATAGTGAAATGATATGATGTGATATAGATTTGAGTGAATTTTGAGACATGTCATGCATTATGACAGAAACATTTACAGGTGATATGCTACCGACCTTGTTAAGCAAGTGGTAAGATGACCAGCTTCGACACCAATATAATGTAACACGATAAGCACCGGGATCAAACGGCACATGTTACAACATAGATTAATGATCAATAAATGAAATGATTACAAAGTATCCAGCTTTTTGAGCAAAAATAATGAGAACTGGCGTTACAATTGGCTGATCAGTTTGTCAATCAATTAATGTATTGAGAGTGGACCAGCTTAGCTAGACTCCCAATGACCTGATAGGATCAACTAGATGTCTACGTAGTGAGGGACACGACATGTCCAGTGGCGCTCACAACCTCTATTGATAGGTGACCCAACGGTTATCACAACAAAATTCCTACCCCTAAACAAGTAGCTGGCTAGTCCTGTATTCTCAATGTTAATACTATAAAGAGGAGCACGTAGCGGAAAACGGCACTAAGAAGAAGTTATGATACCACAATTTTAAAAGGGGGAACGATGGTACCTGATGGGTCAAGACCCGGAAGTCCGTGGCAAGGAGTCGTCCCACAGGTGATATCCGACATTTTTGGGAGATAATCAGACGTGAGTGTTGTCTCGCGCAGGTCGATGCTTGGATGGCAACAGGGACGGCCGTGACTGACGGAAGGTAGTGGCGGTGCCGTGTGTGGGCATGCAAACAGCGCGGGGTGTGGGGACAGAGGGGTGCAGGGGCACGCGGGGCGCGTGGCGCAGGGGCCCGCAAGTCGCAGGCATGAGCGATGGCACGTCGGGGGACACGCCACGCGCGGGGGCGCGATGGTGGAGAAGGCGCGCGGATGCACAGCTTGTGGGGGGGGGACCAAGTGAGTCCTGTTGGCGTGGGTGCCCACGGGCGCACAAACGTGGAGTGGAAGAGCGCAGACGTGCATGGCTGGGCGATGGTGGTCGAAGCAAGGGTCACGGCCAAGGCGACGATAGTGGTTTCAAGTGCAGTCAAAGAAAAGGGCTCTTGGCACTTCTTGCGTCAGATCCAAATCAAGAAACTGACCTTCTTGATGAAAACCTTCAAGAACAGCTATGGGACGCAGCGATGACGGTTCCTGCATGGGATTCTTGACATGGGCAGGACGTCGTGGCAGGCAATTGCCACAATCTATGCTAGGCTAGAAAATGATAAACAAAAACTCCCAAATGGGAGGAGACGGGAGCCCAATCGAAGATGAACTTTTACTTTTTTCAATTAAACTCCAAGGCTTCCTTTGGGCATACCATCCCTTTATATGGAGGAGGGAGGATGCCCAAGGTGGGCCGAAATAGGTGAAAACCATCTTGTGATGTCGTTTCCCTGAAATTTGAAAATAGCGTGAAAGAATATGACTACGGATGAGGCCAAACACGGGAGCCCAATCCTAACTGTTCAGAAAATAGAAATACAAGAAAATAAGTACATAGCTCACAGTCTTTGACGATTTTGAGTACTTGAGCGAGGGTCGTGGACATTGGGTCGAGCTGCGCGATGAGGTCTGTTAAGGTTCCGTGGCTTGGTCACTGCGATGGTCCCCCATCAAAATCAGTGGGTGCTTGTATTTTGAGGCTCATTCACTAATAGATGTATTTTGGAGTTACATTCATGCATAAGTAATCTCCTAATTGAAACTGTTTGAGCAAACTACATTTGACCTTCATTCACAATGTGGATGACTGAGTTGGAAATGTACAAGTATGAATCACATGTTGTGCAATGTCAATGTTAGACATCCATAATCTAGGTAATTTACTAAACTCATGCATTTAATCATTGTTCATGTTTAGCCACAATTATTGTGACGGAAGCCCCTTGGTTATATACCACTTTATTGATGGTCAAGATTTTATTTAGTATCGCATATGATAATTAAAATTAATTTCTAATAAGAAATTAATCATATGAAATATTTTATTAACACAAATATATATATATTATTATCCAAGTAGTAGATTGGTGTAGTTATTTCTTAATCAATGAATAATTATATAGGTATGTGATATAATTCCATTTTATGAAGGTACCAATTACAGATCTGAGTATGATTATTAAATGTGTAGAGGCTAAGTATGTCCCAATAATAATGATAAGGTTGTTGGTTTTTATGCCTTCATTCATCCATAAAAAACATGGTTCCATGGATGCTGGAGCGTGTTAATCGATTCGTTATTGATCTTTAAAATCAATACGTCAAATGTACCTTGAGGGGAACTTATTCCAGCCTTGACATGCTCACTTTGAGATCATTCTAAAACCGTTCACGTGCCCAGCCTCTAGAAGTATTCAAACAATCACTTGGGTGCTTGGATCTCCCCCTCTTCTTCTTTAACTCTACTTGAAGACACTCTCTCCTTGGTTGAGTAGAGAAGAGAGTGGAGTAAGGGGGAGATCTCAAATCTGGCTTGCCTGGGTGCTTGAAATGAGTGCCCCTTCCCTATCTATATTTTACTTAATTTTTACTCAAAACCCAAAAAGTAAAATATATTCACTAATGCCCTTATGATCTTATATGTGTGGCCCTCTCAGCTCACGTATCATTCTAGTTAAGAACTTTAGTGGCCCAACAACAATTATTGACAAACCTTATTAATTAGTTATATTGACATATAGATTAATTCACTAAGGATTGGTTTAACCCAATAGATAGGTTAAGTTTCCAGCCTGTGGGGTGCCAACCTACACCTAGTGCTATAGAAGGTACCGAGTAGTGTTTGAACTCTCTCACGGAACCTTTACCATCATTGGTTACTGTATATGTGATAATGTCAATTTTAGGGGTTTTAATTCGTCCTTGGTAATTGAGATTCTTTAATAAAAATATTTTTAATCACACTTAAGAATACTTAATAAGTGATGAGTACGGATCGTCTCCATAGAGAACGATGATTACGGAATTAATTTCATATGATACTGATGATCAACGAGAGGATAGATGAAGAGAAGAGTTGAGGATATGAGCTAGTAATATCGAGTGAAAGTAGGTAAGTTATATGTTAATTTAACTCAAAGAAAAGTGTAAGTGAATGTGATGGACTTGATGATGGATGATGGTATGAACGAGGATAGTGGTTGGATGTGGGGTGGTATGATGGAGAGGATATATAGACGAGATAAGAGAATATAAATGAGTGAAATGTGAGGGAAGATACGATGAAAAAAGCACTAATTAGGTGAATTATGATGTCGGGAAAGAAACATTGTCAGGTGAAGACGTTTACCTTTGATCCTTACGTTTCGTTAGGATCACGATGATTTACGAGTTCCGCTAAGCTCCCCCTCTTCTCCAATGCTTCTCCCAACACACCCAGGACACAAGAACGCGCCACATCAACACGACAGTTTTCTTTATCTTTTTTGTCCACCCCATGGCCGCCACGTGAGCGCCATGCTGCATTGCGTGGGTTATGCGTACACGTGGCCTCGTGTTGCTCGGCGATGTTGACCCCCGCTATAACAAGAAAAATAATAAAAAAACAAAGTGGAAAACATTTTTGTTTTTTTCTCCCACGGCCCACGTGCGCATTTATTGCAAAAAACCTTCTTTTTTTAATTCAATCCCATCGCCCTGTGCCAGACAATTCAAGATCCGAGGTTTCAGAACTAAATGCAATCATCACTTCGTGAATCAAAAAGCAATGATTGCCTGGCTGAATGATTGGCTAGCACCAATCATCAGCGATCACTCTAATTCGTCATCGTTTGACAAATCGAATGATGACACGTGGTTGCGTGAGATAAAATAAAGACTAAGTTCTTTTTAAATTTTATATTAAATAAATTTAAATCCCAAAAAATACATATAAATATATATTTTAACTAAGAATGTCCAAAAGGTCAAGAAAAATCATGTTATGTCTCGAAAATTATATTCCTTTAGAATCAATTATTAGAAAATTCCCCAAAATGCATAAATATCAGAAATTCATTCTAAAAATATATTTAATCATCTAAAGCCTTGATAACATGAAGTATAAGTAATTTAATTCAGATAAACATGTAAATATGATCATATAAGGTACTCAAAATGCATGTTTTCAATATGTATAATCTATCATTCGCGTGAGACTCTCAAACGGGTTAGGGTATGATTGACTGACAAACTCATCATTGGATAAGTACTAATGAGTAATGGGAATCATTGGAGAACGCCTTCTCCAATATCCTTACTGCCTTGGCCAGGGATCTCATACATCATGTTTCTTGAGTCAATCTCCTCTTATAACGAGAGCAGATGATCCCGTATTGACCACACAATCACCTTGTGAGCTTCTTAATACAGCCGAGTTATGACTTGTCTGAATCCCATGATTATATACTCCTAACTCGTAGTTAAAATGCAATCACCCATTGTGAAATGTCCTTGGTGTCTCATATGAATGGATCACTTATCTAATCATCCATCTTGACTATCCATCAAACATTAATATTTATAATACATGTTCAAAAACTAATGATCTCTGTATTATGATCTCATCATAACCCACTATGTCATTGCACTTGTTCATGGACTTCGTTATAAACATCACATAGGAATCATAATGAACTTAATATTTTATTCGATGAACTTAAATAAACATGATGGTGTGATTGGCTTGACTAAAAGTGCATTAAGTGTCTCCTATTTATATAAATATGTGATTGCCATAAAGGTCATTGACTTTCTCTTGAGCATCCCATGAAATTGGGATAACCGGAATATAAAAAAAAGCCCTAATCCTCGTTTAGAGCTTCTCTCTCCTCCGCGCGAGGTGATTTAGCCATAACTTCTGCGTTCAACCTCGGATCAAGTTGAAACCCGTTCCAATGGATTCAGAAGGCTACAATCCAAAACGATCCAAAATTTTCCTTAAATGGAGCAGTATAAATCTAAATAGAGGGGATGGAAGATTCAAGTGCTTCTCTCTCCTCCGTGAGAGATGATGAGGCCATAACTTTGGCGTCCGACTCTGGATCAAGTTGAAACCAGTACCATTGAATTTATTAGGTTCTAATCCATTGGAAAGAATCTAAAAATTTCCTTATATGAAGTAATATAACTCGGGATAGTGGGGATTGAAGTTTCGAGGTAGTTTTTTGTTCCAATGTTTGATTTTCAAGATTATCCCACCTCAAGAGCGACATATACTTCAAGTTTGTGCTTAATTTTTTTATCTTGGCAAGGTGCATTGACAGGTAACATTCTCCCCCTCTGAATTTCTTTATTTTAGAACGAATTAGATGATAAAGTTTTGATTTCTGGTTTTTCTTCATTCTCCTTTTCGAGCGGCCCACGATCCAATGCAAGCTGCTGAGCTAGACGGACCCCACAGTCTCCCGCCTGACGTGTCAAACACGTCAGACACAATGGCTGTGGGGAGTGAAATCAGCCAACTATTTTATAACTGCTCATTTGATGCGTCAAACACATCAAAGGAGGACGTTGGTGCCACGTTTGCCCTAGAGAGCATCCATGTTGTCTGTTTTGACAATGTGCATGCATCGGGTGGTGCTAGTCCATTAAAAAAAACAAAAAAAACAAAAAAATAAGAAAAATAATAATAAAGAATGTTCATCGGCTTCCTGATAGCATTATATGCTATCCGGGCACTTGGCGATGTGGCAGTCAATGAGCCCATCTGGTCTATCGCCACGACCACATGTCGCAATGGCCATGACTCAGATGATGGTCTCCTGGACCCTCCCCTTCTCCCCTTCTCGGTCTCAAATCAGCAAGATCCCACCTAGATAGATACTTGGTCGACAAGACCCAAGTCAACCCGGCGGCTCCGGCCCGAGATGACTTAGTCCACATAGATCAAGTTCACTCGGCTGATTTGATTTGAGTAAACTCAATCAATTTTGTTAGAGCTGTCAAGGCCAAACCGGCCCACGATGACTCGACTGACCTAGGCCGCATAGACCTAGGCCTCGATTACCCTGAATAGATAGCAAAGACCACACCAATGGAATCCCCAAGAGAGGAGAAAAGATATCTAGAGATAGCACGGTGACCATCCAGATCGACACTACTGAAGACCTCTACAGCGATAGTGGTTGGACCTTCACAGAAAAAAATCTTCCAACCACCCCCGAAGACCACACTTCCTTCTTATATGATGATAGGACTCTAAAGCGAGGTTATACCGAATCCGAAGGAGTGCGACTTGTTGCATTCTCCAAAGAGGAGATCGCGCGAATGGTAGTGCCATTCGCTGACACCCTAAAAGGTAGTTTCACTGCTAAGCAACCCAACATCAATGACATCACTCGAGTATATCTAGCCCCCAATAACTTTCTTAGACCGGTGGTAATCAGGGCTTGTAACCATGCGAGTGTATTTATCTGCTCCCAATTGGAAGCTGACTTTCAGAAGGCTTATAGTCGTACCATCTGGACGATTAGTGGATCCACAATGCATACCTATCGCTGGATGACACAGTAGATGAGCTCACGGGATCATTCCCCTCACTTTGTCCCCGTGTGGATAGGCTTTCCAAAACTGGGACCTCATCTCTTACGCTCACAGCCCTAGAGTCACTAGCAGATACTGTCGGGTCCTTTATACGAATAGACAAATACGTCCCTTTGTTCAAGAGCCCTGGATATGTGTGGATCTGTGTGAAGATTGATCTCCTAGTGCCTATCCACCGTAAGATACTTATGCAAAATGGGGATGAGCTCATCCACCAGCCCATTGTGTACCAGAATTTCCCAAAATTCTGTACATACTGCACTCTTTTGGGCCACACTATCCACATGGGTTGTCAGAAAGTGATGTCAACCATCTCGGCCCCTACGATAGAGTACGTCCCCCCATTGCCATATAATGACTACATTGTCGAGGAGAAGCCCATTACCCAAAGGCATCAGAAATTGACTCATGTCGCATGACCCACCCCCACACCGCAAGGTGTGTTGAGTGTGCAACCCTCCCTACCTCGAGATCCCGTATCGACCAAACCTACTGTGGCTAGGCCTACATCCACGGCTGCATAGTGGGTGAGAAAGGGTGCTAATTAGCGCCCCCAAACCCCACCCAGGAAAAAAGCCCCGTCTACAACCCACTTATCAGGCAAGAGCAAAAAGGTTAGGACCTCGACACTAACCTTGAATCCATTTTCCCTTTTAGAGGTGCCTGATGAATTACATACGTGAGACCACACTAAGGAAGGGACAAGTCACAGTACGCCACACATTGCTCAGACTTCTCCTCCACCTATCTCCTCACGGCCCACCACTTCTCAACCCTCTCCATCACTCCCTACACTGCCTCAATCCCCTTAGACTTTGTCCCAATCCCCAGTTGTTGCTAGACATCCAATCTCTACACTCCTCCCTAGATCTTCGTCTTCTTGTCCCTCCACCACATGCACTCCTCATCCACTACCCCCTTCCCATGCCACCCTATCTCCTTGCCCCCTGACCTACATTGACTCTCGCCATCCTCCCCACCCGCCTTCCCACTCATCCCCACTCATTGATCTACCTACTACCCTCCCGATATATCCACTCCCCACCCACCTGACCTACCCCTCGTGGCCCTCCCCTATCCACCCGACCCACCCACCTTGCTACCTGATCCCCACCCATCGTAAATACCACATGCTATGAAGGAATGCTTGAATGATTGTCAAGCCTCTCTTCCTAGTGATGTCACATGTGGGGACACTTGTGGACTCGCTTCCACGGGCGATGGGTATGATGATGCCCCCATATATGACGACTCAAATACAAACACCCCGCCTCCTCGTAGACATCACTCAGATACATCTCACACTCATCGCATATATAACACCTGATCGAGGGTGCGCCATGGAAGCTGATAGTACTATGATTTCTAGTCTCATCTGATACTATCGAAGGATAGGCAACCCTCTTACCCAGTCCCACCTCCTATCCCTCATCAATAAGCACAAACTAGGAATAGTTGGGCTTATTGAACCGATGACTACACTAGATAGCACTCACTCTATTATGAGGAAACTCAGAATGGATCGTGTCTACTGCCACTCCTTGAATATGCTTTGGTTATTTTGGACACAAGACTATTCGCCCGAGCCCCTTGGCGCAGGGACCTAGTATGTCACCTTTGCCATTCAGTCCTCTTTGGCACCTTATACATTCATGCTAGTCTATGCCTCGCAAAGTAAGTGTTCAACAACTTTCTTCATTAGGCTTCACTAGTGGAACCCCCCACTATAGGTGAGAGATGGACGTGGTGTAATGACCACCAAGCAGACACATGTATATATGAGAGACTCGATCGTTGCTTTACTAATGGTACTGCACTCGTGTAGTGCACTATCATGATTGAGCTCTTACTGACACATTACTCAGACAACTCATCGATCCTTATTCTCTCGGACTTGAATACTAGAGTTCGTCATCCCCTTGTGGTTGGAGAATAAAGACTTTCATAGTTTTGTGCAAAGCCATTGGCATGGAACGATCTCTGCATCGCCTATGGAGAACTTCACTTATGGACTACGAAACCTTAAGTTTTACTTGAAATGGTAGAATAAACATGTATTCAGATATGTGCACGCAATCGTTGAAACACACAAAACGAAGCTAGCTGCTATTGAGAGACAGCTACAGGATGGTTGGACAGACGAAGCAGGGGAGCAACAGCTTAGGCTACGTGAGAAGCTTGAGGATGTGATGTGACAATAGGAGATTTTCTACCTCCATAAGTTACATATCCAACGGTTGTGAGAAGGCGATAGAAACACACATTTGTTTCATGCTTCGATTCATCACAGTGCTTGTCCTAATTATACCACATTATTAGGGATGTATAGTTACGACCCCGCCTAGCTAGTGACTATTGACATTAAATATTATAGTTTGCTCCTTGCCTCATGATAACATGATAAATGAAAAAATATTTTCACACATTTTAGATGTTTTCATATTATTAATTTATAACTTATCATGTTATTATTTGAATTAACCAAATATTTAGGCATTCGCAAGAAATCCCAATTTTTGCACATTATGATTATTTTTCACTAACTTAATTGACTTCTACGAAGTCAATAAGTTTGATTATTGATGAGTATTTTTTAGTTCCAAATGTGCACAAATTTACAGGAATTAGAAGATACAATTCTTAGGAAATCGGAGGATTTTTAGGAGCATAGTGATTATCAAAATGGGCTCCAAATGATGAAATGGTGTTGTGGGCTTTTAAAGGAGAGATCAGAGGGGCTTGGGACACGACCTGACCTACCTATTGGGCCTTCCAACACCTTACAAAAGAAACAAACTGGAAATTACAAGGCAAAGCTCTCAACCAATGAGAATAGATAATGCCCAAAGGGGTATTTTAGTATTTTTTATAATTTATGAATATAATTTTTCTCCCTCATTATCCCTCATTCTGAACATGCTATAGCAAGTGGCTGGCCAGGAGGACAAGGCATTTTTCAGAATCCAGGTTGTTCAACCTGCTTAATGTAGGTTTATTGAAATTTTCTCTTAATCTCGTCTCTTGTTGGCATTGAAAAATGCCTGATCCTCGTAAAATATAAGGATCCATACTTGAGAGGAAGCATTGATGTCTCAGTAAACTTGCGTTGAGGCTTTAGGATCTTAGACATCTACTTTCTCCATCATTTCCCATCCATTTACCCTTAAAATCCATCACTTTCCCACTCTAAACACTCATTTTCTCTACTTTCCCTCACTAGCCCTTCATCTATATCCATAGTTACTCCCCTAAAAATTTCATAAAAAATCTTCTTCATTTGCACATCTAAATTCTATCTCAAACTCCTTCTACACTCTCTCTTCATTTTCTCTCTCTATCTCCTCATTTCGGCCCTTTATCTCTCTAGAATTTGTTATTTCTTTCTCTTGACATTCATCCATATCCAAAGTTCATCTCCTCAAAATTTAATAAAAAATCTCCTTCATCTACACCTTCAAATTCCCTTTCAAACTCTCTCTACACCATCTCTTCATTTTCTCTCTCTATCTCATCATTTTCTCTCTCTATCCTCTCATTTCAATATTTTATTTCTCTGAAAACATTTATTTACCCCTCTTAAATATCTCCCTATCTCTCTCTAGATCCATAAGCATTCCCCACTTTGAATTCCAAAAAAAATGAATTAAAATATCATTTTTATCCTTTCGAAATTCAAATTTTCTGTCCTTTAGCCGCTAGCGTGCAGTGGTGTGCGGTGTCCCTGTGGTGCTCGTGTGGCAGGGACACCCCTCTATGCACCGGTCCACGTGCAGGCAATGCACACGACCGCATGGCGAAGCCCTGTGCAGGACTTAGCCAAATCGGCCAAGTCCTGACCATTTGGTTAAGCCCAATAAGGCTTAAGCCCATTTGGCTAAGTCTTCACTTAGCCAAATTGGGCTAACCTAGTGAGCTGACCCACAAAGGCCAGCCCCATACAAGCCAACCCAGGCTCGCCGACCCATTTAGCCACCCGCCGTTGCTCCGCCGCTGCCGCCCCGCCTCTCTCGCTCCGCCGCTGCTCCACCGCCCCGCCGCACCGCCGCCGTCACTCCGCCACTACCGCCGCTCCGTCGATCTCCGGGGTAGGTAAATACCATTGTTTTTCTATTTAAAAATTATTAAAAAATAGGAATAAAACATACAAAAATCAGAAAAATAAGATAAATTATTTCCTGCATTGAAAATTTCCGAAAAAAATTAGGAAAAATCTAGAAAATTCAAATAATCAAGTTACACTCATTCTAACATTTTAAAAAATTCTAAAACAATCTCTAACTCCCATTTTTAGTGTTTCTAGTTTTTTGTGATGTGAATTAAATTCAAGAAAATTCTAAAAATATTTATTTTCGATTTCTTTTGTTGAGAAAAAATTAGTGTTTTGTGTTTTCCTTTGTATTTTGGCTTTCATTTAAATCATAGGAAGTTATATAAAATACCTAAAAATCCAAAAAAATCCCTGAAGTTGTATTTTCACTTTTTAAATCATTTTCTTCATCCCAAACTTGGAAAAAATTCTGAAATTAAATTTCTGCCTCTCTATGGATCGACCCCTCACTTGCCTTTTATTAATTATAGAGTATTTAAGTGGAAAACTCTCATAAATATTGCTGGCTATGTCTGAAAAAAATTAACGACATAAAACCCCTAAATTTAGATTTATCACCACATGGTCGGCTGACGTGAGTGTGGACCTACTCACCTCCATCTCTTATTTGGTGACCAACCAGGAAAACAAACTCACAACACTTCCTATTTGAGTAGAGATCAGGGAGGTAGTATTTTCCTTGGGTAGGAACAAGGTTCGGGACCGCATGGATTTTCAGCAGAAATTCTATATCACCTATTGGGATATCGTAGGCATGGACTTGGTGCTTGCTATCAAGGAGATCTTTACATGGAAACTCCTACCTCAAAGTTGCAAATCCACTTTCTTGGTACTAATCCCAAAAGTAGACAACCCAACTTCATTTAGAGACTTTCGCCCCATTAGTGTTTGTAATTTATGCTCAAAGTTTCCTCCAAGATCATTACAAATCGACTCTGGATTTTCTTTTATAGACTTATCTCACCTGAACAATACGGTTTTGTCAAGTGTCAACAGATCCAAGATAGTATCATGCTTGTTCAGGAGTTAGCCTAGTTGGTAGACACTCATATTTGGGGCTCAAATGTCATCATCAAACTGGATATGGAGAAGGCTTTTGATCAAGCCAAGTGGAGTTTCCTTACCAAAGTGTTACGTCATTTTGGGTTCACCAATGTATTCATGGCTCTTATGGTTGCCTGCATTAGAGAGAATCATTTCTCTCTTTTGGTGGTTGGAAACTCCATAGGTTTTTTCACAACCACGAGAGGTCTACGGTAAGGTGATCCCATCTCACCCACCCCTTTTATATTGCTTGAGGAGGTCTTTAGCCAATCACTCACATGAGGGATCACCCCCCGCCTCATCCAACCATATTTTATGAAAGGGGATGCTCGATCCTCTCACACTCTCTATTTGCAGATGATGCCATCCTTTTCCTCAAGGGACTAAAATATCCATTAAGGAACTTATGAGTGTCCTCACTACATATGTGCGGGCTTTTGGGCAGCTTGTCAATGCCTCAAGGAGCACCTTTATGGTCGGTGCGCCTACAACTATAAAACGCTCTCAGATTATGGAACACAATATCGTGTGCTCACGAGGATGTCTCTCTTTCAACTATCTTGGATGCCCTATCTTTTTCGGATGTGCTAGGCATCATCATTTTGATGCCTTGCTGGCCAAACTGAGAAAGAAACTAGAGGGATGGAAATCTCATTTTATATACCTTGGAGGATGCATCCAACTTGTTTGACACGTCCTCACGAGTATTTCGCTACATACCCTTGCGGTCCATGCATTATCTCTAACAGTCCTCAGCTCTATGGAGCAATTTTCACACATTTCTTATGGTCCGGTGTCCTCGAAGGAGAGTGTTGACACCATTGGGTTTCTTGGGAGAAAGCTTGTCAACTGATGGATGAGAGGGGTCTAGGGATCAGACGTCTTCTGGACGTCCCAGACATGCTTCAAAAGAAGCTCGTGTAGCGTATGCGTACCACGCCCTCCCCATTGGAGAGATCCATTTCATCAAAGTATGGCGAGTGGGTGCCTAGCGAGATGGATATTCACGGCCATCTCAGGTGGGAGACTTGGCAGCCACATTGGCTTGAGATAGCCACAATCACACGTTGGCATGTTGGCCAAGGCGCAATTAACGCTTGGTATGATACATGGCTCATTGATACACCCCTAGCCCATCACCCCCACTTCGAGCCCCATCGCATTAGATTCAGCGTGGCGTAGCTACTCCTAGGCGACATACGTCAACTTTGGGAGCAACATGGCCTTCCCATCAACATGTTACCCCTTGCCCTGAGTACTCCCATCGTGCCCTCTTAGGGTCTTCCCATCTGGACGCTTACCCTTGATGGCTCATTCTCTTGTTACTCTTTTTGGGGGCATTTCCAGGAGAAATCTCCCACCCAGCACTTGGGTCGCCAAGTGTGGCTTTCATCAATCATTACTTGTGTATCCTTCTTCCTCTAGGGACTCTTCCATCATGGCCTCCCAATTGATGATCGAGTGACATGTATTGGTAAATCTCTTAGTTCGCATTGTCATTGTTGCCTCACAGCTCTACAGGTTGAGACTATGGAGCACATTTTCTTCCATAGTATGCCAAATCATACACCATTGGCATCCAATCCTCAGTATCTCCTCTACTCTGACATTGTTAGTGTTTTGGACTGATGTATCTCTCGCCAACATGATAACATGATAACTTAATACATATTTAGATACATTTTAAATGATTATGGTATTATAAATTCAGAATTTATCATGTTATTATTTGAATCAACTAAATATTTATGCACAATACAGAAATTCTATTTTTTTCACATTATGGTTATTGTTTACTAAACTCCTTGACTTCTTTGAACTCAAGCAGTTTTAGTTTGAGTATTCTTTAGTTTCACATGTGCAGAAATTCAGAGGAATAATAAGATATAATTCTTCAAGAGTTGAAGAATTTTTTAGAGTTTAGTGATTCTCAAAAAAGGGCTTGAAAGGAGAAAAAAGGTGTTTGGGGCCCTAAAATGAGAAATCAGAGTAAGATGGGCCACTACCTGACCTGTCCATTGGGCTCTCAAAAGCCTTCCAAAGGAAAAAATTAAAGATTACAAGGGGAAACTCTCAGTCCATGGAGAAAAAGAGGCAAAAATGACAAGAAAATAAAATAGAAACTCCCCAAAGGGGTATTTTAATATATAAATAATCTTTTCTCCCTCATTCTGGACGTGCTCTAGAAAGTGGCGGGCCAGAAGGACAAGACATATTTCAGAATCTAGGTTGTTCAACCTGCTTAATGTAAGTTTGTTGAAGTTTTCATTCAATATCGTATCTTGTTTGCATTGAAAAATTCATGATTCTGGGGAAATATAAGTATCCAGACTTGAGAGAAAGCATTGAGGGCTCAAGAGGCTTTCATTGAGATTTTGGGAACCTAGATTTTCATTTTCAAATAATCATCCATCCATTTACCATTAAAATCCATTATTTTTCTCACTCTAAATACATGTTTTCCCTACGTTCTCTCTCTAGAATCATTTAATTCTCTCTCTCGATCTTCATTCATATCCCTAATTCATCCTCTCGAAATTTCATCAAAAGTATCCTTCATTTTCACCTTCAAATTCTATCTCAAACTTCTTCTACACTCTCTCTTCATTTTCTCTCTCTACCTCTTCATTTCAGTATTTTCTTTCTCTAAAAGCAATTATTTCTCTCTCTGAAATCCATTATATTCTCTGTCTAGATCATTTTTCACTCTTCCTTTAAAATGTTTTTAAAAAATTCGTGTTTGAATTCCATCATTTAGGGGAAAAAAAGTGGAGTGGAGGACTTAGTCAAATTGACCAAGTCGAAATCATATTGGGTTAAGCCCATTTGGCTGTCTTGATGTAGCCAAATTGGGCTGAACCTTAGCGGGGTGACCCACTAAGGCCAGCCCTATAAGGGCTATATAAAGACCACCGACCCATCCAGTCCACCGTAGCCGCCGCCGTCATCGCTTCGCCACTGCTCTATTGACGTCGGCGATAGCTGGAAAAGGTATTTTTCTTATTTATATATTTAAAAATTCCAAAAAATAAGAAAAGTCCCTAAAATTAATATAATCAATATTCAGTATTTTGTATCTTAAAAAATTCCAAAAAATATTTAACTCGTTTTAATATTTCTAGTGTTTTTAGTGTTAATTAAATTCAACAAAATTAAAAAATATTTATTTCCTATTTCTAGAGTTCATTAAAAATTTAAAATTAGTCTAAAATATTTTTAGTGTTTTTCTTAATAATTATGATTTAATTTAGATCGTAGGAATTTATATAAATTGGCCAAATATCCATAAAATCTCAGAAATAGACCTCACTTTTAAACTTATTTCCTTCATTTGATGCTTGAGAAAAATCCTGAAATGAAACTTCTGCCGCTCGATGGATTGACCCCTTCCTTTACCTATATTAAATATAGAGTATTTAAGTGGAAAAATTTCATAAATATTGTTGGTTAAGTCTGAATCAAAACAATGACATAAAACCCCTAAATTTGGACTTATCACAACACGCTCCAAATGAAGCCTCCTCCTACACGTCAGCATTACTAACTTACTACGGGAGATTTGGAACGGGCAAAATTCTTCTTGTTTTGCAGGCACTCCCATGCGGGCCTTTGATATCATGCAACGAGTCAAGAAATGGATTCGGCGTACACACCACCTCTTACCACCTCGCGCCCCCAGCTCAGCCCTAGTCAGCAACCTCCTTCCATCTTGGAGTATTCTGGTGACCCTCGCTCCCATCCACATTTGGCTACAAATTATTCATTGGCACCCACCGCCAATCGGCATCCTCAAGCTACATGTGGATAGTGCCGCCAAAGGGAACCCGGGGCCAGCAAGGGGAGCTGGTATCCTTTGAGATCATAGAAGGAACATTATCTTTGCTTTCTCCTCTTTTTACGACATACAAACTAATATGGTGGCTGAGGCTATGGCGATACATCATGGTTTACTCCTATGCGAGGAACGAAACCTTCACCATATCGTCGTAGAATCGGACTCATAGGTATTAGTTCACATGCTTTGTGCAGGAAAATGCTCCTGGTGGCGATTGTACTGCGTATGGCAGGACATCATACAGTGCCACCCCCGCACAACTAGTGTTTGTCACTAGCTGCACGAGGGAAATCAAACGGCAGATGCCTTTGCCAACCACGCAGTTCACACACAAACTCCTTCCTTCGTCTTCCTTTCTTAGCAGGCACTCCCTCCGACAGCTCGTGGATGCTACTGCGTTGAACAGCTCAGCTTGCTAGCCCTTCGTACGCATCGCACATTGCCGAAGGAAGGCCCGCGGGAGTGGCGGATAAGATGGAGTGCTAGAGGCAGGAGAGCTCACCCTTTTGCCTGATAGTTCGTCAAGTCGCACACCTCCACGATGACATTGGAGAACGATGGGGTGGACTACGCACTTAACACATTGCATCACTACGAGGGCTCCCCAGCTTCTAGTGGCACGAGTGACCATCTCCCAACCTTCCCTGGGTAACACCTATTTACCTTCTTCTTTCCTGCAACATGGGTGTGGGCAAGTAGGGTATGTGTGTTATTTGGACATGTATGCTCACTCCACTCCTAAAAACGATGAAAAACACTACATTTTATAAATAAACCCTACCTGGGTGGCGTCCAAGGCACGGATGGATTGGTCTACGGGTACAACCGCAGGGTTGGACGTATCCGGAACCGTGATTTTGCCATTTTCTTCAAATAAAAAGCATCCCATTAGTTAAAGAAACTTCAGAAAGTCATCTCAGGTTGATCGAAAAGGCCTCCTCTCAGGACTGTGTAATTCAAATAAAATAAGATGCAACAGATAGAGATATTTTTTATATTTGTTTTCGTTTATGCAAGATCTTCCTTATACTTCATAACCCTTTAAAACCTCCTACATATCTAACAATAGATAGTGAGAGATAGATGAAGAGCGTATTCGGTGGTCATTAAAACATAAAATTATGCCTCAATAAGAAACACTCTACCTACTGAAATTATTGTAAAATGTCAAGTGTAATGGTGCATTGAGGATGAATCCATTGGGAATTAGGGATAACCTTAATGAATGCACACACTTTGATGTTATCCAGAAAATTTTAAAAGTATTTCAATCACAAATATGATTTTAAGGTAGCTATAAAAAGAGGACTCGACAAGCCTTTAAACAAATTCAAAAGCGTTCAACTTAGATAACAAGACAAATGGAATAAAGAATTTAGATAGAGAGAAAACATTGCTACCTATAAATGACAAAAAAACCTAACTCTACATCGATTAGATAGACTAATGAGTCACTATCCTGAATGCAATGAGGATATGATCCAATTGGGACTGGACCAATGATTTTCTTCAAAAGTATTATTGTCGGACATCCAAGTTCAAGTAATCCATGTGTGAGCTGAAATCTTTTTCTCTAGAGGTTTATTGCACTCTTACCCTGAAGGTTTTGTGTGGATAGGCGTGATGGATCATGCTCCATGATAGGGTTTGAATTTGTCACAAGTTTAAAACGAAACAGAGATGTTTTCTTAAAAAAATAAACCATAAGTTTCTGGGTGATCGTGGCCATTTCTAGCCATCTGATCACTCCTTTAGGGAGAAAAGGTAGCAAGAAGATGATCATGTCATCCATTATTGACGATGTGGTAAAAAGGAAGGGATACAGGAGAAAATAGCATAACATACACTTGGCGATAAATCTGGGCACAAACACCCCAATCGTGCTTGGTCACAACATCGTGAAGAAAAAGCAAGAAGGGAGAAAAGAGGATTAAAATACATGGATAGATAGATAGATAGATAGATAGATAGATAGATAGACCGATAGATAGATATATAGATAGATAGATAGATAGATAGATAGATAGATAGATAGAAAGATAGATATATAGATAGATAGATAGATAGACAGATACATAGATAGACAGATAGATAGATAGATAGATAGATAGATAGATAGATAGATAGATAGATAGATAGATAGATAGATAGATAGATAGATAGATAGATAGATAGATAGATAGATAGATAAGTAGATAGATAGCTAGGTATATAGATAGTTAGATAGATGTATAGATATATAGATAGACAAAGAGAGATAGGTAGATAGATAGAAAGATATATGGATAGATGTCTTGAACAGTCATGCTATTTGGCAAGAGGAAATGTGGTTTTTTTACAGATTATTAGGTGATAAGTTCAAAAACGTGGTTTTTTTACAGATTATTAGGTGATAAGTTCAAAAATGTGTGTTTATAAGTTGCTATTTTAGGGTTTTTTGAACTTAATAATACTTATTTTATCCCTTAGTGTTTAGGTAAGGAGTCGAACCCTAGCGAGGCGATAGGGGAATTCAGTTTTCCTCAAATTACGGATTGGAATTCTAAACCTATGTGAAACAATGTTTTAACTACTTATTTAGATGCTAATACTAGTAAATTGCAACTGAAGTACTATCTTTTTGAACTTAAATGATTTTAATAATTCTCTGTTATTTAATAACAGAGATCTAAAATCACTTAAATTTATCTTTTTATCTGATTTAAAATCTTTAATTGTTTTGAATTATATTTTTTTAACGTTCTTTTTAATGAATTTGAAATCTATTTGTAAAATGGATTTAACTCTAAGTTTTTTGTATTTCTTTAATTTGTTTTATTTATCAGAGGATCTTTTACTATTTTTAAAGAATCAGAAAATTAACTTTTATGTTATTTTTAAGAGCATTTTTCTTATATTTTATTTTATACTAATTAATTTGAAATTGTAAAAATGTCCGAAAATAGCAAATCGTGAATACAATTCAGGATTTGCTAGTTTTAAGAAGTATGAGCTCGAATTTGATGATTTAAGGGACAAATATGATTCAAGATAGGAAATTAATAATCAATGAATGCTAATTGGTTTGAAAACGAACTAAATTTACGAATTAAGATGATCAAAATTGTAATTTGAGAGAAAACAGCGACATGAAAAGAAATTCAAAATCATTGAAATTGAGTACAAATTAAGTGTAAAAATCAATGCAAAAATAGCCTCGAGGTACCAGGAAACATTTCGACTCAACTAGATTGAATCTCGCACGACGAACGACCAAATTTCTTGTGAATTGGTGCTTTGATTTGGGGACGAATATGGCAATGGATCTGCGCAATTCAGTCCAATTTGAGCTCCAAAATGCATCCAGGGCGCTCTTGAGTCTTCTAGGAAGCTAAGCCTTCTTTCTTGATGCTTAAAATCAAGAACCATCACTTAATTTTTTGATTTTCCCCTTTTATTGCCGTGGAATCGGAATAACTTGTTCTTCCGATTCCGTTACTACTCCCGTCTGTATCGCTTTGTACGTAGTGTGCACGACTCCACAAAATTTTGGCCACGTGGTGCCACACACTCGTCTCCCTTTGCATGCACGGCGGTGCGTGTACCCACGCTTCGTATGAGCGTGGCTTGCGTGGCGCATGGCGATCTGCGCTCATATTGGTCCACGCAAGCTTTGTGCAACTTAACTCGCTGCGTTGCACGCAAAGAATTAAGTCGAATTTCATTGGTGGAGCTTACCTCGGTGTGGTGCGCGATACGCACGGAGTTGCGTGCGCCCGTGTCGCGCACCAAAGGTGCGACCATGCCTTCTGATTGGCTCGCTCCATTCATCTGTGCTCTGCGCCACTTACCAATGCCGATAGCGCTTAAACTGGTCCAATAAGGGTCATTTTTATAAGAAAAGTGATTATTTATTAAAAACAATTTGAAATAAATCCTAAAAACCATTCATTAATCCATAGAAAAATACTTTATTGATTCTAAAATAATCTTTATTGTTTAATTTATTTTTATTAACAGAAATAGGTCAATTAAAACATTTAATTTCTGTTAACATTCATTTAAAAAGCGTTTAAAATGTATATATTGACCTAATTATTTATCAAATGTGTTATTTAACTTGAAATTTAATGAAATTCTTCTTTTAATCTAAATCATGATAACATGCCTTCGAAATTAATGTTTTAAAGCATTAAAAGCCCAAAAATATGATAAAATTAACACTTTATCAGCTCTTATTTGCATGTTACCATTCAGTTAAGGGTATTGTCGGACGTTGATAACTTGTAAATTTTAATGTTACATTGATGAATATTACCTTACATATATGTGTTTTATTGGCCATATTTGCATGTTATCATACATGAATGAAAATAAATGACTTCCACTCTGATTTAATGATTTTTTTTACTTTTTTAGTATCTTTAAATGGTATTTTACCTTAGTGCATTAAAGAAGTATTTTTTGCAGGCCATAAAATATTTGGCTAGAGGTCGTTTTGGGTTCTACTAAATATTATGGAACTTTTTCATATTGTTTTATCTTTTTCTGACCATTAGCTAAGAAATACATTTTACAACTAAAATAATATTTTTAGGATTTATAAGGACTTTAAAAATGAGTTTTCAATGAATTTTGTGGCATCCACATCATTCGCCCAAAAATTTGTGTGAATGACAATATGCTTCCAAGAGCGCTTCATTGGCCCATTATGGCATCGCAATGCGCGATGCCATAATGAGCAAATCATTACCCCAAAAAGGACATGGCGTGGGCGGCGAGGAAAGAGTCTGTTTTGTTTTTTTCTTTATTGTCTCTTTCATGCAATAAATGCACGTGGAGAATCGATCTCTGCGTGCATTTATGAATATTCCTTGTATGAAATACACGCAGGATTCAATGCACACGTTAATCTATAACCGTCTGGAATGATCAAAATTAAAAAGTATTGCTATTTTTTTATTTTTTAAAAAACAGGGAACTGAGACGGGGGCATGGCACGTTCCTAGCTGTTTAAACGGGCAATTTTTTACTCTCTCTTAACGACAAGGAATGTACCATTTCAGCGTAGTAAAACGTGACAGCCGCGATCCGAGGGTGACGAAAACAAGGAAAAAGTGTCAGTCAATCAGAAAAGGCCATTTTTTACTTCGTGGCGGAAAGATAAAATAAATCCAACGTGTAGGATCAATCACCATTAAAATGGCGATATATTGAGATCTAATCGTCTGATTGCGCTCAAATTTTGAGGTTAGGTTCTTCTTTTCCCCATTTTACGATCCAATTGGTTGGATTTTTAAATAAAGGTCAGGAAGATGAATAAAAGCACCGAGGAAACTCTCCCCCAAGACATTGGCCCAGAAGGACGTAGAGTTTCCTTTTAAAGTCAACAGATCTTGGTTCAATCTTCAAAGTTGTAAGTTTGTTCTTCGTTGTTTGAACTTCCTCTTGAATGATTTTGAAAGGTCAAGGCCTGAGCAAAATGTACATGGCCTTGAAGTTGATTTACCTGATGATTAGCATTACCATTTGATCGTGATTCAAGATCTGACTCTTAATCCTTAGTTCTACATTGATTTTCATCCCATTTTGCATCTTACATATCTAGATTAGGGTGGAATTTCACCTTTAAATAAATTTCCCCAAATTCTTATTCTTTCTCTCTGTAAATTTTAAAATTGATTTCTTAAAAATTTAATTAAATATATAAAAAACATATATACAAAATTTCATCGAAAAATTCATCCATCTTCAAGTCCAATTTTAAAAATCCCTTTATTGATTGTTATTCCCCAGTTTTAATGCATAAAATTTGTCTTCATAAAACATCTTGATTAGAACATAGGTAATCTGAATTAGTCTGATGTAAAAGTCGAAATTATCCTATCTAGAACGTCTTGACCAAAAATATTCAGATCAAAATTAAGCTTTTGGTTAATTTTGGTTAATTACAAACAGACTTAAACACAACTAATGCCCATTAAATGAAAAATCAATTGATTATTGGGTTAATTCATTTGAAATAGGATAAAAATTATTGCAGAGGGCCTCCATGTGGCTGGACCTCTTAGCTTGCTCTACACATAGTATTTAGTGATTAAGGGCTATTGTAAAATTTATTGCATAATTCTAAAGGCAAAAATTATGACATATTTTACATACCAATTTTAGGCTTCTCAGACGTCGTCGGTGATGTCATCTGACAGATAAATCCCTAAAAGGGTTACGTAACTATGTGATGGCATAACCTATGTACAAGGACGTGTAGGCCTCGATTGTGGGGATTCGCCAATCTTGAAGCTCTGAATGGGCGACTAGTGATGGTGAGGGTGATCCTCTCACCCTCGTTGGAGCAACGACGGCTACTATGGTGCCAAACAGACTACTTCCGTTGGTGCTCACACGTAACGGATGGGCTCAACCCATACCTAAGAAATCACTTGAATCAGTGTTTTCTTGATTTATTCTATCACACAAACTATCCTGAAAATGGTGGACTGCAGCCGAAACTATACTAAAGAAATGAATGTAACTGACAAGCAAGGGGAACGACATACCTTGTTAGCTGGTCGATTGTCATCGGAGTCTTTATCAGTAAAAGGGCTGGTGCGGGCAAGTACGGCTGGTGTCAGAATGGGAGCACCGAGTGACTTGTCAAGTGACAATGGTGTGGCGCTGGAGTATGTAGCAAGAGATAGTCGAGGAAGAGGGGTGTCAAACAAATGAGGGCAAGGGAAGGACTGACACGGCGATGACGCAAAACAAGTGACTGACCAAGGGTCAATAAGCACGACAATATTTGTTGATTGGCATGGCCCGAGCAGATTGGTCAATGTTCGTCTATGCAGGAATGATGGTCGTGATGGACTTGATACGAGCAGAAACCACAATGAAAGCAGCGGCAACATTAGATTGGCGGCTCTAAGTCAGGGCGCAAGAGTGATGCTGGGACCGGTGGAGGGATTCTGCGGGAGGAAACCATTCAACTCGATGGAAGCAACGGCAGATATCGGCTCTTCTACTGTCATTGACGTGAGTGTCCGTAATAGTGCTGACGTCGTTGTTACATTGTAGGATCCCGAGCGTGGCTCATCGCACGACTGGCTAGGGCACGGGTTACAAAATGGAGGGCTCACGTGCGCAATGCGACGTTGATGTCCATTGAGTTGTGGCATGGCCAACCGAGGATTTGGCGTCTCAGGTAACCGAGGCGTGGCAGTCCCGGGTGCAACAATGCACTCCATGCGGTCGTGTTGATCACAACAGATCCAGCCATATCGAGAGATAACACACCTCTTGCACGCGGGATTTTGTGGTTGTCGCATGCGAGTTTGTGGCAACGATAATCTTCTTAGGAGGCCCGGTGGTGGCTCAACCAGAAGCTATGAAGATCCTAACGTCCACGGTTTAGTTGACCGGGTTGACTATAGAGCGAGCGATCCAAAGGATGACTGCGACGTGCAGAAACCAGCCACACACTGCATGGTGGAGCAACGATAGCTTCCCACCCTGATACGTTGCAGGATGTGGAACAACCAAATGTCTTCTTGCGGTAGTGAGATGAGAATGAAGAGCAAACTGACGACATCAATGAGTCGCAACCCTGATTCACGTTCACTCTTCCTCTTCTTCCTCTTCTCCTCTCCTCTTCTGTTCCCCTTCCTCCTCCTTTCTTCTTCCTAGTGAGATCTGAAATGACTGTAACTTCCATGATAACACAAAAGAAGGACCATAGTGAACACGTGTGGACGTGCTCTACCTAGTGTATTTCAACCCTGGTGTCTTCACTTATGCCTTGGCGTGCCGATCGGGCTGGACGCGAATCGAAGGGGCTGTTGCTGTAAACGATGGTGGCACTGAAGACGTCTCTGATGGATTGGTCTGGTGTGCTCTATCAAGAGGGATCTGTTGTATGAAACAGTGGGGGACGGATACCTAACATCAAGCAGATAGCCCAAAAAAATGTGATGTACCACGGATTGGAGATCTATCATACTTGACAAGAAGAGAAACCAAAGCAATCAAAAAATGAAACGAAGATGGAAAATCAATAGTTTAAAGGAATGCCATGTGAAATCCCTCTTTTCTTCCTAGTCTTGTTCAGGTTTTTTATCCTAGCTTTCCCACTGTTGATCTGTGCTCATACTACTTACATATTTTTAGACATCTAAATATATACATTCAGCATAACATTTTTTTATTCGACATCAAAAATTTCAAAACAATCATGTACCATCCGTTGATTCTACATCAAGTTTATGTGACGTCATCATCATTTTATATAGTTAGCAATAAATTTCAGAGAAGGAAAATAAGATAGAGAGTAAGGTCTTCTGTTTAATCTGAAGGCAGAAAGCACTCACCAATCAAGGAAGTAGAGCTTGTTCTGCAACAAATTTTACTCATGATGTATATGATAACTTGCAAATTATTATGTTAAATTGATGTACATTACATTACATATATATGTTTTATTGGTCATATTTCCATGTTATCATACATAAACGGACATAAGTCACTTGCACTATGTTTTTATGTGTGTTTTAAATTTTTGAGTATTTTTTACATGGCATTTAACCTTAGTGCACTGAAGAAATAGTTTTTGAAAGGCATAAAATACTTTGCTAGAGATTGTTAAGGGTTTTAATAATTTTTCTGGAATGTTTCCATAATTTTTACAATTTTCTGACCATAATATAGCGAAGAAATGAATTTTGGAATTAAAAGAATATTTTTATGATTTATATAGTATTTTAAAAAATGAATTTTTAATTAATTTTTTGGCATCCACGTCATTTGCTCAAAAATCTAGGCGAATGATTGGGAGCGCCAAAATAAGCCTTTTACACGCTTATTATGGCATCGCAATGCACGATGCCATAATGAGCAAATCACGGGTAGATGATTACCTGGGGCGGGTGGCGAGGAAAACGTATGTTCTGTTGCTTTTTATTGGCTTTTTTGTGCAATAAATGCATGTGGAGAATCGATCATCGTATGCATTTATGAAAGGAGAATATTTATTGTAATCAATACATGTGGAATTGATTAGCCACATGCATTGGTTGCATGTGGTAATCGAGTCCGCTTGCATTTGTTATAAAAAACAGGGTCTCTTTTGTCTAATTTTTTTTTATTGGAACGCAGATTAGGTGACGTGGAACCGCCCTAGCAACTCAAAAGGAATAAAAATCAAAATTGTATTGCACTCTTTCAAAGTGTGCACAATGACGTGGCAGAACACGATACGAGGGTGGAGAAAACAAGGGGGCGAATAAAAAAGGGCATTTTCTATCCGCATGGAGGTGAAATAAAAAATTCAATGGCCAGAATTAATTGTCAATATAATAGCAATATCTTGAGATCTAACTGTCTGATTATGGTCAAATTTTGAGGGTAAGTTTGTCTTTTCACCCTATAGGATCCATACGATTGGATATTGAAATAGAGGTCAAGAAGAAGGAAAACATCACTAAGAAATTGGCCAAGAAGGACACAGGTGTGCTTCTGAAGCCGACAGATTTTGGTTCATTCTTCAAAGTTGTAAGTTTCTTCTTCACTGTTTGAACTTCTTCTTGAACGATTCTAAAACGCCAAGGCATGGGCGAAATGTACATGCCCTTGGAGATGTTTTAAATGGTGATTAGCATTGCAACTTGATTTTGATTCATGATCTGACTCTTACTTTACAGTTCTTTATTGACTTTCATCTAATTTTGCATATTAGATCTCTAGATTAAGGTTGAATTGCATCTTAAATTCAATTTTCCCAAAATGTTTTTAGTTTTTCTCTAGGTTAGGTAGATTATTTTCTCTCTCTAGATCTCAAAATTGATTAATTGAAAATTTAATTCAATATCTGAAATCACTAAATCGAAAATTTCATCCAAAAATTCATCAATTTTTAAGTCCAATTTTAAAAATCCCTTTCTTGCTTATTACTTCCCAATTTTAATAAATAAAAGTTGTATTCATAAATCATCCTGATTTGAACATTGGAATTCCTAATTAATCAGATATAAGAATCAAAATTATTCTATCTTTAGTGTTTTGATTGAAAATACTAAGATCACTATTAAGTTTTTGCTTAATTTGATTTAATATGAATTAAAATTAAGCACAATTAATGCTCATTAAATGTAAAAAATTAATTCATTATTGTATTAATTGATTTGAACTTGGATAAAAACTCTTTCAAAGTGCCTCCCTCTGGTTCTACCCCTTGCTTGCTCTATACATAGTATTTTGTTATTAAGGATTATTATAAATTTTATTGGATAAGTCTAAAAGCCAAAACAACGACATATTTCACACACCAACTTTAGGCTTATCAGTAAGCTTGTACCAGTGAGTGCCATAACAAAAACAATAGTCACTGAATGAAGGAACGAAAATCAGAGATAACAAATTGGGAGGAGCATTACAGAGTTAAATGGGAGAACCTCAACAACGCATGGCGTACAAAGAAGAACGCAATTGCCAGAAATGAATAAAATTGACAATGATATCTCTGATAGGAATTGAACAAAAGTATGGCACAAAGATGAACACAAAACAAGAAAAAAACCTATAAAGCAAAAGAAACAACATCAATCTGCTATCAACAAATAGGAGAAAATTACAAGTACAAGAAAGAATAATATATATCTATATATGTATATCCTCCTAGATGCCAAGGGTCTTCGTATCATTACCACTGTGATTCCCAGGACTCCCTCGAAGCTCTAAGCTAACCTTCTTCAATGACTTTTAGTTATTGGAAATGGAGTTGGGGGAACAGGAGTACAAAATGAGTTTTTTCTTTGCTTCAAATCATGCTCTTTCAACTCGTTGACAAAATACCGTCTTCTACCTGAGAGATCATAGATGAACCATGCATTAAAAGTTTTTATATCTATTATCCCATAACCTGGATCATAGTATGAAATACATATCGTAAACCCATTTTAATTTAAAAAAGGCATAGTGAAGGTTTTTCATTCACATCTGTTTAAGGTTATATATCCACTTCACAATTCAGTGCTTTTGATGGATATATCTGTCTCTACTTGAAGATGACATAAAGAATGCAGAAGGGAAATCCATGCCATCTTAGAATTGTAAACAGAAGAAGAAGAGATGAATGAAGAATCAAAGCCAAGATAATAGATATACAGGCAAAGAGATCCGACGAAGCAAAAATGAGGTGTTAATTCTGTCATTGTTTTTTTCGCTTATAAAATAAAAAAATTTATTTTGTAAACTTACTCAGGAATGTACAGTGTTGAGTAAGGTCATCTCCACATGGATGACTCTTAGAGATAAACTTCAACTAATGAATATTAGAGTGTAAAAAACACCGCTAGGTATTTGTTGTAATGTGCAAGATAGAACAAAGAAGAATTTAATAGTGATTTACAAAGGAAGCCCTCTCTAATGATTTTATCTAGACCTCCAATTTTGTATTTTTGTAGTAGATGAATGTTAACGATTAAGAAAAATTTTGGAGAGTTTTTAGAAGTCAGTTTGTGGGAGAATTTTTAGGTTGAATGTGTGGACAAAAGGTGTTTGATAAAATGCCTGAAAGAAGTAAATAGATTTCTATGGATTTTATATCAGTAACGAGAGTGAATTTTTAAGGTATTTGATCAAAGTATGGATGTATATTAGGAATTATATCTTCCTAAAGTTTATTGTATTTTTTAGAGATTTTTAATTGGTTTAAAAATATTAGAATCGGTTGTTTAAAGATGTTTTAGAAAACAGGCACACTTAGTGTTTGAGGAAATGCTTGAAAGAATTTTTTTCTTTTTCTTGAGATTGAATTAGTTCTATTTCAAGAAATGGATTGAGGATGATTCCTCAATTCTTTCGTTATACTAAATGAATAATGAATTAAAACTAAAGTAAAATCAAATTACTTACCCGATTTAGCTGTGGATGGAGGTTGTCGTTGGCTCATGACCTTGCTCTGGCTGCACCATCCTTTAGGTAAGCTTCTCTTGAATGTTTCATTCTTTCGCTCTTCTCCTCATCACTCTCACTTCAAGTCATGGCTCCGTCACTGTCAATGAGTGAGAGACCTACGAGAGAGAAGAAGAAGACAAAGGATCGGGAGTTCCTTGCAATCTCAGAGTCGCCGTTGGCTTCGGACTCCGTTCCCAGTCAAACTATTCCCTCCCGGTAAATTTTCTTAATTATCTATTCTTCTATCACTCTCTTCATGTTCTACCTTCAGGTCGCAGCACTACCACCGCCTTCAACCAAGAGAATCAGAAGAAAATGAAAAAGGAGGATCTTCCCCTGTAATTTTATTTTCGAAAGAAGCGTTTGAGCTCGGTGGCAAAAGATGAGCATTCAGGGCCATACAATGAGATTTTATAGTGTAGAACTTGTCTAAAGTTACCCTCTGACAATGTGGGATCATTTCTCTTCACTCTTTAGCGACGAGATGGTGGCGATTTGCCTTCTCATCGCTGGAATTCGATTGCCGACTATGAAGAGGGTGACTAGAGGGGGCAACAGATTGCCGGTGATCAACGATTGTTAGATCTTCTATTTGAAGGTTCAACAGCTACAATTACATCGTAGCCGTAAACCCTCTTAAGATCTGGTGAACCTTGCTCGGTCAACAGAGCTACGTCAGCTTCCTCTGTCCGCGTGTCTATTACAGATTTGTCCACATTGGTGTTCTGTGATGAACTGTCACCTGGAATTAAACAGAAGAAATGAAAAGAAACTAAAAGACGATCTTGATCATTCAATCTTCAGAAGGAATATTGACAATCAAAATATAACATCCTCTTCTGATAGGGTTTTGTTCAAAAAATTTATGAGATCGTGGCCCGATGGGCCGCGATCATTATCTTACTATAAATGGCCAGACCCGATAGCATTTGAGATATGAGATTTTGGCAATCCCATATTGTCGATTATAAAAATCTAGACCAGTATATAATTTGCGCAGGCAGTACTAAACATAATTGAAATAAACCACTTACCTTGGGCATTGACTGAGATTACCTCAGGGGCTGCTCTGGGCGCAGGCCTTATCTGCGCTTGTGCTGTTTGTGCCACCTACGGTTGCGGGCATAGCTGTGGCTGCGGGTGCGCCTGCCTTGGCTACTCCTTGGCGTGTCTTTAAGAGCCAATATTTTTTATTTATTATATTCATATTTTTATTGTTTATTTTATTTCTGCTTAATCAATGAAGATTATGTTATTTTTTAGAGATACAAAAACCAGTTAAAAATATGACATTTTACATAATGAATAAATAATTATATAAAAATGAAATTTAACATAAAAATGCATGTTTGTTTCATTACATGACTTCATAAACCCTTAAGAAATGTTGGTTTACAAGCATGATTGATGACTCGTCAAGGTCATTACATCAAGAGGCATCCAGGGACATAGGTGGATCACACGTTATAGTAGGAGGAATCACAACAATCAGGAAAATGCGAAGAAGATGGAAAAATGAAAAGTTAAAAGGCATACCAGATAAGCTTCTCAACCTGAAGGTTACATAAGAATAAGGGACAGTCTGTTTTTGAACTATGAAACCAAGAAGAGAGACGGGGGAAGAAGCAAATCTAACATAAGACAAATCCAGGCAGAGAGGGAAAAGAACATGAGATGACAAATATTGGCAACAAGGACACATGCAGAACCATTGAACTGATGAATTTTTAACACAGAAATCTGAAAATATTTAAAATAGTGAGTGAAAAGAATGCAGAAATTTCAAGTCAAAGTACACCAACACAAAAACCCTTGTATCCATGGTGTTTAGGCGTACAGGGCAATGTAAAACTATGGACTATCTTGTTCATATATATGAAAATGTTGTTAAAACGGATATATATAGATAGATAGAGGGAGGGAGGGATTGAGAGAGAGTGGGAGAGCGAGAGGTGTTTGTGCATGTGTGTATTTTGTCAGAGACACACCTAGTCTACCTGGACTATGTGAGCCATTTGATTTGGGCACGATTACCCAGAAAGCACCTGATGCGATACGCCGACGGCCGGGATCGAGCGGCGCGTTTCGCGTCACAGGAATAATGATGATATGATGCAAACACAATGAGATTTTATGATCGAGCAGTTAAGACACAAGGAGATAACGCGATGGACGGTGACGATCACCAAATAGATTGATCCGAAAGTCAGACTCCCAATGACCCTCAAGACCACTAGACGTCTAGACAAGAGGGGCGTCTAACGGCCCTGATAAGTTCGGAATTTAAAGATCAAGTGACAGACCGTTTACCTCAAGAAAGTCCTGCTCCCACAACAGTGGCTGTTCCTAATCCGTCGTCGAGTGATGAGTGGCGGCAGAGGATGCGATAGCGGAGGGCGGCACTGGAACAGGTAATAATACTGGTTAAGGAGGGAGAGGAGACTAGCGGACCTTAAAATATGTAGTCCACGGCGTATCGAAGACGGGCGTAGAGATAACGTTCCGGGGACGGATTCGTCTTGTCGTAGGCCGGAATGCCGGGAGGGATCAACGTGGCTTGGCGCAAGTGACGGGGCGGCACCGGTCGCAACTGGCAGTGGCGGTGGCGCAGAGCCACGGTACAGGGCAGAACGGCGGCGCAGGGGGGGTTGATGACGCGGGCCGGCCTCGCGGCGTGGGGCCACAGAGTGCGGCAGAACCGTGGCGATTGGCGGACCAGCGGCGGGCGCGAACCGCGGCAGCGCGAACTCGCGCGCACGGTCGGATCACGGCTGGCGCGAGTCGCGGCGCTGGCAAGCGCGCGGCGCGGGAGTCGCGGCGCGGAATGGGTCCACGGCGCGGCGTGGGATCGCGGCACAGAGCGGGTCCCCGACGCGGGCGGTGATGCGGGGTGGTCGGAAATTGGGGTTCGGGGCGGGGCGGCAATGGGAGAAGTTGCGGTCGAATCAAGAAAGGGGGGGGGGGGAAGCCAAAGGGTGATGCAAGAATGGGGTGATTATGGTCAAGAATGATGGAAGATGGTGGGGAATGGTCAAGAACGATGAGGGTGAAGAGGAAGATTCAAGAAACGATTGAAAGTGGTGGAAGATGGTCAAGAACGATGAGGGTGAAGAGGAAGATTCAAGAAACGATGGAAAGTGGTGGAAGATGGTCAAGAACGATGAGGGTGAAGAGGAAGATTCAAGAAACGATGGAAAGTGGTGGAAGATGGTCAAGAACGATGAGGGTGAAGAGGAAGATTCAAGAAACGATGGAAAGTGGTGGAAGATGGTCAAGAACGATGAGGGTGAAGAGGAAGATTCAAGAAACGGTGGAAAGTGGTGGAAGATGGTCAAGAACGATGAGGGTGAAGAGGAAGATTCAAGAAACAATGGAAGTGGTGGAAGATGGTCAAGAACGATGAGGGTGAAGAGGAGGATTCAAGAAACGACGGGGAAAGGAGGGTGGGCGATCAAGAAAGGCAAGAGGAGGCGGTTGGGAATCAAGAAACGATGGGGAAAAGAGGGTGGGCGATCAAGAGAGGCAAGAGGAGGCGGTTGGGAATCAAGAAACGAAGGGAAAAGGAGGGTGGGCGATCAAGAAAGGCAGGGTAGGGGGAGGGCGATCAAGAAAGGCAAGAAGAGGTGGTTGGGCGATCAAGAAGGGCAGGGGAAGGGGAAAGGGCGATCAAGAAAGGGTAGGGGAAGCGGTTGGGCGATCAAGAATTTCAAGAAAATGGGGGATGACAGTGGGGTGCGTTCAAGAATCGGCGGGAAAGATCAAGAAATGGGGTTAGATGATCAAGAAGCGAGGGTGAAGGGGTGGCGTCCAAGGAAATGTGGGCGAGATGGGCTGGATGAAGGAGAAGGGGGGGGGGGGGGGATGGGGAGAGCCAAGAACCTGGCGTGGTGAGTTCTTGGTGGGTCGCGGGTGGTTATCCTCGTTGGAGATGCTTTGCCGAATGCAGCGCGGCGCCGTAGTCGTCGCGAACCTTCGAGGACGCCCAGAGTGATCTCGATGGGTGCTCTCTCTATTCTTGATTTCAACAGCTTCTTGAAAATCTTTAACGTACCGGAGTGATCTCGATGGTACGGTTGAACACGTCACGCTCGGAGTGATCTCGACGGACAGGACGTGGGCTCTACTCCTCGGAGTGGTCTCGACGAAGAGGTGGGGCTAGCCAAACCCCCTACGCTACGACTACGATAGGGGGAAGATTTTTGAAACAATTTCAATTCAAAAACTTCCAAGTAGTCCCTTGGGCATGCCCTCCCCTTATATAGGGAGGAGGGGTGCCAAGGAGACGTGGGGAGAGGTTGAACCGTCATGAGACGTGGTTCGACCTCTCCTTACAAAATCAAAATACAATCTTAAAATGAAAATAAAGACGAGGATGGGCCCTATGATACTGGCCCAATCCATAATTCGAAATGCAAAGAAAATACACATAGAAAAAACATAAATTGTTCGAACCTACCCGGAGTACTTAAACCCCGGGTTGCGGACGTCGGCACGAGCTGTCCGACGTGGCTGCTGGCGAGTCGTCGTCGTCATCAGGTCGTCGTCGGCACGATGGTCCTCCATCATCCTCCCGGGGTGGGAGGAGCTCGACTCCAGCGAGCGAAGCTTCTCAAGGTCCCCCAGTGGCAGCATCAGGTCCGGCCGAAATCGTCGCAAGTCCTCCTCGGAGATCCACGTGTCGTCGGAAGAAGGGCGCCCCTGCCAATGGACTAGAAAAGTGCGGCCAACTCGCTCCCCCTCAGCGTTAATTACCTCTTGCAATACCGTTTCTATCGCGTCGTGCCGTACAAGGGTTGGAAACGGGGAGGTGGTGGGTGAGCTCTCACTCTCTTTGCTACTAAGGATCGACTGGCTGTGAGGCTCGATGATAGGTGATGAGGGTTGGTAGCGGGATAAGTCACTGACGTTAAACGTCGAACTAATCCCCCAAGTCGGCGGGATGCTCACGACATAGGCGTTGTCATTGATCCGTTGGGCTATCGGGAAAGGCCCAGTGCTACGAGCGTGGAGTTTCGTAGTGACCCGAGGAGAGTATCTCTCGGGCCTCAATCTGACCAGGACCAGTTCTCCCTCGGAGAACGTCACAGACCTACGACTCTTATCTGCCTTAGCCTTATACTGCTCGTTCATAGATGAAATGCGTGAATGAATGTCATGATGCATGTTCTTAATGTACTCGGCAAATTCTAATGCATTATCTGAAATTCTATGTTTGTCATGCAATGGTATGAGGTCAAGGGGCCTACGCGGTAGTTGACCATAGATGATCTCGAATGGCGCCTTGCCCGTAGTGCGGTTCACCGAGTAATTGTAAGCAAATTCTGCGCGAGGCAGAACCTGATCCCATGCAACAACATGGTCGCCAACAATGGATCTCAATAAGTTACAGAGGCTGCGGTTCACAACCTCGGTCTGACCATCCGTCTGGGGATGATAAGCTGATGAAAATTTCAGTTGTGTTCCCATGAGGACCCACAACTTCTTCCAAAAGTAACTAGTGAATTTAACGTCTCGGTCGAGACGATAGTCTTGGTACGCCATGTAGCTTGACGACGTGGTCGAAGAAGAGTCGGGCGATCCTCGATGCATCGAAGGTTTCGAGCACGGAATGAAATGGGCCATCTTCGAAAATGATCGACCACGACCATGATGGAGTCGTGGACGCCGGATTGTCTTAGGTAACCCTAAGACGAAATCTAAGCTGACATCGTCCCAAGGTTGATCGGAACCAGGAGGGGGTGTATAACCCAGTATTCTGCTTCATGAGTTTGGCACGAGAACAGGTAAGGCACCGTGATACGAATCTCCCGACGTCTCGCTGAGAGATGGCCAGTAGAATTTTTCTTCAAGGGCTTGGATGGTCTTCGAACTCCAAAGTGACCACTTAGTCCGCCCGCGTGGACTTCATGGATCAAGAAGTCCCGGATGGACGTTCTTGGTATGCACAGTCGTCGCCCGTAAAACAGATATCCGTCGTCCAATAAGTAATCCCTGGACCTAGTCGGGGATGAGCTCGTGAGTGATGCATAGACGTCGGAGGAATCTGGGCAATCTGTATTGTTTTCCGTTATCTTTTCGAGACCCAAGACTTGGGTGGTCATGATGCTGAGGACGGTAGGCGCCTACTAAGGGCATCAGCAACTACGTTGTCCTTGCCCTTCTTGTGGCGGATGACAAATGTGAAGTCCTGTAGATAAGCGATCCACCTCGCGTGGCGATCGCTGACCTTCTTTTGGTCGTGCAAATGACGGAGGGCTCCGTGATCCGAGAAGAGGACGAACTCTTTCGGTAGCAGATAGTGTCGCCAGTGGCAGAGGGACTGGGAGATCGTAAAACTCGGTCATAGTTGTCGCATCGCTTGCGAGTGCCGTTCAGCTTCTCGCTGAAGAACTCGATCGGGTGTCCTCGCTGGCTGGCCGCGCCAATGCCGACTCGGATGCGTCGCAGCGACCTCGAAGACGTCACTAAAATCTGGTAACTTCAGGACCGGAGCCTCGGTCATGAGCTTCTTGAGAAGCTCAAAGGCTTGGTCAGCGGACGGTCCACTCAATTTGTCGCTCTTGAGGATGTCCGTAATAGGGGCGGTGATGCCACTAAAGCCCGGTATGAAACGTCGATAAAAGGTCGCCAATCCGATGAAGCTCCGTACATCGTGTATACTCTTCAGCTTTGGCCAGGACACTATAGCCTCGACCTTAGATGGATCGACGGCCACTCCGCGTGCTGATAAGATAAAACCTAGAAAAGAGACCTCGGCTGTGAAGAAGGAACATTTCTTCGGATGCGCGTAGAGCTTCTCCCGTCGTAGTGAGTCGCAGACGCGCCGTAGGTGCTGTGCGTGCTCCGTCCTAGTCTTACTATAGACTAGGATGTCGTCAAAATAGACGACTACAAATCGTCCGATGAATGGCCTAAGCACCTCATTCATCAATCTCTAGAAGGTGCTCGGTGCATTGGACAATCCAAAGGGCATTACGTTCCACTCAAATAGTCCATCCTTGATCTTGAAGGCCGTCTTCCACTCGTCTCCCGGTCTAAGACGGACTTGGTGGTAGCCGCTGCGTAAGTCTATCTTAGAGAAGATAGACGCGCTGACCATCTCGTCGAATAAATCCTGTACTCGCGGGATCGGAAAATGGTACTTTACCGTGATTTTGTTGATGGCCCTTGAGTCACAACACATCCTCCAAGTGCCGTCCTTCTTGGGGGCAAGCAGTGCCGGAACGGCGCAAGGGCTGAGGCTTTCCCTGATCAGGCCCTTCGCTAGGAGCTCCTTCACTTGCGAATATAACTCCTCGTACTTAACCGGGTCCATCCGGTAGTGTGGCAGGTTTGGGAGGGTAGCTCCGGGAACTAAGTCAATGGCGTGCTGGATATGCCGAAGAGGCGGGAGCTCGCTAGGGAGCTCGGCCGGAAACACATCATCATACTCCTCAAGGAATTGGACGACTTCTGAGGGCGGAACGTCCTGGGCTGCCATGGTGGGTCCGTCTGCTAAAGTGACTGCATAACAGACCGCGGGCGGGTCGTCGCCGTCCCCCAGCTCCCGTCGGAAGATCAAGCCATTGGTGACAATGGCTGTAGGCGTGGGGCACGGGGCCGCCGGCGCTGATCGTGTGGGCAACGAGGGTATCCGCACCGAGGGGTACCAAACGAGTCGGCGTCCACCGTAGATGAACGAGCAAGTGTTGGCTCGTCCAGATAGCTGCACGTCGTGGTCAAATAACCACGGTCTGCCTAAGATGATGCTACCAATTTTCATTGGTAGGACGTCGCATAGGACCTTCTCGTCGTAGGTACTTATCTTCAACGGCACATAGCACTGCATCTTGACCGGAATGGTCGATGCGTCGATCCATGAGACCTGGTACGGCGTCGGATGAGGTATCAACGGTAGCCCTAATCGAGTCGCCGTATCCTCCGATATGCCATTGATGCAACTCCCACTGTCGACCATCAGCTTGTAGGTACATCCTCCAATCCTGACATACGTGTGAAAGATCGACGTTCGCTGCGCAACGTCGACTGGTCGGGTAGCCACGGTGGTAGCGGGGGAAGTGGATACCACTCGCGGTGTGCTAGTGGATTCCCCAACCACTCGAGTGTCCACGATGGCGACGGGATAGGTAGTGGTAGGAGCGATCGGCGTGATCTGGATGTATCCTAGGGGGTCATCCAGCTCATCACCATCGGGTTCCTCGCCCGGGTACTCATCGACCTCAAGGTCGTCGTCCTGTTGGTCCTCAGCGGGTTGCCCGTGAATGTCCATAACCATAAGTGACGGGCAGTCACTGCGGCGGTGTCCGAACCCCTTGCACTTAAAGCACTGCATGGGCTCTCTTGGGGCGTTCGGAGCTCGAGCCGTAGATAGAGCCGACGGGGTAGCCGGTGCGGGTACCGGGACGGTGGCTGGTGCGACTTGCCCTGGTGGGGTCGGGGTGGTACTAGTCGTCCTAGGTGCCGATCCTGAACTCCTGGTCCAAGTAGGGCGCGATGGAGCCGCGGAGACAGTAGAAGACGCCGACCGAGGCGCGGGTAGGGCGGTGGTGGCGAGACTCTCTGTGTTGAACTCGTTGCTTTCAACGAGGCTGTAGGCTAGGTCAACCGTAGCCGGGTTCTGCTCCAAGACTCAAGTGCCTAAGTCTTGGCGTAACCCGTGAATAAAGAAGGCGATCTGGATTTGTGGGCTGTCCACAAATTTGCATCGCATTCTATACTCCTCGAACTCTACGATGTACTCGGAGACCTTGCGTTTTCCTTGACGCAAGTTCATCCAGCACAGCATCAGGTGCGTCATGTACAGCTTGGGGACGTATTTGTCCGTAAGCTTACGTGACATCTCGGCCCATGTGAAGGGTGGATCTCGGCGCAGTCGTGCGGCTTCCTTCTCGTTCTTCCAAAAGATTTTGGCTTGCCCTCCAAGCCGTGCTTCGGCGTACTCCACACAAAGGTCGTCGTCCATCTTGTACCACTGGAAGTAACTCTCCAAGTCAGATTCCCAATCAGTGTAATCTTTCGGGTTCCGGGAACCGTCGAAGATAGGAACCTCCAATCGTACGCTCTTCTGTATCATGGCACGGTGCGTCTCATGTCGTCGCTCGTGTTCGTCGTCATGACGACGAGCAGGGGGATGGCGTGGACCACCTCGGGGATGATCAAAGTCATAGGGATCCTCATAATGGTGATCGTCTCGTCGAGGCGGGGCAGGTCGGTGCTGTCTCTCCGTGGGGTACTCATCACGACAATGGTATCTCGGGGGAGACGCATGTCGTGGTGGGTATCCATCGTCCCGACGATATGGATGATCAGGATATCGGGGATATCGATGATCGTCATCCGGGTACGGGTCTCGTCGAGGTAGTGGATCATAGTCGGGGCCATGCCTCAATGGAGCTCGGGAAGGGACTGGGACATCCCGGTAATGGTCCGGCGCGTGGACGGCTGTGGCTCTGTGATGCGGTGGGTAGGCGGAGCTACCACCGTAGGTGGCGGCGTCCGTGTGTTGGACGGGTGGTGGATCCTGCGGGCTCCCCGGGCGGGACGAGTAATGGGGTGCGTTTCGCACCGGAATGCGGTTGGGGTTGTCAGCCCCAACGGCACGAGGATCGCGCAACTGTCTGCCAGGGTCTCCTACGGGATAGGGGCGCCTATCCTGAGGGTAGGTGTAATCGTAATGCCCGGTGTCTCGCCTATCATCCGGTAGCGGGGAACTGCGTCGGTCGCTGCGGTGGTCAACATAATCCTGGACGGGGCCTCTCCGGCGGTCTTCGCGGTAATGATCCCTAGGTGGGGACCGTCGTCGGTCCCTTCGTTCCTCCGGGTAGGCGTAGGTAGTCGGTGGCTCCTCGCGGTAACGTGGCGGTTGCTCCTGGACGGGAGGGTCCCTCATGGGAGCCTTGCCCGGTCGTTGGGTCACCTCACAAGCCATGGGCTCGTCATAATGCTCGGTTGCCGTGACCCTACGGGTAGGGACGGCGGCGGAGGAATGCCGGTCTTCGGAAGTTTGGTGCGCCGCGGGTGCCGGTTCAGCTCCGTCGATCGAGTCCCGAGGGGCGGGACCTCGAGATAGGGGAGGAGGAACAAATGCCTCCTCCGGATCCAATGGCTCGTCCGGTGGCTGCTCACTAAAGGGATTCTCGAGGCGAGGATCCCCCATGACGGGATCGTATTCACGATCCTCGTCTCTATCCAGATAGTTGGTGTCCCGACATTGGGCTCGCGTACGAACCATTCTATGGTCAACCATTCACGTCTAAAAATAATCTAGGGGAGATGCACGTGATGGATGAGATGCTATGATGTGTAATATGCGAATGGATTTTCAAAATATGATATGCGCAATATATCAAAGCGTAAAAATATCCAACCGACCGTGTTAAGCAAGAGCTAACACGACCGGCTCTGATACCAATATGATGCGATACGCCGACGGCCGGGATCGAGCGGCGCGTTTCGCGTCACAGGAATAATGATGATATGATGCAAACACAATGAGATTTTATGATCGAGCAGTTAAGACACAAGGAGATAACGCGATGGACGGTGACGATCACCAAATAGATTGATCCGAAAGTCAGACTCCCAATGACCCTCAAGACCACTAGACGTCTAGACAAGAGGGGCGTCTAACGGCCCTGATAAGTTCGGAATTTAAAGATCAAGTGACAGACCGTTTACCTCAAGAAAGTCCTGCTCCCACAACAGTGGCTGTTCCTAATCCGTCGTCGAGTGATGAGTGGCGGCAGAGGATGCGATAGCGGAGGGCGGCACTGGAACAGGTAATAATACTGGTTAAGGAGGGAGAGGAGACTAGCGGACCTTAAAATATGTAGTCCACGGCGTATCGAAGACGGGCGTAGAGATAACGTTCCGGGGACGGATTCGTCTTGTCGTAGGCCGGAATGCCGGGAGGGATCAACGTGGCTTGGCGCAAGTGACGGGGCGGCACCGGTCGCAACTGGCAGTGGCGGTGGCGCAGAGCCACGGTACAGGGCAGAACGGCGGCGCAGGGGGGGTTGATGACGCGGGCCGAAGCCTCGGCGCGGCGTGGGGCCACAGAGTGCGGCAGAACCGTGGCGATTGGCGGACCCGCGGCGGGGCGCGAACTCGCGGCAGGGCGCGAACTCGCGGCGCACGGTCGGATCACGGCTGGGCGCGAGTCCGCGGCGCTGGCAAAGCCGCGGCGCGGCGCGGGAGTCGCGGAATGGGTCCACGGCGCGGCGTGGGATCGCGGCACAGAGCGGGTCCCGGCGAGCGGTGATGCGGGTGGTCGGAAATTGGGGTTCGGGCGGGCGGCAATGGGAGAAGTTGCGGTCGAATCAAGAAAGGGGAAGCCAAAGGGTGATGCAAGAATGGGGTGATTATGGTCAAGAATGATGGAAGATGGTGGGGAATGGTCAAGAACGATGAGGGTGAAGAGGAAGATTCAAGAAACGATTGAAAGTGGTGGAAGATGGTCAAGAACGATGAGGGTGAAGAGGAAGATTCAAGAAACGATGGAAAGTGGTGGAAGATGGTCAAGAACGATGAGGGTGAAGAGGAAGATTCAAGAAACGATGGAAAGTGGTGGAAGATGGTCAAGAACGATGAGGGTGAAGAGGAAGATTCAAGAAACGATGGAAAGTGGTGGAAGATGGTCAAGAACGATGAGGGTGAAGAGGAAGATTCAAGAAACGGTGGAAAGTGGTGGAAGATGGTCAAGAACGATGAGGGTGAAGAGGAAGATTCAAGAAACAATGGAAGTGGTGGAAGATGGTCAAGAACGATGAGGGTGAAGAGGAGGATTCAAGAAACGACGGGGAAAGGAGGGTGGGCGATCAAGAAAGGCAAGAGGAGGCGGTTGGGAATCAAGAAACGATGGGGAAAGAGGGTGGGCGATCAAGAGAGGCAAGAGGAGGCGGTTGGGAATCAAGAAACGAAGGGAAAAGGAGGGTGGGCGATCAAGAAAGGCAGGGTAGGGGAGCGATCAAGAAAGGCAAGAAGAGGTGGTTGGGCGATCAAGAAGGGCAGGGAAGGGAAAGGCGATCAAGAAAGGGTAGGGAAGCGGTTGGGCGATCAAGAATTTCAAGAAAATGGGGGATGACAGTGGGGTGCGTTCAAGAATCGGCGGGAAAGATCAAGAAATGGGGTTAGATGATCAAGAAGCGAGGGTGAAGGGGTGGCGTCCAAGGAAATGTGGGCGAGATGGGCTGGATGAAGGAGAAGGGGGGGATGGGTAGAGCCAAGAACCTGGCGTGGTGAGTTCTTGGTGGGTCGCGGGTGGTTATCCTCGTTGGAGATGCTTTGCCGAATGCAGCGCGGCGCCGTAGTCGTCGCGAACCTTCGAGGACGCCCAGAGTGATCTCGATGGGTGCTCTCTCTATTCTTGATTTCAACAGCTTCTTGAAAATCTTTAACGTACCGGAGTGATCTCGATGGTACGGTTGAACACGTCACGCTCGGAGTGATCTCGACGGACAGGACGTGGGCTCTACTCCTCGGAGTGGTCTCGACGAAGAGGTGGGGCTAGCCAAACCCCCTACGCTACGACTACGATAGGGGGAAGATTTTTGAAACAATTTCAATTCAAAAACTTCCAAGTAGTCCCTTGGGCATGCCCTCCCCTTATATAGGGAGGATGGGTGCCAAGGAGACGTGGGGAGAGGTTGAACCGTCATGAGACGTGGTTCGACCTCTCCTTACAAAATCAAAATACAATCTTAAAATGAAAATAAAGACGAGGATGGGCCCTATGATACTGGCCCAATCCATAATTCGAAATGCAAAGAAAATACACATAGAAAAAACATAAATTGTTCGAACCTACCCGGAGTACTTAAACCCCGGGTTGCGGACGTCGGCACGAGCTGTCCGACGTGGCTGCTGGCGAGTCGTCGTCGTCATCAGGTCGTCGTCGGCACGATGGTCCTCCATCAGCACCACATCGCACATAATAGGTAGATGGAGGAGAGATAAATCACAGACATAACATCACCTTTGATCTAAGCATGAGCCCCAGATTGTGCCATCTGGTGACCATAAATGAAGCATCTTCCAAGATGCTGCTTTTTTACGCTCATGACGGCACCAAGTTTCCCTGTAAAAGAACACAAAAACTTACTTGCTAATGGAAATACCTATAGTATATTTAACGAAATAATGAATTGGGATATGTATAAATATAAAAAATGATCACACGTACATATCATCGCTGATCTGCCCACCATATTGGTGCACCACGTGTACCTAGTTTCACCTCACCCCGGCATGTTGTAGCACGCTAAGGGATCTAATCGAACAGAGATGTAACACTATTGTAGATTAAAATAATGTATAAAGAGAGGACCACAATTGGAAATAATTAAAATATCATTATTAAATATCACGTAAGGGAAACATACTAAAATTATTGTTTACTGGACAACTCTAAACAACCCCATCTTATATGATTTATCTGAATAATGTTTATCAATCCATGTTCTGTACTTCTTGATTTGTTTTCATTTGAAACAACGTCCCATCGAAAGATATTATTCAATACGCACACCGCATGGTAAAAGAGCCAAAAAAGGATCACAAATAATAATTCCTGATTTTATTTCAATTCTATACTTAGACATAGGGTTCGCCCATCCCGATACCAGTATCGGATTACGATATCGGGACGGATGCTGTACTGGATACCAAAAATCAAATTTTCAGTATCCATTTTTTCCGATATCGAGGTATCGGATATCGGTTGCTACAACAATAATATCCGATATCGGTATCTGTCTCGATGTCGCCAGCTGCATCTGTCTCTAGAGGAGGATGACGATATCAGATATCGGATTTCGATAACCAACTTGGAGAGGTTATATAAAATGTAACTAATCCATCATCGTGCAGCTGTTTGAATGAATCAATGTGCGCATGGGGCAGTCAGAGATATCTTTGATTTATAAAGTGGCCCTTTTAATATATAAAGCTTAATTATCTTTTCTTCCATATGGGATAACACGATTTGGAGTTTAAACTCCGAATCCTTTTATCCCATATGGAAGAAAAAAGAAAATTTAGCTATATGATGCAGGACGGACATTGTCGACGTCATGCGGCGGGGGCATGCAGTCCGTTCGTCCCTCTCGGGGACGTTCATCTTGGGCGGCACGCCCGCCTTGTTGGTGGGTGTCCCTGAAAGATCTTGTCCTGGGGTCCTCAATTCGTGGAGGGCCAAAGTAGACTCTATCTCCACATGGTCTGCGCTCCACAGGTAGTCGTCAGGGCGTTGGTGGGCCCGACTACCGGTGGAAGGGGGCTGTTCAGCCGGCCGGATGGCGAGGACGGCGACGAACTAGCAGCTGCATAAGACGGCCATAGGCGACGTCGTGTGGCGAGCGGCGATGGTCAGCAACAGTGGCGGCGGCCGAAGATGGTGGCGGCGCCGGAGATGTCGATGACCGAAGGTGGGCAGCGGCCAAGATGGCGGCAGCGGCGGCGGCCGGAGATTGCCGGGATATTGAGCCGCGGTAGTGGGCCTCCTTCGGGGTAACAGACCACCGAGATGGTGGCGGTCCATTAGGTTAGGCCCGTGCGGGCATAGAGCTGTCGTGGCATCCTCGAGATGCCTGCATGGCGATTGGGCTTCGGAGTAATTTGGCGCGAGGCTGGCGGCTGGACCGAGGATTCGGGCGGCAGCGGCGCTTTGAGGTGCGGGATGCGGCACCGCGGCGCAGGAGCCGGTTCATCAGTGGACCCCTTGGACCGGAATAGAGGCACCGACCCATAATGCTCCGGCGAATGGCGAGTCGGCACGCCGAGGACTGACCAGTGTGAAGCGCGGCGCGGCGGCGTCGCGGCGCCTGCGACTTCGGTGCAGCGGCAACGTCGCGATTCGGCGGTGCGGGTGGCTGCGGCGGCTGCGGGCGCTGCGGCGTGGCTACCGCGGCGATCCGGCGGCTGCGGCGACCGCGCTACGGCGCTCTAGCGGCTGCAGCTGCTGCGGCGCTCCGGCTGCGGGCGCTCAGCGGTTGCGACCTGCTGCGGCGCTCGGCGGCTGCGGCGGCTACGGCGCTGCGGGCTGCTGCGGCGACCTGGCGGCTGCGGGCGGTTGCGCCGCCGCGGGCTCTGCGGCGCGGCGCTCGGCTGCGGCCGTACTCGCGGCAGCGGCCGGTGTCAGCGGCTGCGGCCCCTGGCGGTGGCGGCCGCGGCGGTGGCGGTCGCTGCGGCTGCGCGCTGCGGCGCCGGCGGCTGCGGCGGCTGCGGCGCTGCGCGGCCGCCGCGGCCGCGGCGCGGCGGCTGCGCGGCGCTGTCCAGCGATGGCGGCTCGGTGGCTGCGGCGCTACTCGCGCCGGCGGCTGCGGCGGCTGCGGCGCTGCGGGCTGCTGCGGCGACCTGGCGGCGCTCGGCGGCTGCGGCCGTACTCGCGCGGCGGTGTCGGCGGCTGCGGCCGAGCGGCGGCGGCGCGGCGGCGCGTCGCTGCGGCTGCGGCGCTGCGGCGCTGGCGGCGGCTGCGGCGCCGCGGCTGCTGCGCGGCGGCGCTTCGGCGGCTGCGGCGTACTGTGGCGCGGCGGTCGCGGCTCGAGCGGCGGCGGCAGCGGCGGCGGCGGCGCTGCGCGGCTGCGGCGCTGCTGGCGCTGCGGGCGGCTGCGGCGCGGCGAGCTGCGGCGCGTCGGCCTGCGGCTGCTGCGGCCGCGTCGGCTGCGGCGCCGGGCGGCTGCGGCGTTGCGGCGGCTGCGGCGGCGGCGGCGGCTGCGGCCGCTACTCGCGGCGGCGGCCCCTATTCGGGCGGCGGCTCCGCGATCCGGGCGGCGCTCCACCGACCTGGTTCCGTCGGCCTGTCTTGACGGAACGGGGGAGGGGCGGAACGGGACGGGTGGCCAAAATCGGCCCCGTCCCGTCCGCCCTTCACTCTGTTTCTCTCTTCTCTCAAAACGGGAACGGGATCTTTCTTTCCAAAAATTCAAAATTAGACTTGTTCTTACTCTTACCTTAGGGGTCCTATATATAGGCCCCTTGGGTTACAAAGGAAAAACCCTAAGCGAAAACAGGAAATTTTAACCTAGACTTAGAAAAACAAAAAAAATAACTAGATAACTTGAGGGCTACGCCATCACTATATTTATTGGACGAGGAAGTAAAATTTTAAATATATTACATATATAACGGCCTTAAAATATAATTAATATTTAGTAAAAATATTATTAAATGATTTAAAGTGTATTCTACCTCGGTTCATATATACAGCACAAGAGTTTTAATTTCTTCCATACGAGATAACAAGATTCGAGTTTCTTGTTAAACTCCGAATCCTGTTATCCCATATCGAAGAAAACAAAAAGATTTAGCTGTATATATTAGTCAAGGTGGAAAATACATCAAAAGTGTACTGCGATGATATACTCAAACTATCGTATGTGACGATAAATATCAATTTTTAATGTCGACACTGGATGTCGATATCTTGATACCGGTTCCAATATCCAGATATTAGAATCCGATATCCAGTATCCGATACACGTTTCGTCCTTACCCCTCCGATATCTGTCTTTGATATTCGTCTAGCCCTAAAGGACGGATATCGACAGATGTCCAATATCAGATACCCTCCCAGTTTTTTCCGGATATCGGATATCAGTTGTCCGACTCCGGATATCGGATATCCGTTGGACAATCATTACTTAGACCTCTCAAGCTTTGAATATAACTTTTACTGTCCTACTTTGCGACGTCTTTGAAAAAATAACCGATGAGGTAGTTTTCCCATGATTTCATTTACATAAGATGTCTTCATTGAAACCTTTTACTTGTTATTTACTTTTAAAACGACCTTCTCACTTTTGTATACTCTTAGTGTGGCACGTTTTCAAAAAAAGCGTAAGGTCGTTAGGGCTCTTAAATTGTGACGCACATCATGGAAACCCCTTATTGACGTAGCGAGGTAGAACGACTCCGAACAGAGAGCGAGTGTCATGCTCATGGAGACTCCTTGTTGGCAGTAGCTGCCTTGTAGCCGCCGAATCCTCCTCCCGAACCGAAGCCAGCTCCCCCGCCGTACCCACCTCCAAAACCCCCGCCATACCCACCTCCGTACCCGCCGCCGACGCCACCGCCGTAACCTCTGCCATACCTGCCGCCGAAGCCTCCGCCATACCCGCCGCCGTAGCCGGGCAGCCCTCCGTAGTAGCCACCGTACCCAGGAGTATGGTAACCCCTGTAAAACCACTTGCCGTCCTTTACGGTGTGATCGTCCGAGGACAGCTGCCGGGCGCTGGACGCGCAGACGAGGCCCACAAGGAGAACGAGGAGGAGCGACTTTCCGGCCATGACTGTTTCTTCCTTACTGCTGATCCGAGCTTTGGTTGTCGTACAGGAAGGAGAATGGCGAGCGCTTTATATAGGTTCCGGAAAGTCATGCAGCACGTCAAGACAGCTAGGGCCTTCTTAAATGAGCGACTTGCACTTCTTCTTCGATGTTCAGGTTTGTGGCGGTCTTTCCTTAGTCCGTGACGGCCCCTCGGGGTATAACGTTCATCAGCCTTCTTTAGTCAACTTCAGAGCGTTTAACGTCCGCGTCAGATGCTGCGGCGTTCGAGGACTTAAGCGTTGGACGATCCGTATTAATGACATTCTGTTTTTTTTATGTTTTCTTTCTGTATTGATGACATTTCGTAAGGACATCACTTAATCGTCTCTCCTAGCCGTCCACCTCTCTCTAGTACTCTCTTTCTCCATCTCGCTCTTTGTTGCCATTCACCTCTTCTGTCTTTGAACCTCACGGTGTTACTGTTTCTCTCTATCTCTGTCTCTCTCAGTTCACGTTATTAAGTTTAGCAGCCTTATTGGGTCAACTTCAGAGCTTTTAACGTCGACCCCCGATAACGAGGAGCTCCATGCCTAAGGTGTTTGATCTGGCATCCCCTATCTACCACTCCACTGCGGTGCCCCAACTTTACTCTACTACTATATTTCTGTCTCACGCTGTCTTCCCATGTTGTGCCCCTTGTGGAAAAAATCCAAAATACTTTTTCTTCTAACGAAAAACTCATAAATTCATAAAACAATGTTCTTAATTTTTCTTCCACAATTGAAAGCGTCCATCTCTTTATCCACAACTTCGAATTTGGTGAAAGTTTCGCCCAGTTCTTTAATTTGAAGTACTATTTCTCATCATCCATCTTCCATTATACAACGATATGATTAGGAAAATAAAAAGCGATGCCAAGATGGAACTTTGCTTTAGATTTGTCTGTCCAAGAACTGCGTACGCTCTTGCTTTTTCATTGCTTATTTTTCTCCAGCTCGTGAAAAATATGAATTTAAAGTATAACTATTAGTTCATGATAATTGACCTTAAGGATGATCAAAACTGTAAATAAGAAATCCATAATTGCAAAATTACAATTACAAAATGCACATATACCAAGGTCAAACCCACAAAATTATATATTATTGTGTGCTACCTATCAGAAATGCGAAAGTTTTTGCTCTTTTTCCGAAGTATTCAGGAATCTGAATTTTTCCTCTAAGGTTGAAGCCTATATCTTTTTATCCATGGCTCAGAATGGGGTGAATTTTTCATCCAATTCTTATCAGATCTATATTCTGTCGTCCATATTACTTTCAAAAATATATTATTAGGGCAATGAAAAATCAAGGCAAAAATTGTACCGTCGTTCAAATTTTTCCGCATGAAAATTGTGTAGATTGCGTATTCTTCATTGATTGTTTCACTCCACCTCGTGAAGAAAAACAAACAAACTGAAGAATAATAATTAGTTCACCACAGTTTCACCTTGAAGAAGGTCAAGCCTGCAAAAACATATCTTTATTATTTATGATGGGAAAATGACCAAATCTGTTAACAAATGGGATGAATGTTGAAATCATAGAAATGTATGATAACCTGCATAAAATCTATGTTACCTATGCTTTGAGATTGGTTCATACTGATAAAAATGAATGCGAATATGCAACGGGATGTAAAGATCTAGAGAGAGTGATGTACAATGTGTCTGACAGCATGACTACATATTTGGTTTGTGGGCCTTACCGATAGATAATGCCCGTATTGTCTTACCGATAGACAATGCTTCAAACTCTCATTCGTTGAATGTTAACCCTCTCCTCTCAATTGGTATTGTTTCTCTTCTGCATCAATTTTGCGTTCTTCATACCTTAGATTATAGTCTTGGACTCTCCAGTCAGACACGTCAAGACCAGATATCCTTCACCATTAATTATTTGGAACTCTTTCCCTCTACTGATCATAAATTTTTTGACTCATATCCTGCTTGATTAATCCATTTCTCTTCCCACCTCAACCTCCTATTGACTCTTCTCAACATTGTCTCATCTTCCCTCTACTCCAGTCCAGTGCTCAATGTCATACTCTTCATTCGTCTGCCAAATGAGGGGGGTCACTGTCAAGATACTACGCAATGATGTAAAGTTACGAAATGATGAGTCCAATGGGACGAAGCCCAATGGTCCAACTTCCCAGATCTCAACGGGTTCCATGACGGGTTAACCAACCCTAGTCAAAACACCCCAGGATAAAGTAAGACAGTATTTGACTGTATATAAATACCAAATGCATGTAACTCTTTCATACACTTATTCAACGCACAATATATTGTCTTCTTCGTTTTATGACTTTCGCATTCTTTCACTCTCTGTCTCTCTCTCAAGAAGTTCTCATTCTTCAACACAATATTAGTGCCAAAGCGCAACGATCTAGTTGAAGAGCTGCTTCAAGTGGAAGATGATCTCTCCGACTCATGCTTGCAAGACATTTGTTGGACACACCCAAGAAGATCCATCCTACCTAGGGCACCTACCATTATACCTTCAGTAATGGTTCCTCCTATGAAGCTAACGAAGGAGAACTACATTCTGGAAAACTCAGGTACTTCCGACCTTTAGATCTCACAAGTTGATGACACACATCACAGATGATCCCGATTGAGGCCACCAACCCTGACAATGACTGGTGGTATTTCGATCAACATGTACTTTCTTATTATCATCTATGACTGAGTTAGTTATAGGATGCGTCACGGAGGCTGTGACAGCCAAAGCTGCTTGGGATATCCTGGAAGAAGATTTCATGTCTTCAACATAAGCGCAAATACAATAATTGCTTGGCGAAATTCACACTCAAGTCATAGGATATCAATCCCTCGAGGCATGCCTTATGTTTCAGAAACATCAGTGGCGCATTGGCGGTGTCTAGCAAACGTGTCGATCAACGCACCCTTACACGAGATCTACTTCAAGGGCTCGTCCCTCAATACACTCTCGTCATCACAACTGTCTACGTAACCATACCTCAAATGTCTTTGAAAACAATACTCTCTCATCTTCAAGATCACGATGCAATGATCAATCAACATCAAATGTTCAAGGAAATGTCCTCTGAATTTCCTGCAGCTGCTAATAAAGCACATGCTGCTCCTACAAACAACAAAACACAACTTGAGGTAAGCCTGACAACTCAAACCGTGGAGGTAGTATTTTGACAAGGCGAATGGTCGTGGATATGAGCGCTCCAGTGGAAATCAGAACAATCTACTAGCACCTAGATGTCAAATCTGCTCACGCACAAGCCGTCGTGCATTGGACTGTTATTAACGATTTAATCGTACAATAATCATCATACTCCTAAAGTCGAATCACTGACTCTCGTTTGTCGTCTTCATTTGATAATCAAATGGGACAGCCGCCACAAGCTTAGAATATAACTTCATCTGCCTCTCAGTCGTGCTACTGGTACCTAGATAGTGGTGCTACTCATCATGTTACTTTTGATCCCATCCTGATCATCGATCCTCAAATCTACCATGGAACTGACAAGTTCTACGTCTGAGATGGCACAAGTCTGTTTATAAAATCCTTGGGTCACTCTATTCTTAACACAATCTCTTATTCTTTACACCTCAAAAATATTCTCCATGTTCCAAAAATTACTCACAACCTTGTATATGTCTAACAATCTGCCGCCGACAATAATGTATCTCTCGAGTTTCATCCTAATCATTGTATTGTAAAGGATCTACCTACCCGATAGGTATTACTTCGGGGCAGCATTGATGCAGGGATGTATCGTCTCGACACGGGAGTCAAGCCACTAGCCTACACCAGTGAAAGAGGATCGCTGGACACCTGACATCGTTGCCTTGGGCATCCCTCCTTTTGTATTTTGCAAAAAATTATAAATTGCATCGGTCTTCCAACAATGCACTTTTCAAAACATTTTCTTTACTCTTCAAGTTGTTTATCAAAATCTCATCAACTTCCTTTTAAATGTTTTGAAACATGATCCACCAAGTCATTACAGCTTATACTTTTGGATCTTTGGGGCCTTGTTCCAATACGATCGCATCTTGATTTTCTTTGTATATGATATTTTAATTGATGATTACAGCAGGTTTGAGTAGTTTTATCCTCTCAAAGCAAATAGTGATGGTCTCACCACCTTTGTTCAATTTCAAAATTTTGTTAAACGGTAATTTTCCTCCAAGATTCTTGCATTTCAATCAGATTGAGGAGGAGATTTTGAAGCCCTTCACAGACACCTTCAAGCAAGTGGCATCCTTCATTGTGTCTCATGTCCTCATACATCACAACAAAATGGCACTGCAGAAAGGAAACATCGGCATGCCATCGAAACTGCTCCTAAATTGCTCCATCACACCTCGTTGCTACAAAGCTATTGGGACAAAGCCGCTTCCACTGCCACCTACCTTATAAATCATATACCTATTCCTCTTTTTATAAAACAAATATCCTTTTGAAATTTCATTCCAGCAACTTACGAATTACCAATTTATCAAAGCATTTGTGTGTCTCTGTTTCCTAACCTTGGAGCATACGCTCTTATCAATGCATCTTCCTTGGCTACCACTCCCATCACCATGGATATGTTTGTCTCTCCCTTTGAACAAGTAAGATCTATATCTCACATGATGTTATTTTTTATGAGCATATATATCCTTTACGTTCCTCGTTTCATCTGATCTACCATAATTACAATCACATGCTCCAAGTTTTCTCAGACCCGGTCCATGGCCTCTTCCTATTTCTTCTTCTTCTGCACCATCCTTCTCTTTCCCCTTGTCAATGTCAACACCCCAAACTCCATTGCATTAATCTTCTTCGAACCCCATCTCCAACTCCCCTTCTTGTACTATCTCCACCTCTGCCACTTGCATTAGTGACTCTGATCTATCCAACACCCGGCCCACTTGTTCTCTCAGTGATATTTATGCTCCCATCTCTCCTCTAGTTAGTCCCTTCCTCCTCATCCCCTCAGTGACTTCAGACTGCCCACCTTCCTCCAAAACTCATGGCCTATGCTACTGCCGCTCAACACCACTCCTAGCATAAATCAATGCTTGATGAGTATCATTCTTTCATTCGAAATGGTACCTGGATTCTTGTTGCTCATCACCTTGCTATTCATGTTCTTAGTTGCAAGCGGGTCTATCGCATAAAGGTTCATCACCACGGCTCCATTGATCACTACCAAGCCCACCTTGTAGCTCAAGGTTACCATCAGACTGCTGGCATTGACTTTCAAAAAACATTCAGCCCCGTTGTCAAGGTAACTTCCATTCGCCTTTTTCTCTCTATTGTTGTGTCCCGTTAGTGGACTATTCATCAACCCAATGTTTCTAATGCTTTTCTTAATGCTGACCTTCACAAGACGGCTTACACGCAGCAGCCTTCTGATTTTCATCAACCACAATTTCCCTCTCACCTGTGTTTACTTTAGAAATGGCTTTATGATCTCAAACAATCTCCTCATGTTTGGTTTTATACAAAATAATATTTAGCCTCTCAAAAATGGTTTTCTTAGCTCGCGTACTGATTCTAGTATTTAAAATCGCCTCCACCTCACGTATTTATCTCCTTATCTATGTCAATGATTTTCTTGTCGTCGGTTCTGACTGCAAGGAGGATCATGCTCTGATCACATCCCTTCTCAAAGCATTTGCCATCCATGATCTTGGGCCGGCCTGACGCTTTCTTGGTATTCAAGTCATTACTCATCACCATGGCCTTATTATTTCTAAGTTACAATATCTTTCTACCGTTCTCCAACACACCAACATGCCCACTGCAAACCATTGATAACACCCGCATCAACCACACATTCTGCATTGGTAGCTGGCCATTGTGATGCCACTTGTATCATCAAATAGCTAGGTCTCTCCAGTATTTAACTCTTTGCATCCGGACATACGATACGTGGTCGACAAGGCATGTCGACACATACATAATCCTATTCATATACAATGGAAAGCAGTCAAACATATTTTCTGCTACCTCAAAGGCACTATGCACTATGGACCAGCGCTTTATTATAACAATGATTCTACCTTAAGTGTCTTTAGTGATGCAGATTGGGGGGATGATATCGATGATCATCGCTTAGCTAGTGTCTATCTAAACTATCTAGGGGAATATCTAACTTCATGCAATTCCAAAAAGGAAACCACTATCGCCTGCTCAAGCACTGAAGCAAAGTACAAAGCTATGGCCAATGCTATGTCGGAACTTATCTGGATGCAATCACTCATGCTTGAATTTGATATGCACTCCAACCAAATGCCCATTCTTTTGTGGAACAACAACTAAGCTACATATCTAGCCAAGAATCTAGTCTTCCATGCACGTATAAACATGTGGAAATTGATTTCCACTTTCTATGAGAAAGACTTGCAGTAAGAAAAACTCCAAGTTTGGTTTGCATCCAGTCAGACTCAACTTGCAGACACCTTGAGTAAAAGTATTCCCAAAAAACCCTCCTTATGACTGTGATCCAAGGTCAACCTCAATCCCCTAGTGAGCTTGCTGTATCTTATGGTCATTATGTAACCATAGCGTCTTCCTACGTCAAACGAATGTTTACCTATGTGAGAAAGAGAAGCTGATAGTCTGAAAAAGAAAAAGAGGGAGAACGGGAGAAATAATGGGAGGGGCGAGAGGGAGTGAGGTGGTGAGTGAAATAGATATGAGAAAAAGTGGGTAATTTCGAGATGTACCCCCTCGTAATATAGGTTAGAAGGTACAGTTTTATAACAACAAAGTAGGCCATAGAACAAGGTTTTATACATAGTAGGAAAAAGTTTTTGTAAGAATAGGTAATGTTATAAAATATAAAAGATGAAGACAAAATGACAAAAAATGAAAAAAGTACAAAACACGTTTATCAATCTAAATAACGTAGTATTAAAATATAAAAGTTAAAATTATAATTAAAATAAAATGGACTAGCAAGTCATGGGATAAGGCTTCGCCGATTGAGAAATGCTGATCTCAGCACTTGGAGGCTTCGCCGGGCGAGAACCCCTCAGCTCAGTACTTAGACGCTTCACCGATTGGGAACTTCTCAATTCAGTCCATGGGGGCTTATACACAAGATATCATAAGGGTTTATTGATCTGAATTGCCTTGTACACTAAGGTTTTGCTTTACCCTAAGTAAACAAGCTCAAGGTGTCCTCAATCGGCGAATCCTCATTAAGGGGTTCTCAATTGGGGAAGCCTCTAAAGACAAAGGTATTCTCAATCGGCGAAGCCTCACTAAGGGGTTCTCAATCGGGGAAGCCTCTAAAGACAATGGTGTTCTCAATCGGCAAAGCTTCCTAGGTGTTCTCAATCGCCGAAGCCTCCGAGTACTGATCTGAGGAGTTCTCAACCGGCAAAGCCTCCAAGTACTAAGCTGAGGGTTTCTCAATTGGGAAAGCCTTACCCCAAGACTTGCTAGCTCATTTTATTTTAATTATAATTTGAACTTCTATAATATATTTTAATTATAATTTTAAATTTTATATTTTAATACTATGTTATTTAGATTAATAAACGTGTTTTCTACTTTGTCATTTTTTCAGATTTTATTAAATTACCTATTTTTACAAAAAAAATTGTTACTATGTAAAAAAGATTGTTCTATCGTCTGTTTTGTTCTTATAAAGCTGTAACTTGTAACCTATGATATGAGGGGGTACATCTCAAAATCACCCAATTTTTTCTTCTCATATCTTTTATTTGACCTTCCATTAAATATGTTAAGTGTAGTAAGATATATGTCAAGAGTGAGAGTGAACAAAAGAGATGGTGAGACAAAGTGAAAAAATGTGAGACGGTGAGAGAAAGAGACAGGTGGTGGGAGATATGGTGAGAGAGGGAGAAAGGGAAAGCGGTGGTGAGAGAAAAGTTAGAAAGATGGGAGAGCAAGTGTGTAAGAGAGAGATTGGGAGAGAAAAACTAAGAAAGTAAATAACAGAGAGATTGAGAGAGTGAGAGAATGAAAGCAAAGGAGAGAAGCAAAGACCACAAGAGAGAGATATATGGTGAGAGGAAGACAATGAAAGGGTGAGAGATGGTGTCTCAAAGCATGCAGAATATTTTGCAATAACGAGGAACTGGATAAAGAAGAGAGAGGGAGAGAGATGAGAGGAACAGGCAATACCGTTAACTAGTGATCCTCGTTAATCCATGAAGAAAATCATAACATTGGTTCATATTTATCCTAATTACTAATAGCTGTTCTAAAGTTAGTTTCTATAACTTGACCATAGCCACTATAATGAGTGTAATGACTATGCTACGTTCAATCTTGGCTGCTAGATCATTTCCTATCTACGTTGAATCTAGGCCGCTAGACTATGAGAGAGAGAAAGATCAAGAGTGAGAGAGATGGTGAGAGTGACCGCGAGCGAGAGTGATGGTTAGAGAGGCTGATAGAGACAGACCAAGAGCGAAAGAGACGATTGCGAGAGTGAGAGAGAGACGGAGATCAGGAGAAACTGAGTGAGAGACTGAAAGAGTCTCAGAGATGGTGTGAGAGAAAAAGATTGAGAGAGATGGTTAGAAACACAGAGAGAAAGAGAGAGAAAGAGAATGACATATACTAAGAGAGACACAGAGACAAACATAGAGAAAGAGCAAGAGAGATAGTGAGAGGGAGACCCTATAGAGAGAAAGACTGAAAGAGAAACCGAGAGAGAGAGAGAGAGAGACCAAGATAAATGGTGAGACACAACGAGAGCAATTAGGTGGTGAGAGAAAGTATGAGAGAGAAAAAAGTGTATGAGAGAGGGCGATAAAGGTAGTTAAAAGACGCATAAAGTGAGAAAGTGAGAAAGTGATGGGCATTGTTATAGAGAGACCAAGAGAGAGAAATGCCAATGGTGCCATAACTGTACCTTTTGGCCTCGAATCGCCATCCATTCTCACGTCAGATCTGACGGCCGGAATCAAATCGAATCAAAAATCCAGATCGATCCACTTCCGACCGTCGGATCAGACCGACCCCTCCACGTGGATGGAGCGTTCGACAACGCATTCAATGCGCTGTCAGTAACTTCACCTCCTACGGCACCAACAATATTTGACTATTCCACGCCTCTCCCGCCGTTGGATCTCCATGTGGTACACCAAATGGAGGGCTGCGATTGCGCCACGTCACCAATTCCTCAACTTTTAAATACACCCGATGATGTGGCCAGTTTAGGTCGCCCGCCTACTGATACACGTGGCCAAAATGAGGACCTCGTATTGGCCCACGTAGATTTGAGTGGCGCGCCATCTCAGCAAAATGCCATGCTGTCACTGAATGGACAGGCAGAGTCAGACAAGTCCGACCGAGTCGACTCGGCGGACCATGGCGGAGTCAACCTGGTCGGCTCGGTGGCTCCAGCCCGAGTCAACCAAGTCAAAAGTGGCCAAATTGACCTGGTCGACTCCGTCACTAATGATGGAGTCCACACCGTCGACTCGGTCAACCCCGTCCAAGACATATCGATTCGTCCGGTCATCCCTAACAGAGTTGAGCCAACCAACTCGGTCAACTCTGACCGAGTTCACCCGGTCGACTCGGTCAATTGTGACCAAGTCCAACGCGCATCACGAACGACCTGGGCGGTGAGAGTGGCAGGACCTACACGCACGACTACTACTCAACCACTCCCCAAGCCTACACTCCCCCCCCCTATGCGACGACACGACCCCAAAACGGGGTTTTACAAACTCGAAAGGGGTGAGAGTGGTCACCTTTTCCAAAGAGGAGGTCTCTCGAATGGCTGCGCCATTTGCATACACATTGATCGGGCGATTCACTACGAAGTGCCCACTTATCGACGATATCATGTAGGTATACTTAGCGCTAGGGCACTTCATCGGACAAGTGGATATTGGGGCACGTAACCACCTGAGTGTCTTTATTCGCTTCCAACTGAAAGATGACTTTAAGAACGCATGGAGTCGTACCACGTGGACAATTAGTGGTTCTGTGATGCATACTTACCGATGGACAGCTGAGCAGAAAGAACAGCTCACGAGAGCATTCCCCCCACATTGTCTCAGTATGGAGAGGCTTTCTAGGGCTTTGGCCACATCTCTTCACCCCTACTGCTCTGGAGTCGCTAGCTTGTGCTGTTGGAACATTTGTACGTCTAGAAAAAAACGTACATTTGTTCAACCGCCCTTGATACGGAAGGGTCTGTGTAGAGATAGACCTACTAGAGTCGATCCACCGCATGATCCTCATTCGGAATGGGGATGAGCTGATTCACCAACCTATTGTGTATGAGAACCTCCCGCAGTTCTGTACACATTGTACCCTTTTGGGCCACACTCTTCGTACGTGTCGCCAAAAGACGTCGCAGACTACGTGGACCCCCTCAGAGGAGTACCTCCCACCTTTGCCTTATAATGACTATATAATAGAGACAAAGTTTACTTCCCAAGGGCGACGACCCACATAGAGACTAGCTCAGACTACACGCCCCGCTCTCGCAGCCCAAGGCCCACCCACCACCACTCCTCCCCTACCTAGAGACTCTATGTCGGTCAGGCCTGCCACGACCAAACCTAAATCCTCAGTTTTACAATGGGTAAAGAAGGGTGCTGATAAGCGCCCACGCCCTCAGGATGCACCTCTTATTAGTACTCGGACGGGCAAAGGTGAGGATGTATCTGCACCTACAGGCACCTCTAACATTTTTGCTCTCTTAGATCCAACTAATGGTCCTGTTGGAGACTGCGTGGAGGGGGGAAAGAGTGGCTAGGTTAGCACTTCCCGTCCGCCCCCACCTCCCACCCCTTATCGACCCCTCGCTCCACATCCCCCCCCACCACATCATCCCTACCCCGCTCTCCTCCACCTTCCCCTATGGCCCCTACCCTAGCGCCTTGTTCCCCTCCACTAGCTTCATGCCTCTCACATTCCCCCTCCGCCATTCCATCCCCTAGTATCACACCTTGATCCCCCGCTGCCCCATCATCCCACTCTTCCCCTTCACCCCCACTCCTATCTCTATCTGTCCCCCCTCGACCCCCTCGTCCCCCTACCCTACTCACCCCCCTTGGACCCACCGCCCGACCCTGGCTACTTTTCCCCCCCCATCTGATATACGTACCTCCCTGCCTGACCCCTACCCTTCACATACCCCCTCTAAGCGGGAGGACTGCTTGACTAACCATCAAGCCGCACTTCCTAGCTCAAAGGATACGTGTGGGGATACTAGTGGTCATGCCTCCACAAGCGAGGAGGACGATGCCTCCATCTCTAAGGAGTCAGACGTCGACACCCCTTTCCCTTCAGGACATCATTAGGATGATTCTTATCCACCTCGCATCTACAACACTCGATCATGGGCGCGTCACGCAAGACGATAGCTTTATGATTCCAAGCATTTTTTGGAATTGTAGAGGGATAGGAAACCCTCTAACCCAATCACATCTCCTCTCCCTAATCAAGAAGTAAAACATAGGAATAGTTGGAGTTATTGAGCCGATGACTACATTGGACCACTCCCATTCCATTGCGAGGAAACTCGAAATAGATAGTGTTTATTGTCACTCCTCGAATAAGCTTTGGCTTTTCTAGAAGAGGGATTATTCGTTGGAACTACTTGTCGAAGGGACCCAGTATGCCACTTTTGACGTATCGTATTCCCTGAAGCCTTACACACTTACCGTAGTCTATGCCTCACATAGACACCTTGTGCGGGAGGCCCTTTGGGAGGAACTCGCCTTACACATTCGTACTCACTCACGACTTGTTGATCTTCCTTGGTTTCTAGATAGGGATTTCAACTGCATGCTGACAGTCAGAGAACGCTAGGGAGGTCGCCCCCTTAGGTCGCGATCTATGCAAGCGTTCAATGACTTCATTCACCAGACATCACTTCTGGAGCCTCCTACCATATGGGAGAAGTGGACATCGTTTAATGGACGTCAAGTAGATGCTTGTATGTACGAACGGATCGACCGTTGTTTCACAAATAGCACTGCACTGATGCAGTGTACCATCCTGATTGAGATCATACCAAGATATTACTCGGACCACTCACCGATCTTCCTTCTCCCAGACTTGACTAATCGAGTTTGTCGCCCTCCGTTCCGCTTTCAAGCCATGTGGTTAGAGGACAACGACTTCAATCGTTTTGTAGAAAGCCATTGGCATGGAACGATCTCGACATCACCTATGGAGAACTTCAGTTATCGACTGAGGAATCTCAAGTTCCACCTAAAATGGTGGAATCGACATGTCTTCGGAGACGTACACACACATGTCGAAGCAATCAAGATGGAACTAGCTGGTGTCGAACGACAATTGCAAGAGGTTTGAACGGACGACGTGGGAGAGCGCCAACTTCGACTTGGGGAACAGCTTGAGGACGCTATACGGCGTCAGGAGATTTTCTATCTCTGGAAATCACATGTCCAATGGCTGAGAGAAGGTGATAGAAACACATGTTTCTTTCACGCCTCGATTCATCATAAAGCCCTTCCTAATTATACAACCCTACTAGAGACGTACGATCAGGAACCCGCTCAACTAGCAGGCACATGATTGGAATTTTATCGATCACTCCTCTCTTCACAACCAACTGTTGTGAACGAGGACCTCCTTGCATCTATCCCTCACTTGGTGACCGACCAAGAAAACACCCTCCTCACAGATCAAGGAGGTTGTCTTTTCCTTGGCTTTGAACAAGGCTCCAGAACCGGATGGGTTCTCAGTGGAATTTTATACCACATGTTGGGATATTGTAGGCACAGATTTAGTGCTTGCTATAAAGGAAGCGTTTACGCAAGAAGTCTTCCCTCGAAGTTGGAAATCCACTTTTTTGGCGCTCGTTCCAAAAATGGACACCCCAAATACCTTTAGAGACTTTCGCCCCATTAGTCTTTGTAATGTATGCTACAAAACTGCATCCAAAATCATTACAAATCAACTAGGGAACTTCCTTGATAGCCTTATCTCGTCTGAACAGTGTGGTTTTGTCAAGGGTCAACAGATCCATGACAGTATCATGCTCGTTCAAGAGCTAGCCCACTCCTTAAACGCTCATATTCCGGGCTCAAATGTTATCATCAAACTAAATATGGAGAAGGCCTTTGATTGAGTTGAGTGGAACTTCCTTACCGAAGTGTTGAGGCGCTTTGGATTCACATATGCGTTCATCGATCTTGTCGATGCCTACATTAGAGAGAATCATTTCCCTCTCCTGATGGATGAAATTTCCACTAGCTTATTCACGACCACGAGAGGTCTAAGGCAAGGTGATCCTATCTCGCCCACCCCTATTATATTGATGGAGGAGGTATTCAGCCAATCGCTCACACGTGCGATCGACCACGGCCTCAATCCAACCGTATTTTACGAAAAGAGGCTGCCCAATCCTCTCGCACTCTCTATTTGTCGATGATGCCATCATCTTCCTCAATGGATCCAAAAAATCCATTAAGGAATTTATGAGTGTCCTTACAGCATACGAGCAAGCTTCGGGCCAGCTCGTCAATGCCTCGAATAACAGCTTCATAGTTGGTACTTTAATAAGCCTAAAAATGGGTGTAAATATGTCGTTGATTTGGCTTTTAGACTTATACAATAAAATTTTTAATTTCCCTTTATTACTAAATATAGAATATAGAGCAAGCAAGGGGTCAAACCACAAGGAGGCAACAGATAAGAATTTTTATCAAATTTCAATGAATTTATTCAAAGATGAATTAATTTTGAAATTAATAAATCTTAATTATGCTTCATAATTTTTTTAATTAATCAAATCAAGTAAGACTTAATTTTTGATTTTAAATATTTCAGTCAGAAAACTCGGGATAGAAATATTTTAATTTTAAGATCATATTAATTCAGATTATTATTTTCCCAATTATTATAAAATTTTAAAACAATTTTCATGAATTAAAATTGGGAATTTAATAATCAAGAAAGGGATTCTTGAACTGGACTTAAAGATGGTTTAATTTTTTAATAAAATTTTATTTTTGGGTTTTTTATATATCAAATTAAATTCTTTAACAATAAAAATCGAAATCTAGAGAGAGAAACTAGACAAATTAACCTAGAGAGAAAAAGTGAAGAATTTAGGGAAGAGATGAAATCCGACGCTAAATTAAAAATCTAATGAAGCCGAAATGTTCTAAATTAATGTAGAATTAAGGATCAAAAATCACATCTTCAATCAGAATCAAAATTCAGTACTAATTTCATTCAAAATGAACTTCTAGGGCATGTACATTTCGCCCATGCCTTGACGTTTTAGAATCCTTCAAGAAGAAGATTGAATTATAAATGAGAAACTTACAACTTTGAGTGCAGAATTAAGAACTGTCGACTTCCAAAGCATCCCTTGGCCAATTCCTTGGAGAGAGCTTCAAAAAGTGATTTTCATCCATTTCTAGACCTCCATTTAAAGATCCAACCATCTGGATTGTAGAGGGAGAAAAGACGGACCTACCCTCAAAATTTCAGCCCAATTGGACATATAAATCTCAAGATATCATGGTTTTAGTGAGGATTAATTTTTGCTGTTAGATTTAATTTATCTCTCCTCCAATAAGTTAGGAAATGGCGCTTTTCTATTGGTTGGAATGCCTTTTTTCTCATTTTCCCCGTCCTCAGATCGTGCGCTGTCATGTGGTTGTCCGCGTCCGCCATCGGCAATCATTGGAGAATAATGCATCTCCTTGAACGGCTATAAAGAAGCCACGTCACTCTGAAATAATAGAAAAACAAAAGATTCTTTTTTATATAATTTTTTAATCGTACAGCTGCAATATTTGACCCACGCGCGTCCTCAATTTTGTGTGCATTTAATGCATGCAGCGAATCGACACCGCATGCACATTCACGTGTGTCGATTAGCGCATGCATTAAATGCACGCGGCTAACCGATTCATGTGCAACTTAAAGCACGTGTGTCGGTTGCCGCGTTCATTTAATACACGCGGCTAACTGATGAGATAGATATATAAAAAAAGAAAACAAAACAAAATGTACCTTTTCTAATTACCGCCGACACGCAGATTTTTTTGACTTTTCTACCTAACAATATTCTCATTATGGCATCGCGATTTGTGATGCCATTATGAGCTAATAATGCTCTTTCTACATGTATATATAAAAATCCATCCATGTATTTGCCCAAATTTTGGGTGAATGACGTGGATGCCCCCCTTTATATTTTATTATATATAAAAAATACAAAATAAATAGCAAATGCATTATCATTTCTTGGCTATATAATGGTCAAACAAATTATATAAAAATATAGAAAAATTCTAGAAAAATTAGGAAAGCACTTACAAACCTTTAGCCAAGTATTTAAGTCCCTGTAAAAAAATATTCCTTCACTGAAATGAGGTTAAATTCCATGTAAAAAATGATTAAAAATCAGAAATAATAGTAAAATCAAAGTGTAAGTGATTTATCGTCATTTCAATATGATAACATGCAAATATAGTCATTAAAACGCATAAATACAATGTAAAATTCATTAATTAATCATGTTAATTTGTAAGTTATCATACTTCCACCACTCTAAAGTGCTCTGAGATACTCCAACACTATACCCGCTACTCACGAGGATGCCTCCCGTTCGACTCTCTTGGATCCCCTATCTTTCGAGGGCCCGCTAGGCACCATTACTTCGATGTCTTGTTGGGCAAAATTAGAAAGAAACTAGAGGGATGGAAACTTCGGTTCCTATCCACTAGAGGACGTATCAAACTTATTCAACATGTCCTCATGAGTATCCCACTACACATCCTCGCAGTCCACTCACTATCTCTTACAGTCCTCAGCTCAATGGAATGACTATGTGCACGTTTCTTATGGTCCGGTCACCTCGAGGGAGAGAGTTGCCATCACTGGGTTTCTTGGGAGGAAGCATGTCGGCTGATGACTGAGGAGAGTCTAGGGATCAGACACCTCACGGACGTCCAAGACATGCTTCAAAAGAAGCTCGTATGGTGTATGCGCACCACACACTCCCCAGCGGGCAATTTTATTTCAGCCAAGTATTGCGAGTGGGCCTATCGAGAGATCGATATCCGGGGCCATCGTAGATGGTGAACATGGCAGTGCCACTGGCATGAGATTGCTCAGGTTACACACTGGTATATTGGTCAACGAGAGATTAGCGCCTGGTTTGATACTTGGCATGCTGACGAGCCATTTGCTCGCCACCTACAATTTGTACCACAGCGAGTGCGACGCATAGTTGCCCAAGTGCTTGTGGGCAACACACATCACCTATGGGAGCAGCATGGGCTCCCTTCAGCCACGTTATCCAAGGTCCAGACTACCCTAATTGGGTCAACTCCCGATTGTGCCATTTGGACGCTCACACTCGATGGTGCCTACTCGTGCATATCTTCTTGGGAGCATTTCCGTGAGAAAGCCCCCATCCAGCACCACGGTCGCTGCATATGGCATTCGTCGATCCTTACTTGAGTCTCCTTTTTCCTTTGGAAACTCTTACATCCTAGCCTTCCGTCTAACGATCGAGTGATCCGTATAGGTCACTCTCTCAGCTCTCGTTGCCACTGTTGTCCCACATCCCCACACACTAGGACCATGGCACATCTTTTTTTCCATGGTGAGACAGCCTTAGATTGTTGGCGCCAAATCACACATCATTGGCGCCCAATCCTTCATACTCCACTGACCTTGTTCGAGTATTTTGGCAAGGTGTTTCTCTAGCCAACATGCTCGAAGTGGAGCCCCATCCTACACATCACTATAGCATATTTACTATGGGAGATATGGAAAGGAAAAAATTCTTCTCGTTTTGCTGGGTTGCCCATGCGTGCCGTGGATATCATGCAGCACGTCAAGTTATGCATACAGTGCATCTATCATCTCATCCCTCCCCGCGTGTGCAACTCCGCACCCGTGTGCGACTTCCTTTGCTCCTTGGGCATTCCGGTGACCCCTATCCCTATCCGCATTCAGCTAAAGGTTGTCTGTTGGTATCCACCTCCAATCGGCATCCTCAAATTCAATGTGGACGGCGTGGCTAAAGGGAACCCGGGGCCAGCAGGGGGAGGGGGTATCCTCCGCGATCATACAGGGAGTATTCTCTTTGCTTTTCCTCTTTCTATGGCATCCAAACTAATACAATAGCCGAAGCTACGGCAATACGTGATGGTTTACTCCTCTGTGAGGAACAAAACCTTTGTAATATCGTCGTAGAATCGATCTCACAAGTGTTAGTAGACATGCTCCGTGTAGGTACATGCTCCTAGTGGAGGCTACACCGTGTATGGTAGGACATCATGCGGTACCGACCTCACACAATTAGCGTACATCATCAATTGCGAGAAGGCAACTAGACAATAGATGCCCTCGCCAACCACGCGGTACACACACGCACCTCTTCTTCCCTTTTTCTTTCTTGGCAGGCGCTCCCTCCAACAGCTAAGGGCTGCTATCGCCTCGACCGTCTCAGCTTGGTGACTCTCCGCACGCATTGCATACTCTCGCCACTAGGCCCGGGGGATTGGCAGATTGCGTGGAACACTTGAGGTGCGAGCGCCCATCTTTCCGCCTAATCCGAAGCCGTATCCTCTCAAGCTAGCGAGGTGGACTACGCCCACCTCGAATGGAGCCTCCCCACGCACCTCATCATTGCCACACTGCTCGGACAGCTCCCACACTGCTCCATCATCATCACTAGGGACGCTCCAGCGAGATGTCGACGTGATCAATTCTCCGAGCACCTACCAGGTATCACTTATGTATCTTTTTCTTTTCTGCACATGGGCATGGACAATTGGGATCTGAGTGTAATTGGGATATTTATACTCGCTCCACGCCTATAAACATTGATAAACACTTCACTTTACAAATAAATTCCGCCTGGGTGGCGTCCAGGGCACAGATAAATCAGTCTACAAGCACAACCCCAGGATTTGCCGTACCCGGGACCGTGTTTTTTGCCACAAAAAAAAAAGAGAGAAATAACGTGCTAGACAAATGGTGAGAGAGAGTCTGAGAGACAGATCTAGAGAGATAGATAGAGTACAACAGATGGAGAGGGATGTCGAGACAGAGTCTTAGAGAAAGACCTAGAGAGATAGATAGAGCACGACATATGGAGAGGGATGGTGAGAGAGAGTCTGAGAGAGACCTAGAGAGATATGTAGAGCATGACAGATAGAGAGAGATGGTGAGAGAGAGTCCTAGAGAGATAGATGGAGCACAACAGATGGAGACGGATGGCGAGATAGTGAGGGGAAGGGCCAAAGATATGATGAGACATAATGCCAAAGATATGATGAGACTAAGAGAAAGTGCGATAGAGATGATGAGAAAGATACTAAAAGAGAGAGATCAGGAAAGATGGTGGGGCAGAAAGAGTGCCATAGATATGATGAGATAGTGAGAGAACGCAAAAGAGATGATGATAGAGATGTATGATGAGAGAGAGATGGTGGGAGTGTGAATGAGAGAGACGGTGAAAGAGACACGGAAAAACATTGTTTATTCTAAGACATTTTTTTAGAAACATGAAATGCCAATATGTATTTAAGAAGAGGAAAGTAAAGAAAAATCTGGATAGGAGATGGGCATTAAAAAAGTAAGAAAGTATTTAAGAAGGGGCATCTCACGTTCCTTAGTCATGAAGCTAGTTCGGCTGAAACCTAAGAGAAGGATAGAGAGACGTTGATTCGATGATGGATAGGGGACAAGCACAGCTGGCACCCTGTGGCACATAAGTTGGTAAGAAATGTCTCATGGAACTAAGTTTCGTAGGGTTAATATGATATAAAATATGGTCAATCGAAGCATACCAGAGACCATCCTCTTGGATGGCTTGGAGGGGATCTTCTTAATCATGGCACTGGAGACTGAATCCTCTTCTGAAAATGGGGGCTGGAGGGTCTCACGTCCTACTTGATCCATGGACAACAACCATTACTTCATAGGCCTTCATGGGCATATATCAGTTTACAACACCACCCATTACAATTATGCAACTGACCTGGTTTCTCTACATTGATGTAACCATAGCAATACAAAATGACGCCTTAATCCTGTCCATATAAAACCACATAAAATGGGATAAATTTATTCAACAGTAACCATGGATATACAGTACATAGTGTGTAAGCCTACATTGAGATCCAACATTTTCCCGCTTGGGTGACCCACATGATTTGCCAGATAACTGGTTGTCACAACCTCATGAGCTCAAAATTGGTTCTTATACGGCAAGGCATAATCTAACAATCTCATCCATTATCAATCAAACATAGGACTGTAACAGCTTTACTACAATTTCATGCAGCCGAGCCAAAACAATCACATGTATTCCTTAGATAAATAACATAGATAAACTATGGATGTGTAGCATGGAAATTTCATTAAATGTGATTTAAAGTGAACATTTCCAACTGGTCCTTCTTCGTGGAGATCAATACTCAAAATGGACAAACATAAAACAACCTTCATTTATGCAGAAATATTTACACGACTCCATTCAAAAAAGTCAGATGCAAACTCTGACGTAGGACGACTATGGGATGGACGATTTAGGGCGGATGACGAGGCTATGGGTAGGAATGGGTAAGGGATAAAACAATCCACAGAAATCACGGTCGATTCTCGGACTTAAAACCGATGAAATCTGGTGGTGCAGCTCCGACCCTTATCGAGGGCGGGAGTACTGTCTTCCCCCACCGCGACGATGCCTAAGCACCGAAATCAATACCTCGAATTCACGTCGCGAAGAAACACTCGAGAAAAGGAGAGAAGAAGAGGAAATCCAGGTCTAATTCTGACGGCGGTGGAAACTTCCCGAGAAAATACTGAGCGGAGAACACGTCGACACCACAGGGTTCAGGTATACCTCAGCACCGTAGTGCGTGTAGAGGCTGCAGGTAATTCTGCTCGTAGCGCGGCGCGGCGTGATACTGGAACGGGCGCTCCGGGCGTTGTCCGGCCCTGGTTGACGTTATGAAGCGGGGACGCCGGGTCGGGCGCGACGAACTCCCGCGCGCGCGAAGCGCGCGAAGGGTGCGCGGAGCGCACCCGAGCGCGCGAGCGCGCGCGGCTTGAGGCGCCGCCTACGGCGCGCAGCGCCGCGCGCTGGCGTCGGAGGCGCACGGCGGCGCTGGGATGGCACGCGGTGGCGTGCGGTCGCGGCGTGTGACCGCGCGGCTGCGCGCGGCGGTGATGACGACGGCGGCGGCAGCGGCGGCGGTGGCGGCGGCGGAGACGACGGTGATGACGATGACGACGGCGACGACGGGGAAGGTTAGGGCAAGATAAGGGGTAGGGCAATCCTCCAAGAAGAGTTAGAAAGAAAACTCAATTCTTGAATTATGATTGCCTAATGAGTTCTTGAAACAAATGACCTTATATAGGCCTTGGAGGAAAGAGAAAATAACTAGAAAATAAGACACGCAAGGGAAAACGTGCATCACGTCACGCCAAAGGGCAGTTGTGGATCTGCCTTTGGCGTCGTGTCATGACGCGCGTGGAGACGTGCGCGGGTGGTGACGTGGGGGACGACGGTTGTGGCGTGTTGACTTCTTCGTTGACTCCTGTTGACCGAGGTGGGTTGACTTCTTTTGACTTCATCTTTGGATCCGTAACGTCTGTGTTGACCCCGACTGCCTGCGGTGACGTGTCCCGGGCTGATGCATTGGCGTCCTCGCCATCAAACTCGCACTTAAATTCACAGTTCTTCATAAAGGAGAACTCCCGTATGACCATTGTAATCTAGAAATACCTTAGGCAGTAAGCGTTTGGTAAGCGGATCCACAATCATGGAGTTTATCCCAATGTGCTATGTAGACATCTGCTCATTTTGTATTCTCTCCTTAACAATTAGGTACTTGATGTCTATAAGCGTAGACTTGGTCAAGCTCCTATTGTTATTGGAAAATAATACAGCTGACTTATTGTCACAATATATCTTGAGAGTTTAGATCCCACTCAGAATTCAAAGTCCAGTGACAGAATTCTTCTACCATAATCCTTGACTGGATGCCCCGTACGCAGCAATGTATTCTGCTGCCATGGTGGAAAAAGTTATTTGATTGTTTAGCACTCCTCCATGATATGGCTCATCCAACAAGCAAAAATCTATATCATGAGGTGGATCTTCTTGAGTCTTTGCATACAGCAAAGACGGAATCAGAATACCCAATGATCTCCAAGTTATCTAACTTCTTGTAAGTGAGCATGTAGTCCTTAGTTCTTTGCGAATGGTGTATGATCCTTTACGCCGTTATTCAGTGATCCATTCCTGGATTGCTCAAGTATCTGCCCAGCATCCCAAGTATGTATTCTATATCTAGATGCGTACAAACTTGGGCATACACCATACTTTTGACTGGCGATGAATAAGGAATTTTCTGCATTTCTCTTGCTTCAAAATCATTATTAGGGCATTGACTGAGACAAAACTTATCTCCTTTAGCAACAAGGGTGTTTCCTGGTTTGCAATTTTGCATGACAAATCTTTTGAGAATTTTCTCAATATAGGCCTTTTGTGACAACCGGATGATACTATGAGTGTGATCACAGTGTATTCGTATGCCTGGAATAAAGGAGAATTCACTGAGCTCTTTCATCTCAAAACTCCTTGATAAGAAAGATTTGGTTTCACACAACAGCCCTATATCATTACATGCAAGCAAAATGTCATCTACCCACAAAACTAGATATATATATATATTGAATCCCACTAAATGTGTGGTATATACATTCATCAACTTTATTCATTTCATACCCGTATGAGATGATGACTTGATGAAATTTTTGATACCATTAACAGGAAGCTTGTTTGAGCCCATAGATGAACTTCTTATATTTGCAAACCATTTTCTTTGAGTTTCCTGATACAAAGTCTTATGGTTGCATCATGTATTTTCATTCCTCGCTGTTTCCATTAAGAAAATCAGTATTTACATCCATTTGATGGAGCTCAAATTCATAATGTGCAACTAGTGCCATTATTATCCTAAAAGAATATTTTAAAGAAACTGGAGCAAAAGTCTCTTTATAATCAATGCCTTCTCTCTGAGTAAATGGTTTGCAACAAGACGTGCTTTACATCTCTCCATATTACCCCTTGAATCCCTTTTGGTTTTAAATATCTATTTATAACCAATGGGCTTTGCATCTGCAGGTAATGGAACGAGATCTCAGACGTCATTGTCTCTCATGGATTAATTTCCTCATTCATAGCCTCCATCCAATTTTGAGAATCTGAACTTTCTATGTCACTTTGAAAGTTGATTAGATCATCTTCCATAATGCTCATGGCTTCTTCATGTTCTTCACGATAAACATAAAAGTCATCTAAATTTGCTGATCTCCTTTCTATTGTGGATCTCCATACTGGCATTGATTCTTGACGTTGTTGTTTTTGTTATTCTGAGATGGAAGCTTGATGAATATTTTTCTTCGTTCGAAATAGTTGTTCCTAAAAAATGGAGAGGTACTTGATATTGAGTATTGTTAGAAACAACTTAAGGGATTATTACATAATCCTCCTCAAAGTCAATATTTTTATCCTTATCTCCCCCCACAAACTCAATATTTTTATACTGCATTACCTGTCTCAATTATAACTGTAGTATTAGGATTGTAAAACTTTTAACGCCTTGATATTTCAGGATATCCAACAAAATAACAACTTTCTGTTTTAGAGTCAAGTTTCCTCTCGCAAGGCTTGTGAGGTCTGATGAACTCAGAACTTGCGTTGATTTGTGTCGTTGTTGTGTGTTGAATTCATTCAATAGAGTTATATTCTCCTCATTAGTATAGAGACAAGTAAGGGTCGAATCCTTAGGGAGCTTAGGTAATGAGGTAGATGATTAATGAAGAGAAGAAGGGATACTTGTAGGTAAGAAAATGGAGAGGTATTCTAGAGATGTAAGGAGGTTAACACAAGATAGATTACTTACCGTAGTAATACTGATATGAGAGGAATAGGTTTTTACAGCTTTTAGGGGCCTTTTAGAGAAAACTTCCCATAGAGGAATTTCATCGAACACCTTATGGGCGATGTGAAAGGTGGATGAATTTGATGACAATGGAGAGGAGAAATGAGGATAGACTTCTTTGTCGTCAAAATAGTGATGAATGAATGGCGGAATGATGGAGTGGAGGCTGATATGGAGAGATGAGAGAACTGGAATGGGTGGATGTGTATGAATGATGGAAATGATGTTTTTTTCTAGAGAACTTTGGAATGAGAATCAAATCAAACCTAAGATAAAGAAAACAGACCTAATACACTATCCTTGGAGGGGACTACAAGAAAATCTCTCATCAGAACCGTCACACAAACCCCATTTTTTTATGCCAGTCCTAGGCTGGGTGGTGCTTGATCCGCTATGATGTTGAGCTCGACTTGGTCTCCCTCTCCAGAGCAAACTTGAGCATCTGCCAATGCCAAAGCTTGGTCCTAAGCTCCTCCCCCTTTCCTGCTGGTGACCTGGAGTCAAAGGAATGCGAAAAGACACCCATCGAAGAGAAAAAATAACTATTTGAAGAGTTAGGGGTTTTCTCAACTCAAATGGCATAAATTGCATTTATGCCCTTGCGACCTTACAAGGATAGGAAAATTATAAATACCCCTCCAGCAAAAATAAAAGCCTTAAAAATCATTTAGATCATTTTAAAAAACCCCCAAAAATTATATTTTGCCTTGAAAAGTTCATTTCTTTATGATATTTGAACCTGAAAAAATATGAAATAAATTACACAAAAAATCAGGAAATGTCACAACATCATAAAATCACAACGAAGGCAAAATTTATCAATTTAGTTCAATATAACATGCAAATGTAGTCATTTCGAGCCAAATATATGTGTAAAATGGATGATTTTATGTCATAAATTTGCATGTTATCAAGGTCTTGCCTCCAAAGGACAACCATAAATGCTTGAAAATTGGCTTTCTACCTGTCCAAAGTTCATAAGGAATCATTTGATTTGTCATAGTTGAAACCATATTTATTATATAAGCTACCACATTTAGCGGTTCTCCCCAAAGGGGTTCAGGTATAGAACTTTGAATATTCATAGTTCTTACCATGTATTTGAGTGCTCTGTTTCATCTTTCTGCAACACCATTCACGTTAAGAGATCCCGGCATAGTGTATTCTGGAACGATATCACACCCTTCTAAAAACATAGCGAAAGGTCATGGTCGTTGCTCTCCCGAGCCATCATTTCCACCATAGCATTCTCCATCACGGTCAAGACGGATGGTTTTTATTCTTTTACTAAATTGTTTTTCAACATCAGCTTTGTAAGTTTTGAACACGTCTATTGCTTGAGATTTTGCATGGATAAGGTACAAGTATCCATATCGAGAATAATCTTCTATGCATGTGACAAAATATTCTTGACCAATCCAAGATGCCCTAGGGAAAGGCCCACAAATGTCCGTATTAATTCCAAGACTTCTGAATCGCAATTAAATTCTGCTCTCTTTGTGTTTGTCCATTTTCCCTTGATGCATTTGTGATGGCGCAGCATCACCAGACGTCATCGAGCCAGCACGCGAGGAGCCACCGGACATCATCGAGCCAGATCGCGAGGAGCCACCATCGTCATCGAGCCTGCCACCCTCACGCGTCCAGCCGACACGACGAGCCGCCGCAGCAATGCGCGATCCCGAGTTCAAATACTCGGCATGACGTACGCGTACATTATCATCGGAGCAGCCCACTTTTCCCCTTCGCTTTCGTTTCGTATCTTATCTGTCGTCTCTTTACATCTTTTATTTTTTGTCACCGTGTCTTTCGTGTCGTCGTGTGGTGAGGGGAAGAGCCCATATGAGGACATCTTCCCCTCACATGGGCCTGACAAGCCCATTATCTTTTCTTTTCTTATTTTCTTATCTTTTTCTTTGTTGTTAAAAGGGGGCCCACCTTCACCCATTATATAAGGGGAAGAGGTGGGCGTCCAAGACCACTCTTTGAACAAATTGGGAAGTTATTTTCTACGTGGAGTCAAAGAGTCACGTTCACGGAGAGGAAGAAGGAAAGAAGAAGAAGAAGAAGAAGAAGAAAGAAGAAGAAGGAGGAGAAGAAGAAGGGAAAGGAGAAGTAGAAGGAGGAGAGGGAAGAAAGAAAGAGGGAGAAGAGCACCCTCCGCCGGCGCTCGCCGACGTTCGCCGCCCCACCGCCGCCGTTCGCCGCCCGGCCACCACCTGCGGCCGTAAAAAAACTGCCGGCACCGTTCCTGTCAGTCTGGTCGTCGATTCAGCCGTCCCCGCCATTTCACCACCGCCTTTTCCCCTCTCCGTCTCCTACCACCACCCCCCCTCCTAATTCCACAGCCGTACACCCTCTCCTCACCCTTTCTTCCCGTGCGGCCGTTGCAACCGCTCGGCCGTGCCATCTACCCGCTTCCCGCTTTCTGCCCGTCGCTCCGTCTCCCTCCCGTCGACCACACCCCCTCTCAGGCTTCTTTTCTTTTCTTTTCGCAGCTCACCCTCGCGTCCCTCCTTTTCCTTTTTTTCCACCGTGCTACTCCATCTACCACAATCACCCATCGCGCCCTCCTTTTCTTATACCGCCGCGCTAACTCCATTTACCACGATCACCCACCTAACTCCTCACCCCACCTCTACGCTTCCTTCTCCCCATCGTCTGCTCTTCGGCTTCCCCCCCCTTCGCCGAAACGCCACCAACCGATCACCCTACCCTCCCACCGGCGGTGACCCGTTCTGGCCAGTAAGCGTTCAGTGAGTGCGGCCCGTGCCCGTCATCAGATCCAACGGTCGGCGTCGTCCCGATTGGGTGCCCCTCAACTATGCGCGAGCTGCTGACGGCGACGGTTTCTCCTGCGCCCCCACCTTCGACATCTCCTGCCTGCTGCCCCGGAATTCCCGCGTCCTCACGGACCTCCAATTACGAATCAGTCGCAAGCGCGACGACGGTATTCCCCTCACCCAGTCTCCTTTACGTCCTTTACCTTCTTCAGTGCACTTTCGGTTCGCCTCTACCGCGCTCGGGTTAGATAGGTGAGCGTGAGACAGGTTGAGACAACGACGACATTTCTTGAGAGTCTTTACCCGTCCGGTACGAATCGGGAATACCCGACCCGTGTGAGCACCTCAGCGGGAAATTTCCCGTTCGGCGACGTACTCGCCCTCGACCCTCTCGGGCGAGGTTCAGGAGGCCCGTCAGGCTTCACTCAGGTGACCCGTCATTTCTCTGGGACGGCAATCACCGCTCGTCGGCGCACGCACGTACTATATTAGGGCTTTCATTCATTTATCTCGTCATTTTCCTCTGTCCACCCGCATTCATCGGAGGACGTCCATCGACGTAATCCGATTAGTTACTTGATACAATACCGAGCCCTTACCCTCGGTGATGACCGGACGACGTCGCGACGACGTCTGGCATCAATTTGAACCATGTTTCAGAGTCTTTAAAATCTAGGGAATTAAGAATTTCTTCTAACACAAGCCTATCAATCCTCTTTGGAGAGATGTGGCCCAACCTTTTATGCCATAAATATGATGAATTCTCATTACATAACTTGCATTTCGTAATATGATAACTAATTTGCAATGACTGATCCAATGAAGACGCGATAGTGTCAACTAAATACAAGTTATCATAAGCCACTAAACATCCAGTACCTATGAGCAGTGAATTTTAAAACATACTAAACTTTCTATCTCCAATTAAACAATCCTAACCAGATTTGTCCAAGACAAAAATAGATATTAAGTTGTGTCCAAGGGATGGTAGAATTAAAGTCTGATTCAAATACAAATGATAACCAGTATTTAAATTTAACTTGAAGACACCAACAACCTCTACTACCATCCCTTTGCCATTACCTTGATAGATGAATCGTTCATCTTCATTCGCCTTGGGATAGTTGAGGCAGCCCTGCATTGATAGACTTCTGTGAGTACAAGCACCAGAATCTACCCACCATGTGTGTCTTGGTACTGAAGCAAGCAATATATTTAGCACATTTGTTTGACATATGCCCACTATGCTTACAAAAGAAGCAAGCATGTTCCTTATGTTGTTTCTTAATAGATGGGCCATCAGCAGCTTGATTTCCCTTGTGCTGTCCTTTTATCCTTGAATTTTCCCTCGAAATCAATAGTAAGATGTCCGCTTTCACATTGTTCAGACTTCAATCTCTCCTCCTTTTGCACACAATGAGATATGAGCTCATTGAGAGACCAAGGGTCCCTTTGACAGTTATAGATGACTTTGAACCGATTGAGCTGTGTAGGAAGAGAGTTGAGAGCCAAATATACAATGGATTCCTCGGTTAGTTCCAAACATAGATACTTAATCTTGGAACAAATGTGAGACATTTCAATTATTAACTCTCTTATGTTGCCTTTATCTTTATACCTCATGGTAGTTAGTTGATTCATAAGGGTACTAATGAGATATCTATCACTTTTATAGTACTTCTTTTCAAGCTTTTAAAGAAAACCTTTGGCTTCAGTTCCCTCTTCAGCTACTGTAGCCCTAAAGGATTCAGGAATGGTGCACTTTATGACCATCAAACTCATGTGATTTGAACTTTCCCATTTATCACAGACATTCTTTTTCTCAACCGAGGAAGAGTCTTTGATGCCCTTTGGGTTATCAATCCTCAATGCATAGTCGAGGTCCACTGTACCAAGATAAAGTGTCACAACTACCTTCCATTTCTTAAAATTGGAGCCATTGAGCATCGGACTGGAATTTACATTCTGCAAATATTTGAAACTGAACTTAAGCCTATATAAAGAATTAAACATACTAGCAGATAATGTAAAATAACTACGCATAATTCAAAAAACATGGTATTTCCGATCTCAAGAGATTTAGTACAACATCATTACTCATCTTTGGATGATATATTGAATTGTGAGTGAACCTCTTGGTGCGTTAGTCAATTTGAACAATAAAAAAATGACATTGAAAGACCTTCCTTAGGGCCGGCTTAATGGCATTATTGTAACTTAATAATTGTCAATTTTACTTCTACTGAGGTGAGTATTATTTGGCCAGATACTCATTTTCATTTGGGCCAAAAAATATTCACATAAATAATATCACAAATGTGTCTTAGTATTATAAATAGACACACTTTCATAATAAGAGATTTCCATTTCAACATCTAAATTAAAAGTCATTTTTCATGAATGAATAGCACACCAATACCACTCGATTTGGCGAAACACATATTTTCCTTTGGGGCAATAAGTGTCCGCATGAATATAGGGCACATTATAATCTTAAAGAAGATTATATACACCGTAATGGGTATCATGCACACAATCATTCTCGTTTACAAATTTCAACATATTTAATTCATATAGAAATTGCATGATTGAATTGAATTCAGAATGAAAGTTGGTTTTTCTGCATAAATCAAAAAAATTAAAATTAATGAGAATATAAGGAGTTATGCATATTGAGCTATTAATCTTTCCGTACCCTTTAATGGGCCTTTTTCTCATCCTGATTTTGGACTCAATGGGGGGTCATATTGCCATTTCAGAGTATTGAGCTCTCAAAAGAATGTAAATACAATCCATATTCGTTTTGAAGTATTAAAAAGGTGGCCTTTTAGGCCATTTGTTAAAAAAAATGGATTTCGGAGGTGATTTTAAGCTATGGGTCACGCCATCCTTTTGTCAATTTGACCTGGGTTAGCAATTCCTTAAAGTGGCTGCCCTTCTTTTCCTTTTTTTTAATTACGTGCTGGTTGCTTTAACCGACTGCTCACCGCAATGGCTGGTCAACTTGACCTGAGTGAATAGTCGCTTAAGGTGACCATTCCCCACCTCTTTTTTTTTCATTTTTTTCGTTTCATCTTTGGGTTGTTGGTGGTGGAAACTCGACAGAAAATGTTCACCACTGTCCTGATGCTGCCAGCCAGCCTTTGGCCACTGCTATTACCATGGCCGTTCTGGACGGAATGCGACCTTCATGACGTGCATCAAATTTGGGTTTCATCTTCAAATCCCAAGTATTTACAGAATATGAAAAACAATTCTCAATGTTTCACAACATTTAAACAGCATGCGGTCGTGATATGATCATCAAGCATCCAAAAGACAATTTCAATGTCAATATTTTATGAAACATAAGGCGCTGGGATTAACTCAGAGTGAATTCGATCAACGAATGCTCTGATACCAATTGATAGAAATTATCGTCAATGGAAGTATACCGGAGTCCATCTTCTTGGATGGCTTGAACTTGATCTTGTAGATCTCAGTAGTGGAGACTGAATCCTGTTCTACAGATGGGGGCTGGAGGATCTCGCTTCCTACTTGCTATAAGGACCACAACCATTCTTTTATAGGCCTTCATGGGTATATCAGTTTACAAAACCATGGATAAATCAGATTTTGGGGTGCATTAGTGATAAAGTAGTCACTAATTATAGTCATTTAGGTAGTCAAAATTTAAACAACAATATTTATAAACCTTGCTAGCTTAGGGAGAGTAAGGGTCGATCCTTAGAGAGCAAAGTAATAGATAGTGAATTTTCAATTTAATTTTTTTGTAGATTTGTGTAAGCTTCTTTTATACTTATAATATATCACCTATGAAGAAAAGTAACTAGATTTAATATAATTATAATTAAGAAATTTTATCCAGATGAAAATTAACGCTAGATGGAAATATTTGAAAAAATATGATTTTGGGGCATTGTTTAGTTTTTTGGAAATTATTTTATATTTAAAATGAAATAGAAATAAATAAAACAAATTTAACCGTCTAGATGTTGGAGGAGTTGGAACCGTCCAGATGTTGGCTAGCTGCTCCAAGACTAACCTGTAGGAGAAGATGAGCACATAGAGTGAGGGTAAAAAATAGTGATCGAACCTCTTTGTCACACCCGCCAAGGCCCAAGGTGATCGAACCTCTTTCACTTCTTGAACAGCTCATGCTCTAGAACACCCTTGCTCTACCCAGCTCTCACTAAAGGTAAGAGGACTCAAGAACAATTGCACACATGTCACTAAGTCTTGGATTTGGATTGAAATAGAAGTGAGTATTACATTGGATTATGAGGGGTTTATAAAGGGAAGAGAGATAAATGATGACCCTTGGATCTCCCGAGGCCTCGAATGGTCCAGATCTTTTCTGCAGCCTCAATCCTGGTGAAGAGGTGTCCCCATTCAGGTTTGAGACCGAAACCTGAAAACGTAACAAATTCTAAAAGAGAAGTGAGATTTGTTCCACTTGACTTGTAGAGTCAAGTGGGTTAGTCTAAAACAATACTTATAAATACTCAATTACTAATTTAAGCCAACTTTATGAATTAAGAGCTAAATGATGTTTGAATGATAAATTTAAATATTTATAGTCACTAAACGGTTCACTTAAGCATGTCATTTGGCACCTACTATTTGATTCATCACCACCCATTACGGTAATGTAACTCACCCGATTTCTACACATATATGCAACCACAACAATACGAAATGATGTCTCAATCTCATCCTTATAAAACCACATAAAATGGGATAAATATATTCATTAATAAGCATGTATATACAATACATTGTGTGCAAGCCCACATTGTGATCCAGCACATTATATATCATTTTACTTTCAATGGTCACATTGCAAACCATTGTCCTTTTATTACAGCAATGATTCTTTTCACTGCCATTTCAAAATTAACCCACTTCAGTACTGATCCTGGTCCTTCAATTATACCAATGGATCCTCATTTCCTCTCTTGAACGAGGCGAACCGTTGTCTCCTTCATAGGCCCCCTCAAGACCATGACTGGAACACTTATTGGGCTTCCTACGGATTTCACATAGGTTGGAGCTTCATAGGTACTCAAGGCTGGTTGGCTCGGGCTTTGCAAGGGCTGGTCTTGGCCCATGTCTTGAAATGCCTTGTGTACCCTCCTGCAGCCGCCCTGAAAAAACAGTTCCCAACCATAATGGAGTCTCAACATTTGCCATGAATTTTCAGTTGAATAAATTAGATTTCTTTAAAAGTTAATTATAATAAAAGAAGATGGTAAAATAAGCTGATGGTGTTCTAAGAAAAATTCTTGATTCTTATTTTGGTAAAAGTTTTTTGGAAAATATCCACATCGGTGTTCTAATAACAATTTGTTTCCATTATTGCTCCTTTTGTTAGTGTTCTTAAAAAAATAGCTCGATGCTCAAGCGTGATTGGAGTCACTCGCTCCTAAAGTTGTGCCTGCTGATTGGCGAGAGACTGACAGACTTCCCACTTGCTAACTAACCAACCCAAACAAAAGAAAGATCGAAAATCATAAACTGTATTCCTGCCCTACATGCGTTCTGATCTACCACAGTCAAATGGACGACTTTACTTGCTCAGCTACCCGAAGAGTTGCAAGAGTGGAACATACTAACTTTAGAGGTGATAGTTTATGAGCAGGATAAGAAATGAAGTCAATTCACCATATGCAAATGAAGAAATAACTGAATGGCTTATATTCCATCACGGGTAATTGAGGATGATAACGACATGTTGCTTCCCTCTCTATTTAAGGAGGATAACTTGTTACCGAGCGGGAAAAAACTGCTTGATTGTTTATCTATGGTGTTAAATAGTTAATCTTGAGTTAGGTAATTCAGGGAATTAGTTCTGAATATGTTAAGAAATATCAAAGTTAGCATTGATCACTAGGCTTGAGGGAGATGTGGAGGTATGAGCTGCGTTTTAGGAGCAGATGACTAGGTGTTAGGGAAGACCAAGGACTTTGACAGGTGTGTGGCCATCCTTTGTGCATCAACTGGTTCCTTCCGAACTTTTATACATACATTTGTGTATAGTTCAAATTGATAAGTTTATTTAGCCTTTAAATCTCTAACCAGTTCTCAAATTGAGGCCATTTATCATTGCATATATTAGTTTGGTGTAAATATTTTGCAATTAGAAGCATCTACCCCTTAAGAATTAGTCTCAGACAGTGTTTTTCTGACATTGAACAACCATATTTGTGAATAAGCCTCTTGAAACATCAAATAAGTATCATGGAGACGTTTAGCAAGGGAATATGCATGGGACATTTAAGGTTGGGAGTACATATATTGTGGAGTCTCTCATGATGATTGAAAATCAAATCTCGAGAGGCCTATAAGTTCATACGAAAGAAATTACCTGTTCAAGGTGCGAGTGAAAAAAACAAAATGAGACAGTTGAAGATACCCCAATTCTATAGATGTTGAGGTAGTCTTAAGAATAAAACACGAAGATTAAATTCTAAATCTGAGCTAAAGTTTGGCTACAATCTTATTCTCTCTTTTTTGGGTGCATTATGCAACCAACCTAGTGAGTTACAGAACCCTCTTGCTTTGGGTTTTTCATTCTTACCTGTTCAAACATAGATATATGGGTTAAAACACAAGGCTATTTTGATAATCATGGTCATGTATAAAGAAAATTATCCTGTTTAGTTTCCCAATTATAGAAGTTCTGTAATAGTGCATGGCTATTAGGAAAATATATTTTCTATGATACTGGCCCTTCTGCTTGGCTGATGCAAGTGCTTTTTATGTTTTTATCATTTTCTTGCAATGAAAACACATGATACATATGAGATATAAGAAACCACATTTATGACGATGCTTATAGGCCTCAACACATAATCATACATACCAAGGAAAAAACTAGATCCACCTTGTGTCTATTTTGTTTATCTCTTTCTTGTACTTTTCCTAAATATTACATCACATTTTTCTCTTTCAAGAGTACTCCATTATCTTCTCTATTTTCTACATCACATGTCTTGTTTCTTTCTCTAAGATTCGTAAACATTCCATCATTTTTCCCCATTGAATTGGATTTCCACTGCCAATCACTAGTGGTAGTGAACATCCCTATGCCCGCTGCCCCATTGTGGGCGCTAACGTACCCCTTAAGTCATTAATAAAGATTCTCAATTTTTGACCAACTGTATGTGAAGTCAGGGCGATCCATCAGCAGGTCACCCACACATGCCTCCTGCTTCTATGGGATCACAGATTTCTACCCGCAGATCTCTCTTCTCGTACTGCATTTAAATTCCATTAGTCTCTATATAACTTTTTATTACCACGAACTTATTTAACAAGTTTAGCTTATCACGGTGGCTAGCTGCATCCGTCACATTGCTACACATCTTTTCCAAATTCATTATTACTTTTTATAACTTTTATTACCTTAACCTCTATTTTTTGCTTTTTTCTCTCTCCTCGGGCAGAGCTTCTCTCTCTTCTCGAATTGGCGATTTTGCCATAACTTTTGCTACATAGCTTGGATCGACGCGATTTTTATTTCATTGGATTTGGAAGGCCTCATTCTATAGCAATCGACTACAAGAACGCCATAAAAAAATCCCTACAGTTCCGGGTAGAGGCATTCGATTCTACGAGGTAAGTAACTTAATCCGACTTTTAATTTCGTGATATCTCATGATTTAGAGGGGATAAATATACGACATTTACACTCTAATTGATCATCGTGATAAACCCCATCGTTCTATTCCATTTATTTTGCATGAAATCTTACCCCTAAAGAGAAATTTTGATTTTGAATCCTCACTTGCCATGAAAACGAACTCGCAGTCCGCAATCCAATGCGGGCTGTTGAGTCAGACGCGGCGTTGCTGGCTGCCGCCACCACGTCGGCGATCCAGGTGCCTCAAAACAACGACGTGGTGGCACAATAACAGCAGTGGACCCGTCAGCGGCCACGGGCCCCTCTGGACATGTCCATGTTGACGGATTTGCCAGCATGGACGCATCTAACGGCCACGAAAAGAATACAAAAAAAAAAAAAAAAAATGAGAAAAGACAAAAAAACCCTTACGGCTATGGAGGTCCATGGGCCCATCCGGACCATCGCGACCGACACGTGTCGCGATCGCGACGGGCCGAACGATGGACTCGGCGCAGACCCACCGAAGATTCAAAAATCTGAGACGTTGGCAATTAATGCCGACGGCTCAATCAATACATTTTTAATTTTCAAAACGTCGGCAGATGCCATGTCGGATCTGGCGGTTGAGAATGATTTCGGCCGCTAGATGGATGCCCAATCAGCCAGCTCTTCATTGGAAGAGTCAACAATTGCGAGCGCCGACAACACAGCAAATGCGTTGCCAGTAAGCTTACCGCCCGCGCCTACAATTGTTGACCATTCCAACTCTTCCTCACCAACCAAAATGACTCAAGTGACTCGCCCAAGGCCGAATTGGTAGCATCGGCTCCCACTGATTTAGATGCACGGGTTGGCGTAATTGACTTGCACCGACCGGACACGGGAGCTCATAACCCTACCCCGGCTAATGGGGCCCCACTCACGCAGGCCACAACGACCTCACACGGCACGGAATCACGCTGGAAGATGACTTGGGCAGCGCGAGTGGTGGGTTCCTCGCATACACCATCTACTATCTCACTCCCAAAACCTACACTTCCCCCTCTCTATGATGCTACAATCCTGACGAGGGGTTACATTGACTCCGAGGGTGTACGATTAGTTACCTTCTCTAAGGAGGAGGTAACGCGAATGGCAGTGCCATTCGCTTACACACTGATAGGGCAGTTCGCTACGAAGAGCGGCCGCTTATAGACGACATCATGAGAGTCTATACAGCCCCAGGGAATTTCCTTGGACCGGTGGTCATCGGAGCAAGGAATCACAAGAGCGTCTCCGTCGGCCGCCCACGCTAATGTCGAAGTTGCCTGCCTGCCCGATGTTGGGTTGTTGACCAACCATGCCAAAGTCTAAGTTGCCCGCATGCACCAATATTGGGTAGTTGACCAACCAAGCCCATCACTGAGTTGTCGGCACTTGACTATTGGCCTTGTGACTGTTCTGATGCTCGGCTGATCATGTCGACACCTACCAGCTGTTCAAGCCACCTCGTCGCTAACGTAGTCTATCCCACCGCCCCCATCAATGTTGCACCTCCACCTAACCTTAGAGCAATGAGCATTTCATGCCATATCGCACTCCACTACGTAGCCACATGGTCTGCTAGCCCCTCGGGCCCCCGTTTTGCACTACTGCGCCATATGCGACTGCCCAACACATGTTCTGCCTTCGTGTCGTCTGCATCCCCTACCTGTCTCTGCTTGCACCGATCCGTCCTTAGGTCGCGCCCGCCCAGCTCTACGGAATACTCAAGTGATGGGGGATCATCTCTTCAGCAACACCACCAGACGTCAACAACCTCACCGCTTTATGTGTTTGCTGTACATTTAGGGAAAATCTCTTATCATGAGACGGTTTCTCCTAACTCAGCCCACTTGGGCATCCTCCTTACCTTATACAAAGGGACGCATGCCCAAGGAGCCATTTGGAGCTCATTTTGAAAATTATAAAATTTTCTTCATCTTGGGCTCCCCCCTCGTCTTGTTGGGAGATATCTTTACTGCTTTTCAAGATAGAGAGCATGGTGGCTTTCTCCGCACGTTGCCAGATTCACTATATGGAGATCACTCCGTGGAAGAACCGCTCGTCGGAGACTTCTCCTCCTCCTTATCATCATTCTGCCCCATCTTCTTGGAGCAATATCAAGAAAGTTATCGCGCCCCGATTGCTAGCCTGCAAGGATGCCCCTTCATGGCTCCCTTCTCTACATGCCCCCGCCTCGCTGCCATCTCAAGCAGTTTTCGTCTCCCTTGCCTCCCCAAGGAGGCCTTATTGGGTGGTAACTATTTTCAAGAAGCCCTTCTTGAATGTTCTAAGAAGTTTCGTTAAAGGACTTTCTGTGCGGCAGTGCGCCTCTGTGCTCGTGCCCACGCGCATGCATGCTCGCGTGCCCGCACGCCCCCACGCCGTGCATGTGTGCCCGTGCGCCCTACTCCCTGTCGCACAGCACCGGCGTCGCCCACCGCGAGCCGTGACTGTCACTACGGCTGTCGTCATTGCCGTGAGACCGTTGACCCACATGTGCTGTGTTCTGCGGGCATGTTTCACATGCTATGTGCACTCGGGGCGCGCGTGGGCACTTTGCACATGCTGCGCCTCCGTGCACTCTGCACGCGCCCTTGCACTCCATGGGCCCTTTGCCTCGGGGGGACTACGCCCACGCCCATCACCTGCCACTGCTTGTAAGCTGCGTGCTTATGTCCAGGAACGAAGCATCACCCATGCTACACCTCATCGCCTACATAAATCTGCGTTAACTATGACCTTTGGTCGACACGCCAGGGACATTGGGTTTTGACCCTACCAGGTTCTATTGTCTTCCCCCCTCCATTTGTAGTAGTTTTATTTCTTTAATGGCTGTATTCGTATGTGTTCCTTTGCCTAGATACGTAGAGTCTTCATAGGAATAGCCACTTTGTTGAGGGATAGGAATCTTGTTGGGATACGATGTGGTTCTCTAACACTAGAGGAAGTGGATGCTTTTGGGCATTTCGTGCCCCTCTCTACTTAAACCATCTAGGTAGTTCGAAGGGACATATGAGAATCTGATTGTGACTAGCTAACTCCTAAAACTTTAGCTGGTTGCCGAACTGAACTGAACTCAAAGCTGTCAAGTTTTACAATATCATCACATCATGTGCATGGATAGATTTAATTACTATCACAACTGTGTTGTAATACGAGCCGTTCGATCCTGATGGACTTCATGCTACATCATCGAGCCACCTCACCGCCATACTTCTTACTTCACCGCCATCTCCCTATAGCGTCACGCTCTAGTGCCGCTTGTCCACCGCTTGTCGAGCGACACCGTGCTCGACTCCAGCATGCCCTTGTCGCACTTACCTTCACCGGCCGTTGCATCGACAAGTATATCAACGATTAGCAACACCATTGACGAGGTACGTCATTCCCCTTGCTATCTAGTTACATTATATTCTTCAATATATTTTAGCTGCACTCCACCGCGCTCGGGTTAGATTAGGTGAGAGAAGTTATATCCTAAAATTTTATGCCTTGAGTGAATTATTAGGCAAGGGTCGAGTTTATCTGTTAAGTGCAAGCGCCAACGAAATTAATTCTACTCAGCGTCATCATCGCCGTTGTCGCCCCGACAAGGGTTAGAAGGTCACCGTCACCGGTCGCCTGCCCCGAAGTTATATCCTAAACTTTTATGTCTTGAGTGAATAAATAGGCATGCATCGAGCCCGTATGTTAAGTGTGAGCGCCAACAGAATTAATTCCACTCAGTGTCGTAATTGCAGTCCTCGCTTTGACGAGAATTAGAGGGTCACCGTCACTGATCATCTACCACAAAGCTTAGAGCTTGGTGAAACCTTACGAGCCATGGCCTGCATGTACAACTGCTTAGGACACTAAGTCACGTAGTTTCATCACCGTAGGAAATTATTCATCAGAGGATACAACTGACTATGTCTGGCATGATACTAGTATTAGAGGAGGTCGTGGTCGCCTATAGTTCACCTCTATACTGTATCACCAGCCCATCTGCATTTCATCCCTTTTTTAAAAACTCATTTACGTACCATCGAGGATACTGGACATGGTTGTCGAGATGCAGTCCAGTAGGAGGATGTAATAAGGGGGTTCGACCTCTTGTAATGAGAGGATTGATCACCAAATGAGAGAGGCAGACCTATGTGCTTCTTCAAGCCCTGTCCCTTGAGACCCATAGGTGGCACGTCACCGCCTCCTTCGGAACTTGGGCAGACAACACCCATTGACAGGGATACTACCGGAGAGTGCGAGTCACAGGGGAACACCCGTGCCCATCGTGGACGCGCACTATCACCCCATACCACTTTGCGGTCACTAGGTACTTTGTCCTCAAGGGACAATGAGGAGATAGCCTCGTGGTTGTGGAGCTGGATACACTCGAGGAAGATTGCACCAACAGCACCGGCGCCAAGAGGACTTGAACGAGGAGCATGGAGCTAACCTTGGCACCATGACTGTTGTCGCCGAACGAGTGGAGCAGCTGTTGGCCCGACCGGTAGTACCTTTGGTATCTACCGCTGTGCTAGTGCCCATGGCACTAGACCTAGCCCTCGACTGGCCTTGTGTTGCACGACCCCTAGAGCAGCCATGAAGCCCTTATGATGACGATGACCTGGAAGACGATAGGCATCAGGACAAGGTGCGGAGAGACTTACGCCCTTCAGGCATCGCATAGGACATCTGTGTCTGGGAGAGACAAGACCCACAAGATGACTAGGGCCGTGGGTTCGAGCCAGCTCTACCCACCTAGTGAGATGACTATGTCTGGCCCTACGACGTTGATATGCGGAACCCAATGAGGTTCCCCGATACCCACCGTGCATGATAGTGGATATCCGTGTGCCTTATGATGGTCAACCCTACCCCACCTCGATGACACGCCGTACATTAGATGACAATGAGCGCTTCCCGACCCCACCTCGATGACACGCAAGACCACAATATGGAGAATATCTAGTGCCTGAGAGGTGCTCAGATGACTATAAGTGAGGATGAGAGGAACATCAAGCTCGAATACTGGAGAGTGTACGAGATAATCTCCCCATCTTACAAGGGTCAAGCAAGCCGAAGGAGTTCATCGACTAGGAGTTGAGCATGAACTCTTGTTTCCATTCGTATGACATGGACAAAAACTTGTGCCTCAAATATGCAAGGACAAGACTAGGCAGACAAGCCAATATTTTTTGGGAGAACGAGCAAGTTGTCGCAAATCATCGAGGATGGCCTATTTTGACGTGGAGCGAGATGGCGCAGAAGCTGAGGAGCAAGCACGTACCCCAGGAGTATCTGATGACATTACTCCTCTCTTGGCTTGACCTCAGGCAAGATCGACAGTCCATGATGAAATACATTGAGACTGTCAAGGAATGCCGGATGGGGTGCTGGTTTGTGGAGGACCCGCAAATCATCATCGGCATGTTTGCCTTTAGGCTTAAACTGACCCTACATAGTTAGGTGCTTAAGTGCAACCCTGCCAAGTGCATCTAGCCGAGGATGTCGGCACCCACACTACCCCAACTGAACCTCAAACTACTATCGCTCGAACCACCCCATTCGCAACCACAAAAACGTCTCAGAGCACCAGAGGGCAATGGAACGCCCCGACCATCTCAGTGGGATCCGCCCCACCCGCTTGGGCTGTCACTACCAATACAATGGCCCGTAGCACAAACGTGGACCAAGTACGTATCACATGCTTCAAGTGCTAAGGGAAAGGGCACCAAGCTAGCTAGTGCCTCTTGTCAGCCCTCTTGCTCAATGTTAGAGATGCCAATCAGGGCCAGGTGGGAGAGATGGACCAACCTTACCACGATGGATACCATGTGGATGACAAGTTCACGCACGAGAATGAGGACCCCGATGGACGAGTCAACTACACATAGATCAAAAAGACTAGAGCGACCCCGACACCTGCTCCACATCCCTCTGGCCGACAGTTGGCGAACATTACCATTGACTGTCCCTGCACAAGTAGGTTGCAGTCCCCACCCAGAGTCACCCAAACGGCTTGGCCTGCACCTGTAGAGTAGATGACTGACCCAATGACCTATGCAACCCTTCGCACCTCGATCTTTTGCACTTATGTCAAGATCAACAACAATGTGTGAAGGTTATTGTGGACAACGAAAGTTGTATCAATGCCATCTTAGATATGATAGTCCCCTAAGTAGGATTGGTGGCCATACCCCACCTGACTCCCTACAATGTGTCTTGGATTGATGCCTCATCATTATCAATAAAGCGTCTATGCAACATCTCGTTGACGATGAGCACCTCCAATGAGAGCATCCTTTGCGACATACTTCCTATGAAACTAAGAGGCATCATCCAAGGCCGTCCCTGGCTATATGACCATGATGTCACTCTAGCTGGAAGGATGAACATGTGTTCCTTCATGTACCAGGGACACAGGGCTACATTGTACCCATATACCATGAAATTGGCAAACAAGAGGGTCCCGACTAACCAGGTAGGGTTACTGGTCGTTTGTGGCTCTTTATTTACTTGAGATTTGGGATGCAAGATTGAAACATGCCATTGTACCGTGCTGTCACCCTTGATGCTCCCATAGATATTCCACAGGTATCCCTCGTTGTCACCCTCGGACTCACCACATTCTATCACCACTTCATACAGAACTTTAGTTCTATCACATCTCCCATCACCGACTACCTCAAGGTTGAGCCGTTCTTGTGGACAGAGGCAGTAGGGAGAGATTTCTATCGAGTAAAGCTCATGAGGACTTTGGCATCAGCCCTTTGCCTACCCCACATTAGGAATGTCTTCGAGGTTACTTGCGATGCTTCTAGCGTTAGAATAAGGGTTGTGCTCAGCAAAAAAGGACATCCTATAAAGTTTTTTAGTGAGAAGCTGAATGATGTGTGACTCAGCTTCTCAACCTACCACAAGGAGTTCTACGCGGTCGTCTATACGTTGAAGCATTGGCAACACTACCTCCTCTCGAAGGAGTTCGTGCTCTTTTCAAATCATGAGGCGCTCAAGTACATTCATTCCTTGCAGAAGTTGAGCAATCGCCACACGAGATGGATCAAATAACTACAGGACTTCGCCTTCGTCATCAAGCACAAGAAGGGCAAGGACAACGGAGTTGCTGATGCGCTCAACTAACGGGCACATGTGCTTAACATGATCAAGCTAAAGGTTTTCAGGTTCGAACAGGTTTGGGAGAGATACGTGAGCTGCCAGAATTTTGAGCCCATCATCGTAGAGATCTAGCGAGGACCAATTCATGAGATCCAAGACTATGTCATCACCGACAGTCTCCTACTCTTTCGAAACAGGTTGTGTGTGTCATGCACGTCACTCTGTGGCTTTCTGACATGGAAGTATCACGCTAGAGGTCTTAGTGGCCATTTTGGCCATGACAAGACCATAGCCGCCATGGAATATCAGCTCTACTGGCCCAGTCTGAAGGGCGAGTTTGTAACATCATCGCCTAGTGCCGTGTATGTGCCTTGTCCAAGCAGGTTAAGAAGAGCGTAGGGTCATACACGTCGCTATCAGTGCCTAGGCATCCATGGAATGACTACATCATGGTCTTAGGGTTACCACCGACTACCCGACGACACGACTCCATCATGGTCATCATTTACAGGTTTTTAAAGATGGCGCACTTCGTGCCTTGTGCGAAGATGCCCAACGCCATTAAGGTTGCATAACTATTCTTCCAAGATATTGTGCACTTATAGGGATTGTCCACTTTTATCGTCTCCAACCGAGAAGTCCGCTTAACGAGCTACTTCTAGAAGACCTTGTGGAGTCTCCTTGGAAAAAAACTTAAGTTTTTGACGGTCTACCACCCGCAAGTCGACAATCAGATGGAGATGGTCTATCAAAGCTTAGGTAACCTTCTAGGGTCCCTAGTAGGGGAGCATATCACGACATGGGACTTGATCATTCCTTGCGGCGAGTTTGTATATAACTACTCGATGAATTACACCACTCAATTGAGTCTTTTTGAGATTGCCTATGTCCAAGCTCCTCGTCGACCACTCAACGTAGCACTTATAGACCCTCATGTTAGAGTCTTCGAGGATGGTATTGCATTTGCGCAGCATAATTCTTCTTTGCGTCAGCATATTCATGATAAAAATAACAGGTCAAAATGCATTATACAAGCAGGCTGCCAACTTGCATCCCCGACCCCAAATGTTTGACGTGGGAGACCATGTGATGGTGAGACTTTGACCAGAGAGATATTCTCTCAGGACGGCTACAAAGCTACATGCTCGTAGCGTCGGCCCATTCTTGATACACCAACGAGTTGAAATCTCCCCTTCGTGGGGGATCACCTTCGCGTTTAACGTGGCAGGCCTAACTCCGTAGCGAGCCCCATCTCCCTCCTATAACACGGTCCTTCTAGATCACTTCAATGCTAGTGAGTTTGAGGCCACAACTCCCCTAATACTTTCACCCGACTGGCACGAGTCAAACAAGATTATACTGTAAGAGGTAATTAACTATGCAAGAAACAAGGTATTGCAAAGGTTTTTGGCACGTTGGTAGTGACATATTGGTGCAAACAAATCATGGATCACTGAGAATGACTTACAACGCCTACGATCGGATCTTCTTTAGCCACTAACATTCGCTACCCCCAACTCGTCAGAACAGAATTATATTGACCCATAGAAAATTGATGGAGTGTGCCACCCCACTCCATTGCAGGCATTTTTTGGAGCCACCATCACCATCATCGACGGCCCTACTGGTTAGCGTCCAGCCCAATTGGCACGCCAAGGGGAAGGTGAAGATACGCGGGTTGAAATACCCCAGGTAAAGCATGTATGCCTATCCAACTATTTTGATTTTTGTCGGCAGGTGCTTGTTATGTTTGTCATTTTACCATGTTCGCGTGTTTGTGGTCGTTGTGTTAGTTATGTTCGTGTTTGTGTCTGTCGTGTGTCATGTCATTTTCATGCTGTCTGTTGTGTGTCATGTGTTGTTTTTGTTTATTTAAAACGATGGGGCCCCTATGTGATGTAAAACGACTGTCGCGATCGTTTGGCTCGTGTTACACCACACAAGAATGAACACTAGCATGATATGAAGAGGTAAATGTTACATGTATTTTTTAAATAAATTATCAAGCAGTCAGTCGTCAGTTGATCCGATATGCAAATCAATTGGTCGACACTAGACGGGTTATGACGTGGTCAAGCTCCCAATGATCCACGGGATCATCTCAAAGTCCGACGGGTGGGGAATGATTGTCGTCCTGAGTCATCCACATCGTCAACTTGATCGAAAAGGCCAGGTACCATCAAAGGAAATCTATTAACATGGCCGCTTATCCTAATTTCACGTTCAAATTCATTCATGGCAAAGAGCCATTACAGATCGGCACTCAAAAAGAGATAAATATCACTATAAATGAAGGATGGGAGTTAGGATGTAACCTGCACCTTGATTGTGAGATCTTTCAGTACTCTATCGAATTGACAGAGATTCAACCAGAGCTGTAGCAGCGCTGATCAAAGCTTGTATACGCACTCTGATCACAATGGGACACGGATATAGACAGGAATCAGCTTCTGTTTGGTCAATTTGAAAGACCGACCACCGAGTAGCTGATAGATGCATTTTTTGAATTACAGAAGAGCCACTGAATGCAATCCATAAGATTCAACTTGCAGATCAGGGCAATCAGTAAGGCAATCGGTCGTGTGGTCAAAAGAAAATGGTTGCATGAGTGAATCGTTGCTTGGCAGGCGGTTGGGCTGGTGGGAAGCCTTTGTGAGCTGAAGATTGAAGACCAACGTCAATGTAATGGTAGCGAGGAGAATCCTTGGTCGAGTTGACCAAGTGGACGAGTTCTCCACACCATACAAATTCCAGATGGGGCGTCCTTGAATTAGATAGAAGAGTGCCTCTCTGTGAATCAGATCAACAGCGTATTGTGGGGATGGATGATGTCGATTCGTCCAATAATGTTTATCACATTCAATGAAGATTTCATCAGGAAGCCAATTCAAGAAAGACAGAAAGATGGTGCTAGATGGAAGAAATCAACAGATATCGAATGTTGTGTAACATGTCATTAACGCTAGCATTTCTAGAACTTCGGCGATGACGAGTTCAGTTGTGGTCTATCCAATGCGAAAGAGGGAGGGTGCCGGATGATCTTTCCACTAGTGTGAAAATAAATACTAGAAGTTGGGATGTCCAAAGGTCGTCGATCAGATTCTCAAGATGGAGTGAACGTTGACAAAACTCTCAAGAAGAAGAGATTGGTGGGATCAAAAGTACCCTAACATGAGCAAACTCTTCTCCTTCAACAAAGAACAAAGATAACTGCCATAATGAATGTCAGATCGGGTTTTCCTCAACAATGACAACCATGCCTTCCCATCTCCACCCCTCTCCCTTCTTTATAGAGGAAGAGTGGCTGGTGTGGGATGCCCAATTTTGGCCCCTTTTAAGGAGAAAGCCTATTGGGCTTCCCCTTAAAAGGGCTAAAGAAGCCCAATTTGGATTTCCTCCCCCTAAAGATGGCAACTAACATAATTAAGATAGAAACACATGCAGGAGGCCTGTACTCACACAGGAGGGCCTCCTGACAATCCAAAGACGACGAAAAAAAAAATCATAAAGACACACGGCCTGAAAGAAGACGACGATGCCGCTTCTCAAACCTGATAATGGAAATGTGGGTTCTTCATGTTGGCTCGGACTCCGCAAGGTGGTTGGTGGCGGGTCGGAGCTCGATCGACTGAATGGTTCTCCGTCACTAAGTATAAGGCACCCCCTGGTAAGGGCCATTGGACTATTGCCAAGGGATGGTGTGCCCTTGGTAAGGCCCATCGTGCCCTTATATGACGATGAATGCCCAAACTGATAGACCAGTCTACTTTCAAATGTGAGTTTCTTTGAACGTTTGATGGTCCCATCGAGAAGAAGAAAGGAGGAGCAAAGGAAGAGAATGAGAGGAATATCAGCGCCGCTGAGCCACCGCTGCCCAACCCCATGCGACGCCACCGCATTGGTGAGCCGCGTCTCGCACCAGCGGAGCCACCGCGCGCCCTCGTCTCACCCTCATCAGCGACAGTGATGTGGGAGTGATGCCTGATTCAAGGAATCCTGTCGGAGTTAGTTAGAATTATGTTTTTATCTTTCTTCTATTGGACACCCTATATAAAGGGGTGTGGGATGGAACTCTAGACAGAGGGGAATACGGTTCTCTAGTTTATTTTTTGTTCTTACCTTTCTATTTGTGTTAGAAATAGTCCTGAGTGAGCTTCACAGCTGTCATAGCTAACATCTGTCCATCCCTGGATCTATCGATGTATGAATATGTTTATGTGTACCTATATATATATACACTCTCACATTCTCGTGCCTGTCTGCCTCACTGGCCCTGTCTGTCTTCCTTTTTGTCTATTTTCCATATCCCCCGTGCCTATCTTCCTACAGTACGAATTTTCTGTTTATCTCGCACTATATGAATCTATCAAAATTAATAAAAAGTTATTTTCTTCATCGAAAGTCCAAACAAATACTTCCATTTCTTAATTTGGATGCACAGACCAAGGGCCCGTTCTACCTAGTTGAAACAGGCCGGCGGGATGATTTCTCTTCCCCCACTCCCATGCCAGCCACCTACCTGGAGAAGATGAACCCATCAATGCCTTCTAAAAAATTTTTCCGCGAAAGGCCTTTCTGACAAAGACCTCGTCCTCCTCTCTGGTCTCTCTCTCTCTCTTCCCTCTTTTTCTCCCTCTGGTCTCTCCATTGTTCTCTCTTGCGTTCTCTCTCCGCTCCTTTTTCTCTCTGGTCTCTCTCTCTTGTTCTCTCTTGAGCTCTCTCTCCCCCTTTTTTCTTTCTCTAGTCTCTCTCTCTCCGTCTGTCTTTATCCATCCACTTTTCCATCTATCCATCCTTAAATTTACCCATCCACCCATCATCATACTTATATTAATGACCAAACCTCTGAGCTCAAAAGCTAAATCTTTTCTATAAATTTCATCTCTCAGCGGCGCACACGATAGGCACGACAGTGTGCTTTTTCATGGGGGTGCGGCTCAACAGTTTTCAAGGAACTGGGCGGCCGGACCCTACAATAGGTCTAGCCCAAGGGATCTGCCCCAACGGTGGTGACGTGAACGTCAGACTCGCCCTGGACGACGGCAGTGAGAACATCTTTGACACCCACTACTTGGCCAATATCCTCGCAGGCATCGTCTTTCTTCAGTCCGATGCTGCGCTCTTAACCAATCCCACCACCCGGGCACTCGTTGAGTCCTACGCTCGCTCCCCCAAGAACTTCCGCAAGGATTTTGGCCTGTTTATGGTGAACCTGGGCGGACTCGGCGTGCTCACCGGCTCCAATAGCAACATCCGAAGGGTCTTCTATAGGTTTTACTGAGCTTAGCAAATTTCCTGGAAAGATGTAAAGAGGATGTTTCTTATCTCGACCCGCCTCCTTATTCCATTGAAACACTCGAAAATTCTGTGATCTGAATAATCAATGATATATGCCACTCTTATAAGAGTGTGTCGGGGAAAGACACTCGCAGGAGCGTATTCGTTATACGGTACTAGGACCCGAACAAATGGAGAAGATAGTGTCGATGTGAAGAAACCAATACATGATGTTATCGGGAGGTAAGGCATAATATCATGTGTACATACTAACTAGACTGTTATTAATGAAAAATAGTTAAATTGTTTCGGAACTTATTCATTCTAGTTATCTAGTTAATTGAAATTTGTCCCCAACTTTAGGCACGAGGTAATTTGTTTCAAATCCCGAAGTTATATTTTTCTGCTTTGATTTACTTACTGATTAATGCACCAGATAGTGCACGTGTCAGAATATTTGTTTGCACGTGTCAGACTATATAGTTAGTGTGTTATTACCCACGTTCTGATTTGCGAGACAATACGGAAAACTTAAAATTTGTTAAGCAATGCATTAAAAAGAAGTCTCTCAGAATAAATTTTAATTTTTTTAGGTCGTGAAATATATGATATAAGGTGAATATATACATGCATATGATTCATTCATAATTTGCATAAAATTGTGTTAAGTAATTAAGTTATTGATTAATTTACAATGAGTCATTCAATAGCTATTAAAGTAAAAAAAATGATGGCATTAGCGATCTATTTTGATTATAAATCTGTTATTGGACTTGGTGGTATCAAATGTATACTACTCTTTGATTAATATATTAGTATGTTTCTTAAAAAATCAAGGTTTCTAAATGAGTAAAGTAAGTGAATGATTACGTGAAACTATTTGCCTTGACATATCCACCTGAATATGTGAAATCCAATAAATTTTTGGATGCTTTCAGATGCCCGTACTGGATGATGGTCTGTTTATTATTTTTCATAACGTATCACATTCGAGGATAAATCTTATAATCAGGTACTGAATGCTCATTTTGAAAATAATGTGGCATGAAAACCAATGCAACATTTCACACGTCTATTAATGTTTAATTATACAATTTATTTATCAAATACAATGCACTTCTGAGCCCTATAAGTGTAGTTCATGATTAGATGCAATGAACAAATTAATTATGATTAGATCATAATATAAAGAGTACTTGCATTTCAACATGACTTCCTGATAAGCCTAAAAATGCGTGTAAATATGTTGTTGATTTGATGTTTAGACTTATACAATAAAATTTATAAATACCCTTAATCACTAAATATAGAATATAAAGCAAGCAAGGGGTCGAACCACAGGGAGGCAATAAGTTATAATTTTTATCAAAATTTAATATATTAATTCAAAAATGAATTAATTTTGCAATTAATAAACCTTAATTATGCTTAATAATGTTCTTAATTATTATTTTAAATATTTCGTTCAAAAAGCTCAAAATAGAATTATTTCAATTATAAGATCAGATTAATTCGGATTATTAATTTCCCAATTGTTATAAATTTTAAAACAAATTTTATATATTAAATTTCTAAACAATAAACATCGAAATCTAGAGAGAGAAACTAGAAAAATTAACCTAGAGAGAGAAAGTGAAGAATTTGGGGAAAAGATGAAATCGGACCCTAAATTAAAAATCTAATGATGCATAAATGTTCAAAATTGATGTAGAATTAAAGATCAAAAACCAGATCTTGAATCAGAATCGAAATGCAGTGCTAATTTCATTCTAAACCAGTTCGAGGGCATGAACATTTTGCCCATTCCTTGGCATTTTAGAATTGTTCAAGAAAAATATTGAAATACAAATCAGAAACTTACAAATTTGAGTGCAGAATCAAGAACTGCCGACTTCCAAAGCAACTCTTGTGGCCTTCTGGCCAAATCCTTGGAGAGAGCTTCAAAAAAGTGGATTTCACCCTTTTCCAGACCTCTATTTGAAAATCCAACCGTATGGATTGTAGAGGGAGAAAGGACAAACCTACCCTCAAAATTTCAGCCCAATCGGACATTTACATATTTAGATATCGTCATTTTACTATAGATTAATCTAGGCCATAGGATCATCTTGTTATTTTTAAAAAATTCATTTTTCTGATTGGCTGACGCATGATTCTTCTCGTTTTCAGCCTTTTTGGATCACGTTCTAACACATGATTGTCTACGTCGTGGGCGCGCAATCATTAGAGATTGAATGTCCCTTGGATTGGTTGAGAGGACCCAAAGTCGCCCTTCTCTTTTATTTTTCTAAAAAAAATAGGCACAAAGAGACAAATTAAGCCACACTTTTTAACCTCTCCATCATCAATTTCCACGTGCATTTAATGCACACAGTGAATTGATGCCGCACCTTGATAAACTCAAATAAGGGTAGTTATTTCCATGCATTAATCATCTTATATCTTCTAAAAGTAAGTACATCATTGCCAAAACTGCTTGTTTTTGCATAGTAATGAGATCATGCCTTTTCACTACCCTAAAGATGAAAAAACTTACATTTCTACTTAATTAGTGTTTCCATCAATGATTTGACATGAATTTCACAAGTTAAACAGTTCTGGATTTACTCTTAATTGGATTTGAAGGATATTTCTAACCTCCCACTTGACTCAATGAGTAGAAATGTAAGTTTTTTCATCTTTAGGGTAGTGAAAAGGCATGATCTCATTACAATGCAAAAACAAGCAGTTTTGGCAATGATGTACTTACTTTTAGAATCTAACGATTTCCCTAGTGTGTTGACTTTTCATGGTCAAGGTTGACTTTTCATGGTCATAAAATTACGAAATTTTATGGGAAAGTCAAGAAAGTAGTCTGAAAGCTTGGGACCAAAATTCAAGTCAAAAGGAGCAAAGATCAAAAAGATACACGCTGACCAGTTGAGCTGACTCAATTGATAGGCTTGGTGCAAAGGAGCTTGAAGGAGACCTTCTAGAATGTCCTTGGAGGCTTCCAGGTTGATCAAGACATATGGGGGTGACTCCAGATGGCAGATCCTGGTTGGATGAGAGCCCAAGGTCGAGACCCAGGCCAGGATCCATGAGGTGGAACCCATCCATCCATCCATTCAAGCCCAAATCCAAGGGCTAGAGATGATTTGTAACAAACTCTAACCAACTCTAACCAACTTGTTCTGTTCCCTCCAAATTCGACCTGGAGGGAAAGAATCTGGTTGGTTGGGGTCTGTTCACCTGGATTGAGGCTTCAAGAAATCAATCCTGGACGTTCATCCATGATCCAACCACCAAGAATGACTGAAACAATCACATGTAACCCTATAAAAGGGCCCCCCTCACCCTCTTTGTGGGCATCCAAGAATTGAGTATCGTTTTCTTTACTTTGTGTCTTTCTTGAGCTTGTTCCTGGGTCCATCTTCATTCAGAAGGTGCAAGGAGTCTTCTAGAAGCGTCCTGGATCTTGAAGCCAGTTGGTAGGGAGTTGGAGCAACAATCTTGGGCCATTTGTGGTGTGACAAAAAGGTTACGCTGTTCTTTCCACCCTATCTCCTTTTAGAATTCTCTTAAGCTTATTGGCTATACTTAGGCAGATAGCCAACGTCTCAAGCTTTCCAACGCCTACTCACACGTGTCAAACCGATATCCGGAACTCCAGATATCGTCGTTTTGGTCCATAGCACGTGAGAGGACCTTCGCGCGCGGCGGAGCGGCGAAGCCCAGCGCACAAGCAGTGGCGGAAGCGCCCAGGCTTGTGCGCTATCTCTCTCCTCCTCTTCTTTTTTCCATTCAATTAATTCAGAATTTTTTATCTCTCTCTAGAGACGATACAAAATTCTGAAAAAATTCTCAAAAATCATTTTCAATCTAAACTTTCTACGGAAATTTTTTTACACTTGGTAAAATTCATATCATCCTTCTTAATTGAACATTTATCTTCATAATCACTAAAAGCTTTACAAAAAAGGTTATATGAGTCTTGAACTTGCAATACTAGTTGAAAATCTTTCTAACTAACTACCTAGCTCCCTGAGGGATCGACCCTTACTAAAATACTACTAGTAAGGAAATTAAATTGTTGATTGGTACTTAACTATCCTTACAAACGACTCTCAATCAAATTGTACCCCTTAGTTAGGCCAAATCACACCTGCAGAAATTCACGTGTGTCAGTTAGCGCATACATTTAATGTACGCGCTAACGACTAAGAAAAATAATCATAAATGCACGCGGAGATTCTTCGCATGCATTTATTGCACAAAAATAAAAAAATACTTTTTCTTCTTCGCCGGTGCCACGTAGTAAAGGCTTACGAGCTAATGATTGGCTTGTTATGGCATCGCGATTTGTGATGCCATAATGAGCCAGTCATGCTCATTTTCTCTCTCTATATTCTTATTTAAATAATATTCATCCATTTATTCACCCGAATTTTGGGCAAATGACATGGATGCCCCTTGATATATATAAATATATTATAAAATGCCAGATCAATAGAATATGTATTATTTAAATACGAAAAAATAAATTCTTAACTAAATATTAGTCAGAAAAAATATGGGAAAATTCGATAACAATTATGAGAGCCCTTATCAACCTTTGGCCAAGTATTTAAAGCCCTGTAAAAAATATTTCTTCACTGAAACGAGGTTAAATTCCACGTAAAAAATAAAAAAAATCAGAAATAATAGTAAAAATCAAAATGTAAGTGATTTATCTTCATTTTTATATGATAACATGCAAATATAGTCATTAAAATACATAAATATAATGTAAATTTCATTAATTAATCATGTTAATTTGCAAGTTATCATACCCCCCCACTTAAATCATTGCTAGTCCCTTAGCAATGTACCATTATTTCTTTAGATAACTTCTTCATCCATCAATCCTCATTCATCTGCATGAAGTGTTAGAATTATCAATAACATGCTCAAACGAAACTCCCCTCGACAATTTGGATTCCACCTTGTCAGGACTATGGGTGCCATCCCTCTTGGTTTTGGGTAGAGCTAATGAAATGAAATAGAAAGATGTACTTCTCTCCAGATATTACACTATGATTCAGAAGGTTCCTCACTGCACTCTTCAAGTGGTGGACCTCTCGCCTCTCATATCAAGATCACTCTGTTCTGGGTGGCGGCTTCTTTGTGTTAAAATTCTACACTAAGTTTCCTCCAACTATAAGATAAAATCTAGACATTCTCCACCTCCCAGTTAGCACAGAATATCAAATAGTGTGATGGCATGGGTAAGAGAATAAGAATGAACGAAAGATAGAATGCTCAAAGGGGAAGAGATGGATTTCGAATGAAAGCTTTCATCAAGGATATATCAGTTCAGGTTGCCTTCTCCCATGACTTAGATGAATGAGAAAGAAATAGAATGAAAGATATCATGTGTAATGCCCTCACTAGATTCAATTATTTGAAACCAAATTAATGTACTCACAATGCCTATCACAAAATCCCCAAAAAAATTTTTTTTCCAAATTCCTCAGATTTTGCTTGAACTTGAGGTCTTTCTCTCTCTCCCTTTTTTTTAGAGGGGTAAAGAACATACTAAAACATTGTGGAAAAGAAAAGAGAATAGAATTATCATTGATTCTAATGAGGGCATTATGTAGAATCATTGAATAGAGGAAGAGGTAAAAAGAAATTGAAGAGCGAAATTAGACAGAAAGAGTGATAGAAATGGGACACAAGTGATCCCATGGAAAGGGAGATAGAATGGCTTGGGAGATGATTACCATCCATGAAAGGCTGTAGGTTAGAAAAAGGTTCAAGGAAGTGGATAGGTATATGGCGTAGGGTATACAAATAGGATGGCAAAATGGAATTGCATATAGAATGGCAAGATGGGTGGTTAATCAAGAAAGGAAATTCTGTGCTTAAAGACTTGGAGAAATGCCTGTGCTTAAAGAAAGGAATGGCGAGATAGGTATATGGCACAGATAAAAAGCTGAAGAATAATAGGCTATCCTTTTTATATCATGAAGTAACATCCCCATGAATGATTTGACATGCATGGTAACCAGTGACGCTAAAAATTTCATGAACGAGTTAATATAATCTTTTGTTTATCCTTGAGCAAGAGATATAGCTTGGCACCCCACAAGTGGGAACTTAGGCTACGGATAGGTTTAAACTACTAGCAGTGAATCAATTTATATGTTTAATTAATCAAGTTGGATAATAAACATTGGAGCTGTTAACTAGTGTTATACATATTGGAGGTTATAGTAAATTTGGGAACTTTTTATAAAATATTGTAATTGGACATTTATGAGAGTATCCAAGGACTAGATCTTTATTAAGTGCCCTCCCCTCTTTTCGCCTGTTCTCCCAAGTAAGGCATTGGTTGAGGCTAGATGGAAAGTACATAGATGGAGTGACCATTAATTTACAAGTGCTATGAGGACCATGTGGATACAACTAGGGGGTAAACATTTAAATATTTTGGAATCACGCCCAATCAACCATGAAATAACAGGCTCAGTCCGTCTGAATGTGAAAATATTATTCATATTTTAAGGTTTTTTGATGTCTCTTTGATTAAGTCCATGACTATGCAATGGGTGTTGAATCTTTGTTCATTTGCTTCACACGTTTTCAGGATCCATTACCAAATACTAAGTATAAAATATCTAACAGCCAAATTTTGAAATAGTGAAAGAATATTGATGATTAAACTATATTCACCAGGTTGATAGAATATTTTAGTTCCCATCAGCCCACTGACCTGCAACCTGGCAGCTGTCTCGAAGAAAAGCGATGGAGACATTTCGATTGCTTATTTTTTTACTTTCTCATGTTTTTCATTTCATAAAATTCCTTAGATGGTAAAATAACCCTCAACATCTAGCCTTAAACACACACACATATATATATATATATTATAATAACTTTTTATTCAGTAATTTAACTTTAATAACATATATTGTTAAAGTTAACTCCTTAAAACATTGTTAATAGATGAAGCAAAAGAAAAATGTAAAAAAATTACCATTGCGCCATTATGCTTTCACATCAAATTTCTTATACAAAGAATTACAGTTTGTTAAGATGACTGAATATTCTGAGTTATTTATATGGAAATGTGCATGAGAGATTTTTTAGGGAAAAACAAAATAAATAACTATTTCAAGAAATTGTGTCAGATACTTGTGTGATCTGTGGATAAATGAACTCATGTAGTAAACAGTTCAGTTTGAGAAGCTTTAAAGAAGATAAATATGTTAATCTTTTACGTGAAAATCTGTAGCAGTATGACAATTAAGAGTCGCATGATTATTGAATGACATTTTGAAGAATCTTAAGATCATTATGTAAGGACAAAATCATTCATTTCATCAATGCATATATAACTGTTATGACACATCCTAGCTTTGACAGCTTTATATGAAAGAAAAATTTTGAATAAATGAATGCTTTTTAACAATGATATTGTGGCTTACAGATTTTTTCAATGCGTTAGTTTTAGTGGATAAGCAATAACTTAAGAGAGTGGGTGAACTAGGTTCTCTGGCGATATTTTTTTATCTATTTGTCCTTTAATTAGCATAGGTTTTGTCTATGTAGGAAATGAGGTAGAGGAAAAGGGAGACACAATTATTGTTTTCGACAGCTCAGGCAAATCCTTAATATTGTTTGGGGTATCCTTATCTAGGGGATGATATGTTCTAACCAAATTTGTGTGATTGTTCCCCAATAAAATCACTTAGTGACAGGGTTGGACAAGTATACCAATTAGTAGAAAAGGTTTATGAAGATCTGTCGCTTCAACCCCCAAAGTATTCCATTTCAGAACTTGGCCCCAAGGCATTAATATTATGGTCCCTAAAGCCTTACTATGACTGCACACAGAGATCTTGCAAGACTAAATATTTCTGAACAATATCTTCTCCTCAACAACAATTTTTATGACAAATCCTCAAACCATAAGTAGTATGTAAAACAAGGTCTAGTTTTATGTATTTCAAAAGACCTCAAGACCTTTAGTTTTTAAACCTCAAATATATTTTTCAATTCTAAAACAATTGATAGGATTCCTCCTCAAAAGGTTTTGCGAAACCTTTACCTCACAAAAAATGTTTAAAGTCGAATCACATAAATCTCCAAAGATAAATCTTTCCACATTCCTAGTTCACCATCCTCTTCCTCTATGTCCAACTTAAAACCCCTTTAACTATTTAAAAACTCAACTAAAAAAATGATTCTAAGTTTTTGGTTTTATTAATGTTAGAAACTATTCATAAGTTAAAAAAAATCTCAAACTCAATATAAATGGTATGTTAAAGATGTCAAACTTATTAGGAGGTCGAGGGTATGAGAAATTTTCAGGTCAGTATTTTTTCCCTTTAAATGTTGAATTGTCTTGAACTAAAAAGCATGATTTCAACTTACGTCAACTTAAATTGATTAGCAACAAATGTTTTCATTAAATATTGCTCGAAAATGGCTTGAAATCGATATCAGGATTGAAATATCTCTCTCACTTTCTTACTCCTGTTAACATACGACAAAGAGAATGGGGTTTGGAATTAGGGCTCTAAAGTGTATAACTGAACTTAAGAATCCAAGAGTCATATTATGATTGTAAATTATAAAAAGTATTCATTTTAATTTAAAATTTTATATTTACTATGTTACCATAAGTCCAATATACTTTTTCCGTGTAACCAGAAAAAACTAGCCATTCTCAAAAGGTTTTAGTTTTAAAATAATCTGAAACTTTCTGTATTTTTACCACATCAAATTAATAAAGATATAAGCATTCGATAGAAATATCTTCATGCAGTTAATTTTATATAAATCGTCACTAAATACGGTCTTTAATGCCAAGAGGTAGTAATTAAGTGTACGAAGGAGTTATCAAACAAATCAAGTGAATTTGAATGAAAAAAAATATTTGAACAGTGTCACAAAATAATTTTATCTTAATGTCATAGAAAATACAAGTCCTAAATACATGTTTTGACTTGTTCGCGATATGGTCAAACTAAGTAGCCTTTTAAGAAAAATAAGGATGTTATTTTACCTTCACTTACAATCAGTCTACCAGTTCATTGAGGATCGATTGTGCTTTGATGGAAACCCTCATTGAGGCATGGGTTACTTTGAACATTCATCAAAACACACACTAATGCTTTACCTTCATGAAGGGATCTTCAAAAGTTATAATCAATTCATTCCATGTTGCTGACATAAATTTTAGTTTTTTTACAATTAAGATGATACAAAATTACATGTAATGGTGGTAGAGATCTATCCAGAATATTTCCTTTGTTTATTGGATTGTTTCAGAAAACAAAAACAAAGATATATGTAGTATTCCAAAAATTTTGATGACCTTTTCAGTGCAATTGGCTGGCCAAATTAAACAAGAATAATAGATACAGATCATAACATCACATGATCTGCTTCTTGATAGTTAAAATGTTTTTTTTATGTTAGCTTTGTGTATTAACATAACATATTGTTTGAAATGTCATCCATAGTGATCTCTTCTTTTTTCACATATTTTCTACATCTTCAGAGTAATTGATAAGCCGAAAATAGGGGTGAAAATTACGCAAATTTTTAGCCCTTGTCGTTGTGAATTTTTGGCTTATGCAATAAAATTTATAAAACTCTACTTAATATGTATAGTGATAAGTATGAGTGTCGTCCAAGGGAGGCAAGTAGGAATTTCAATTTGATTTAATTTTTGGTGTTTTAGATCCTAATTAGAGTGAATTTGATCTTCAATGAGGATCAAGTCACCCTAATTAGGTGAGAATTTAGAGAGGGGGGTAGGAGAGATGGGAAGATTAGAAGAATTAAGAGCTCTAAATTTCCTTCTTTGATCCTAATTAAAGGATCCAAGAAATCATTTAGAGAGGTTGAAAGAGGGTTCTTAAAATGAGTTGGGTTGATTTTTCAGATTGATAATTCAGAACTAAAATGGGGTAAATTGAGACTTCTAAAAATTAAAACTAAATTTTTTATAATTTTCTTTTGTAATGCAATTGAATGCCCAGGTAAAATTCCTCAATTTCTCCTCTCAATCCTAATCAGGGCTTGTACATGCCGCTCAAGCCAAGCGATTTAGAAGTTCAGACTAGAATGGAGATGAAGAAACAAACAACTTAACCTATTTCATTCAAAATGCACAAAAGTTTGAATACAATGAAAGAAAAAAATACCAAAACTGTTGATCCAGGCTGGGACTCCTCTCTGTCTTGCAGCTGTGATGAAGGACCCTCCAGAATGAGCTCCCCCTCTCGAAATTTAGCTTTTATACTTAGGTTATAGGGTAAAAATCACCATTTTACCCCCATTTAGTACTTAATATTTATCTATCAATGTAGGCTAGATCTGAATGATCTAACCGTACTTAAGATAGAGAGAGGGGATTAAGACGAACAAATCCATAAAAAAATCATCTCAATCGGACTTCAGGATCAAAAGTTATTAATAAATCAATTTTAAACCAATTTAATCCATTGGATTTAAAATTGATTTATTTATTAGTTTCGTTTTTAAACACGCAATGACGTGTCGCTCTCTCATTGGCTGGCGCATTTTGAGTCCTCCTTTTTGTAGAAAAGTCCTTAAAAAGCCTGGAATTGCTTTTGGACGCCGCCCAAAAGTAATTGCGTATATGCCCCTAGCGCACTCTCTCTCCTCCGATTTCTCCTAAAACATTAAAAATATATATTAAAAATTGCAATAAAACCCTGAATGATTTTAAATAGGATCTTTACGCCTGCCGTGGCGACCGAGAGCTGTTTTCAGGGTCTTTTTGCAACGAAACGTTGCAAAAAGGCCCCGAAAAGTCTAGAAATTGCATAAATACATTTTTTCTCCTATAAATATGCCCTTTTTTCATAGAATAAATGCATTTCTTCTTGAAATAAATCCCAGAAAATTCCTAAAAATTCGTAAAAAATTCTAGAAAATTCTAGAAAATTCCCTGATTAATTCCCATGTTGATAAATGTCGAAATAAACTTTTTAATGTGCCATTTTCATCCAAAAATAATTATTTTGAGCTTCAATAAATCCTTATAAATTCATATAATTAACAGAAAATTAGGGAAAAATCAGAAATTACTTGGAAGCATTATTTTTGTGTAAATATATGATAACAACCCAAATTTAAGCCTTTTAAATGCATAAATCATGCTAATAACATGAAATAAAGACCGAAATTAGGGTGTTATCAGTAATCCATAGTCAGTCTTAATACTTCAAAAGCTTTTTTTACCATCGACCCCACAATTCTAGAGAAATAAAAATACATTTATGACTTGCAATAAATGTAATTATCATTAAATGAACGCCGAATGGTTTTTCATGTTTAGTAAAATCATGATCTCCAATATATTAGAAACTAATCTCATAAGTTGGTTTTGATATTCAAAAATATGTTGTCCTAGCATGCCTTTTTTTGGCTCCAACCCAAATATCTTACCGATCTCAAGTTTAGAATAAGAAATTGATGAAAATAAAGGTTCATGTAATATATGAAAGAAGGTTCATATTTGTCTACTTATTTTCATGATTTCTGAATAAAAACCTTGTCACCCCATGTGACTTGTTTTCATGTTATTTAGTTCGTTTGGTCAGTGATTGTGTTTTTGTAATTACATACACTTGACTCACAAAGACCTGTGTCACACTTGGGAGATACAACTATTGATAAAAAGATGAACAAATGAAGAAAACATTACCCTTCAAGTATCAGGTTTATAATATTTTGATTTATTTTGTTAACGGATGGGGTTTATCCTTAATTTTAGTTTTGATTAGGGTAAAATTGATATGATATGTATAATTATTTTTATTTCATGCCTCACAATTAGTTGGACAAATATTTTCTGAAGATAGACTTTAATATCCCCATCTAGGTAATATCAATCATTTATGAAGCTTTTAAGAGTTATACCAGCTCCAAATCATGATGTATGAGAATTGCAATAGGGTCAGGATATATTGGATTGAACTGAAGCTCAAAAGCGAATGGGTACCTGAGATGGGAGAGAGAGAGACTGAAAAATAGTATTGAAGCATTTCAACATATTATTATGGATAATCGATCCTACTTTTGGTGCCTTCTGCACTTTATCAAATTTAGCCTTTTGTAGGGAAGGTGTTCGCGTGTTTGTGGCATAAAGGTGTAAATTTACGAGTGTTACATCTTTAAGTCAGCACAAAGTCCATTTCTCCTGATCCACTTTAAGCATATCTTCAAAAGCAAAATTTCCAATCCTATCTAGAAGAATTACCCTGTGCTTTTACTCCCTATAGTAATAGGTCTAAACCTTCAGCTGCATTACTAGCAATATGTTTATCTGCCACGTCTATGTATTGTCTTCTCTATGATTCATTATGATATCTTTTCATTTTTATCCCTCTTTCCGTTTTCAGTCATGCCCTTCATATAGTGATAGAGTTATCATCATTGATCTTCTTGTTCACCTTCGTTAGAGCCATTAGTTGTTCTACGGTATTTACCAAAGCTATAAGTATTTACCATATCCTCGTCATCGTAATTCATCAGCAGCCACTTGACATTTTGTGCTCACCAGGAGGAAAATATATTTCATGCAAAATTAATTTGGGAGAAAGGCCATGGATGTATCTAGAAGCAACCTATTGAGAGAGTGTCCTTTGCCTTGAAAGATGTGAGGGCCACCTATGTGTTGAGAATTGTAAGATCACTCTAATCTGTAGCATAAGACCTGGTGAAAAAGGTTTTTATTTCTCATTTTTATTAGATCTCCCCATGGTGTGAAGATGTTGAAATACATGTCATCTACAAGGTGGTGTCTAAATTTTTATTGGAACTGTGAGGGCCACTTTTGTGTTGAGAATTGTGAGGTCACTCTAATTTGTAGCATAAACCTGGTGAAAAAGGCTTTAATTCTCATATTTATTAGATCTCCCCATGGTGTGAAGATGTTGAAATACATGTCATCCACAAGCTGGTGTCTACATTTTTATTGGAACTGTCTTTTATTGACAGTTAATTGATATTCTAAAACTCCACTATCGGTATTTCTTTGTTTTTAACCACAACTCAATAACCCAGGAACAATTAATGGGCATCAATGAGGAACTAGCAATGGTTCAGTTGGGGGGATACTTTACAGCATTAAAGTAACTAAAAAACTGTACTTTCCTGTCATTTTTTGCCTCTATGTTTCAATTTCTCATTGCGTTATTTTCCGTTGAGGTTAAATAAAGACAATTATAATTTAGTTTCTAAGTTCAGTTGTTTACTTGATTTCTGATAGTAACTACACCTAATTATTTATAGCTGATCTGATGTCTCACACATAATCTTGGAGTTCTGTTTCAGGTGTATTAGTTAGGCGAATGAAATAATGTGTTTGGAGAGAAATGGGAGGATCATAGATTCTTAAGCTACTTCATGGACCACAAAATGTACTCTAAGTCATGGTCCACGCAATAAAAAGAAGCCCATTACATAATCAGTAGAGTCATAAAGCTTGAGGGAGCTGTGTTTAAGAACTGGTTCAAATAAAGGCAATAATGGTGTAGCTAACTCATTATATTAATTTCAAAATTCCATTTGAAGACAGGGGCAGTAACTCATTATATTAATTTCAAAATTCCTATGTAAGCTATTCTCACCTTACTTTGTATCCCATCGTAGATTTATCATATCAACTTGTTCTTGTTAGCCTAGTGCATCGGCTTTTTTGTTTCATTGTCTTTATATAAGAATGTTGGAGAGCAGGTTTCAAGTTTGGATAAATAGTTAGGGAGAAAAAGTACCACTCAACCTTTGACAGGAATACAATGAGCTATGTATGATAACTTATATTTTTAGTTAACATTTCCACTTCATTTTTTCAAATTATGTTTTTCATAGTATACCCACAAATTCAAGGTCCCAACAACCTAATGCATGTCCAAAAAATGAATGAGTTGATTAGGTAACTGCCATTTTTCTGAATTCTATATGACCACTCATACACACTACCAACTGCCACCATGCCCCCCGATAATGTCGGCATGTAGCGCCTGACCCAGTCACTGGTATATGTGACCTGTGATGATCAGTGGAATAGCGAATTACACAATTTTAACTTGGATCAAGTAATTCAATGGTAACCAAACTGCGCGAACCAAGCCAAGGTGGATTGTTGAAGCTTTGAACTTTGTTCTCACCATAAAAATGCTTATGACTTCATGAATTCAAATTAAATTTAGAAAATATATCAATATAAAACATAATATTTTTCAATTTTTAAAATTTTTTAATCCATTTTAAAATTACCAAAACTCTGGAAACCATTAAAACATCTAATAAATTCTAAAATATTGTAGGAAAAGTTTACTCTCTCCTTACAACTCTTTGTAGATTGGGCCTTGTGATATTTTTTGGTTGAATTGTAGCCGTAAAACAATGTATTTGAATCCAATTTCATGTGAATCATTAGGGATGGGGCCCTTGTACACCATAGATTGATTTCAGAAGGTGCAAGTATGAGTGAGGTGACAAGGCAACAAAAACCATTGGGTTGATGTTGTATAAGGTTTAAAGAGGATCACCATCCAAGAAAGGAGTGAAAATATGACATTATTAAATATCCCAGTTGAATCCAGTTTCAAGTGGAGGATAATACAAAGAGTTGTCAATACATGTCATTTGATTACTGCCACTTGCAACTAGACCAGCTTTGGACCAATTAAGGGAGGTGTAATTCCAAAGCTCTGTTTTAAAGGGCCATTTTCAGCAGACCCTTTCAGTTTTATTGTGGAGCAGGAAGAAGGACCCACGTCTGATGGCAAAGAAAAGTGTAATATTTCTCATACGTAGCTTCTATTTCAAGATGATGTGATGAACACTTGGGAGTGAGGATGGTTCTAGGCAAAGGGCGTAGGATGGTTCACATTATTTTTATAACTAGATAATCCGAACATGAGAAGACTGTGTATAATTTGGAGGGGGATGGTGATATTTATAAGGATCATTCTATTTGAGTCATAATTTCATGTGTTTCTGTGCATATTTTCATTGCAATTAAAATAAGTAGGTGTTGTTAAAGATTTAAGTATTTATTGCAAATTTACATTTTTATTTAAAAGTAATCTCACAACTAGAAAAAAAATTTATATGTTTGAAAACATTTATCTAGATTTCTTTAGATATGGTTATAGTTTATCTTTTATAGAATGATATTATCATTTTTCTGGTATTTTATGGAATTTTTTGAGATTCATGTTTTATGAAAAGCATTATAATGTAGTAGAAATTACTTGTGTTTATTCGTTATTATGTTTTAGACATCCATCTTGAATTCATGTTATGCTTGCATTGGGCCACGAGGATAAGAGACAAAAGAAAACTGGACGAGAGAGAATACTCGATGACTTGTATTACTCGATATTCAAATGAGGACTTTCCATTGTCCATAAGGAGTTTCAAATTGAACTTTAGAAGGTAATGTCATGTTTTGTCCTTTATCCATCTATTAATAGACCTACAAATAGAAGACATTATTTTCATTAAAAAGCCATTTGGTTGTGTTCTTAATAAGGAGAAGAAAAGTGATTCTCTCATTCAAAATCTAGGTATGGACTGTTATTGCATGACAAGAGTGAAGGATTGAAGGATGACATTTGTATCAAGACATGTGAAGAGAACTCTTCAGTCAGCTCTTTGGGCATGTAATGATGAGGTTAGTATGAGCTTCGCCTTTGTTTTACTCAGATATTTGTCTTTTTCCCTTGGTTACTCTGGCTGATGGTCTAGTTTTTCACCTTCATGTATAACACCTCCAACTCTGCCTTTCGCTACTGTATTCTGCCTCCATCTCAAATGCACCGCCAATGATAAGACTGTCATCAGGCATTGATGATAATGTACCATGATGACATTCACAATCAGCTACAGTAGATTTTTCATCTTGTGAACTTGACTCATCTGAATCACCATCAACCTGCACTTGGTGCTCCCAAAGCTCTTGGGAAGGTACTTTAGTTATAATTAATTACTTGTTCCATTTGTAAACTTTTATAAAAGTTCCCATTGTTAATTTACTAATTTTGAATAAATTTGGTGAAATGGTATTAATATTTCGTAACCTTGATACTATTAGTTTGAACTACTTTTCTGTAGTTTTATTTCATTATTTTGTATTTAATTATTGACTATAAATAAAATATAAAAATATAAAAGTGAAAATTCACTAATTAAATACGTTCTCCCCATGTGGACATTGATTGCTCTATACTTTTAAAAATCTTGTCTTAATGTGTGGTTCATCTGTTTGAAGCATTTGGGAATGATTGGGACTAGAGGTGATGAAGTTTGGCTATGGAGTTTAGGTGTGGTACTTTGAGAAAGTGTAAGGACACTAGAAGAGCCTGAGATTCCCTATGGATGATGGATGCGGCACAGGGTGTGGTTGAGGTGCATTACATACAGTGATAAAGGACCTGGGACGATCTGAGTCATAAGAATTGGATAATGTGGAGACAGAACCATGGCGCATCATAACCAAGGTAGTTTAAATAATTTTCCATGCCTTTCTTTGATGGTCTTCTTTACTGAATATATATATGGGCGTGAGATCTGATGCTAGACTCGTTAGTTATAGATATGTTGATGCATAGAGAGATATTTCCTGCCCCAATCTGACTGAAAATCTGTACTTGGTGATAAAATTTGTGTCCAGTTATTTGTTGAAATTAAATGAAGTTATTGAGGAGATGTCTCTTCTTCTAGAGACGTTAGGCCTATGTATACCTGGTATACGTATCAATGAAACAAACAAAGCAGGATAAAACCAAATGTGATAAAATTGTAGCCGATCCATCTAAATAAAAGTTAATAAATTCAAGTGGGTTCCAAAAATATAGTTAGCTATGAAGAAACGTAGTTTATCCTCAGAAACAACATATTATTTGCAGACATCAGGTTAATTTCATTTAGATTAAAAGAAACTAAAAATTAGAAATAATGATTTTCTAAATATTCATGGCTGGGTGTGTTAATCGTTGATGTTACAGATTTGGAGTTGCATGTATTAAATATAATACACGTGACTGGGGAAGGCAAAGGTGGAGGAATATAACAAATTGTGTATGCCACCCTTGACAAGCATGCCATCTCCCTGGCAGTCCTTTATAATACTCATGTGAAGATAGAATTCAACAAACATATTATTATCAATAGTTTTTTTACGAATATATATACACACTATTTTTTATATTTAGAGTTAGTATAATATATTGTTTGTGGTAAAACTGGGTTGTAGTTTTATTGATGATATAGTATCTGCAGATATTTCAAGATCTGAGAAAATCTTAGCCAGATAGCTTGTCAAGCGCCTGGTGTTAAGTCCACAATTACATAATGTGCATCCTCCCTATCTGGATACTTATGCACTGTAATGAGAGTAAAAGGAGAACCTCGTTGCGCAAGGTGTGCTTGTTGCACTGGATGATCAAAGATGCTTATGGTTTCCTAGACTGTCATATTTGCTATTGTACGTCCTTGCAGGGAATCATTGGAAACATTGGCGTGGTGCCCAATTTGGCATGATATTTGATATTTTGGTTTAGTTCTCCATCATTTACTTGAGTTGTAGGTTGGGGACCCACGATAGCCACAACACATGGAGTGCCTCCTTGACTGTAGTTCTATGTTGGATGTTCCTCAATTATCCTTTGTATCTGAGTTGTGACTGGTGGTTCTAGTTTTCAGCTTCATCGTCAACAAAAATATTGTATCTAAGGAGGGTGTGCTCATGTTTATGGCTATGATGGTACAAAAGACTGGTTCCTTTCATTCAAACCCTTTGAGGATGACAAAATTTAGCTTCTACATGTTCATAGAGGAAGCCAAAATGCGCGAACAATAATCTTTATGTTTTTTTCACCTTGTTACAGGCCGTGGAGCTTGTCTTCCAGCTCTATGATTCTTGACTCTGACCTGGAGCAGAGCTCACAGGCAATTCTAAATGATGTGTCATGTGCAGTAACATAGTATTTCATAATAGGTAAAACTTTGTGTATCATGGATGGAATGATGATGAGCATGAAACCCATGTCCAACTTATCCCATTTGTGATCAAGATGTGAAAACATAGACTTTGAGAAAAGTTTCTTGGAGTCAAATGCTTACTTAGGCCTTGTTTAAAAGTCAAGGCCTATAGAGAAAACATGGATAGACGATGCTTCAGTAATGTAGTTTCACTCCCATTGGAGGAATATGACCTGGATTAGTTTGCACGAATATTTGATCTTTACCTCTGAGTTATTTAAATGAAGACTTCATTTGACTCAGAGGATTGGAAATATTCAAGATGACCAGCTCTAATACCGTGGTAAGAGATGAATGCAGCATCAATATTAGAGGGAAGAGTAATAAACATGGAGGAGAATATGTATTTAGAGAATGGAACAAAGAGGGTGTTTGAGACAGAACCAAGAAAACATGACCAATTTAGTTTCTTTAAGTGTTTACCTATATACTTATTCATGGGGGCAGACTTCACATTGTATTAAAACTGACAATGGTGGTATTGCCGCCATATATGCTTGACAAACCTCGGATGCAATGCCACCTTACTATTGATGATGGTGCGTCAAGCAATTATAGTGCCTTATATACTGAACAACATTGTTCTAGTTGCCCTATCTTTCGAACGATGATGGTGCTTCACCCACTGATGGTAACCACCTTGAAGCATTAAATGTGTTAGGTGGTTAATGCCTAACGGGATCGAAGTGGCCTGTTCTAGCCAACTACGAGGGCCCTCTAAGTGATCCAACTCCAACTACAGAAAAGCTGCCGGAGTAGCTAGTTAGGGCTGGCTATGGGCCCCTAAAGAGCTGAGTCAACCTTAGGGCTGACCGCTTACGCTTTCACCCCCATGAAAGCCATATTTGAGCTGCTTTGGGGCCTTGTAATCCAATATGGGTGGCTATTTTTGTAGCACCCTGCGGCCCTACGAGACCCAATATGGGCACCCCATTTTATGTCTCCCAAGGCTCCTGTGGGACTCATTTTGTACGGGTGACTTTAGGCCACACTAGGACCCACGAGGAACCATCATGGGCATTGCATTTCAAGCTGCCCTCGGACCTCATGGGTTCTAGTATGAGAGGTTCATCTTAGAACTCTTGTGGCCCCTAAAGTGGGAATCTGGGGTCCCAATTTTGGACTGCTCCAAGGACCCTATGTGACCCTGATGGCAGCCAAATTTGGGCTGCTCTCGATCAGCCAAATTTGACCAGTCTATGGGCCATAAAGGTGGACTATTTTTTTTCAAACGGGCCATCCAATGAGGAAAAAATGTTAGATTGGTTCAGTTTGATGACAATGCAGCATGTTGATTTGGAGTCATTTAAAGCACAAATTATTTTTGAAGTTATGATGTTAGCTGAGTTTATAGGTAAAGTTAAAAACAAGATTGCAACCTATGAATAAACATAACGTTAGGAACTCTAGTTAGAAAACAAGTTTTGGAGATGTCAGGTATAGCCAATAAAATCAGACGATTGGGCATGGATGTTCCTTAAAAGATGCACATGTCCTTCAAGATAAATTCACTTCTTGCAATATATAAACGGTTAAAATAAGCACACAAAGTTTAGTGGCCAAAATACAAGTGTTAACAATTTGATTTCACTCTGTCCTCAAAAAGAGCAAGTTAATTATTGTGTGTAGTGAACGCATTTATATGAATGCAACTTCAAAGCAAAAAAATAAAGAAGTGGTCAAAATCAAAGCAAGCTGAAAATATGCGAGATCATAAATAGAAACAAGAGTAGGATAAAGTTCCTACTTGTTTTCAATGTAGGAAAAAATTGTCCCATTAGGAAGATTTGTTGTAACTTTGATTATTAGAGAGCAAATAAAGTTAATTTGATCTCTATAGTTTGTTCAGAAGTTTATTTTGTACACCTAGATAAGTGATGTTGCCACTATAAGGCTATAATTCATGCAGCATGTCTATGTAGGGTTGCCTGAATTGCTGGAAATTGACTGATGCTAAAAGATTCGTTTAACAGAGGAACAACAGTTCAGCAGAAATGGTGGAAATAGAGATATTTAGATTGCACTTGAAGTTTAACTTTCACCTAATTTCATAGACACTTTTGCTGTATTATCTTTTCAAGGAAATTGAGTTTCAGTTTGTATATTGGAAAATTTCAGTTTTACTTGTCTACTGAAAAATCATAAAGTTAACATCTATTATGAAGTTAGCATAATTAGCAGGGCTCTCTATTGAATGACAACAACTTCTATATACTTGATGTAGATGTCCTATCATACAAAATTTTGCACATTAGCACTAAAAGGTGTGAAGAAGAAGTACATGAATAAGAATTCCATTTCATTATGCCATCAGATATTTGGACTTGAATCTCCTTATCGACTTGATCAATTTGCATCCCATGGCATTCTAAGCTCCATTGATGATAAAATTATGAATAGTTGCACAGAGCCTTTTGAGCAAAAAAGAACAAAAAACTAAGAAAAAAAGAGCCATTCAAGCTTCAAGTGTCTTGGACTTGTTACATACATATATATATGGACCAATCCCTTTAGAAGCTAGGAGTAGTCAATGGTAATTTATCACCTTCGTTGATGATTATTCTTAGCACACCAACTAATATCTAATTGTATGAAAATCATAATATCTACACATACTTAAGAAATATAAAGCATAATTTGTAAAACAGCTGAACAATAACATTATTGTCATCAAGTCTGACTGTGAGAAGGAATTCCATAGATCATATGATGGATCATGTGAACAATGTTAAGGATGTTTGGCTGAATGCTGAGAGGAGTGTATTATTGATCTTCAATACACCATTACATGTTCACCACAAATGGCCAGTTTCATTGAGTGACGAAAAAACTCTTGAAGATGTCATGATGAGCACACTTTTAGAACCACCTCTTTTGATGAACCTCTTGAGCGAAAAGCGCAATAGCACAGCTTAATCAAACAAACTCCAAGAATTGCATATTCTGGGTGCTCAAGGAGAAGCACGACCTCATCTGCCTAACGAAAGGAAACTTGATTACATAACTGACATTTTCAAGTTTTTTGCCTATTCTGAACCCATTTTTTCAAATGTGAAATATTCACTTTTTAAAGAGCGTTGAGCTCAAAGGGGTAGATAAATCTCATAATGTTATTTTTAAAGAAGATTTTTAAGATACCTTTTATAATGTTAATCACAAAGAAGATCAATCACTCATACTTGGTATTCCAATAGAAATACACCTAATGCAAAACAGTGCTCTACTATCCCTTACTTTCCTGATTATGTGATCAACCAAGATAACTCTGAATTCTCAAAAGTGGATAGATCCCATGAACAAAGAGAAAACAATTTATGGCTCACAATCACGTTTTGGATATTGTTCCATCGCTTGAAAGTACGAAGCCCATTGGCCAAACTGGATATTTAAAACCATAAAGAATCCAAATGGTAATGCAGAAGTATGCAAAGTAAAGATTATGCTGTAAGGTCATTTTCATAAAATGCTTTAATAGGTGTGTTGATGAATTCTTAAAGTATTGCATGCCTTAATTCCTTAAATGATTTGATAGGAGTTAGTGTTTTTATATTTACTATTCGGGCATAAGTTCAAAATACATCTCAAGTGTTGAGAATAAAAACTAGTCACTATGCCAACATTTTAAGCTTTAAAATAATGTAACGATGTCAGGTATCTATAGTTGATCACTTTACTAAACATACATTTTTTGTATAAATATTATTAATTAAATCATCAATTAGTTCAGCCATAATTATACGAAGGCAGTAATCAGGATTTTAACTGAAGACCAAGTAGTGCCTATAGCTGTATTAAAACACTATTTAGTTTGAACATACAATAAGCAAGTCAAATCAGGGACTTATGACTTTGTGTTTTATGCCAATGAAGATTAAATTACTCCCTAAAAATTTTCAAATATATGTATTGAGTTGGATGTAATATGAATGGTTTAATTAATTCTTCATATTTCTAATTACTGCCTTCGGTATTTAAGATTCCATTTATTGATGATTTAAGAAGATCAATTAAATCAAAATATTACTATCAAATGGTGATATCTGGAGTAAATGATGGGGTAAATATACCAAAAAGTTCCTGATTATTTTAATGTTCAAATTATTGGTAAAATTGCTAGCTTTTACTTTTAACCCTTTATCAGTATGTGTGGCCTATGACAAAATAGTAAATAAAAAAAATGAAACGAAAAGGATTACTGTTTGATAATGTATAATAATAATCAATACATATGATTGTTTGAGTTTTGATAAATTATTATAATCATATTTCATATTTTTTCGTCCCTTTATACAGTTTTGAGCCCTCATTTCATACCTCCCTTATTGCTGTTGGAACATCATAGTCCAAAAGGTTGAGAGATCTTTCACTCCCCTAAGCAATTTTCAAACAGTTTTTCAGCATTTCTTCAAGTGGATATTTTTTTCTGGCAACAATTTGAGTTCTTCAAACTTAAAGTTTCCTATTTTGGTGCAGTGTGAATCAAGATTATAATAAAAGAAGCTGGCCTCGTTGTTTTGCACATCCTCGATCGTGTGATAAGTTTGACCTATTTAACATAAGTTTTTGATTGAATTTAAGATCTCATTCAACTTATGAACAATTTATAATGTATTAAAAAATCTATAGGACTTATAAATCAAATCATAAAATTGTGTTTTGAAAGAGTTTCATGGGTTTGAACCTGGACACCGGGGAATCAGCGGGTTGACTAAGAATGTCAACAGATTGACCTCCACAGATCTATTTGATTTGATTTGAATATTTTGTTTGGGGAAGCAGTTTTCTTTAATCATATTATGAATTGATACAAGTAAAAGTTGTCTCATTTGGTGTAGGGATGTTGAAGGTATTTCATTTAAATCACATAAAGTCAAATATGAATTAATAAATCTCATCCAAAGAGATACAACTAGGAGAAGAGAACTTGAGGAAAGAGAAAATTTGTCTTAGGAGTAATTTCTAATGACTTGAGGTATTGCTCCAGGGAAGTCATAATTACAGTTTCAAATTTTTGTGTTTAAAGTAGTAATTTTTCTGATCTAAAAATATTCATACTGAAACACATGAAATTAAAACTTGTCTTCAGTACTACTTGAGGAGTGATTACATACCAAATGTTGCTGAAAAAAATTACACATTCTTTTAAAAGTATATTGTTCTTGCCAGATCTTATTGGGCAGCCAAGTAAAGGCTTTAGGGGTCAGTTGATGTAGATTAAGCGATGTCATTCCACATATTTTTTTGGGGGTTGAGGATGACAGGGTTTAATCACTTTTTTCGTTAGTTGGTATCCTTGTTCAGACATATTTCCAAGTGATTTGCTTGGGGGGCATTCACATAAACACAGTTAGGGCACATCATCACGTTGAGAGAGACACCCACCAACAAAATTAGGGCACATTATCGCAAGACTTATAGAAACAAAAAATTGCGGCTCTCATTTTTGCTACCTTATTTCTCAATTAGAAACATCATAAGCTAATTAAAATATATATATATCTTGTGTGATGTGCATGTGAGCACGCATCCGGGAACGAGCAGCACCTCGACCCAAAATTTGGGTCTCGTCCCAGCCCTAACATTAAATTTTATTCAGAGAAACAGCGTCTAAAACTCGTTAGAGATCCTAATTCATGTCCCCTCTTAGTTTTTTCTTTAGCCACTCAAAGAAACATAAAGCTCATATTTTTGCAAAGGATTTACTCAATGGGTTATCATGAGACTTTCTCTCTAGTTTTATCAAAAGTCTTCATTAGACTTAAGATGAAGTTGTAGCACACTTTAATATCAAGATACATCAGTTGGATGTTAAGACTATATTTCTGAAGGGAAACATTAATTAGACAATATATATGGTTCAGCCATAAAAGTTTTTCATTGACTGAAGAATTATGTCACAAGTTTGAGACTTGTTGATGGAACAAAAAGACAGTTGAAACTCTAATATGAGTAACAGTCAGCCATCACATTTAGGAATAACAATATGGCCTTAAAAATTTGAATAACATTGATATCAAGTTCCTAGTTGTCAAAGAGAAGTTCAGAATAGCTATATCTTTATTCAGCATACCAGGACAGAGTCCATGGTAGTTTGTCCAATCACGAATGGACTCCCACCATAAATGTTTCTCACACACACTGCTCATATGAATTTAATACATCACGAGGACATGTAAACCAGTGATCATTTTTATTTTGATGCTCATTTAGTAATAGATGCGTTTTGGATTTATTTACATCCGGAAGTCTCCAAATTTTAAGGCAATATGAACAAACTTCAGTTGAATTGCATCAGGAATATGGAGAACTAAGTTGCAAATGTACACATATAAATTATGTGGAGTAATTTGCATGTTACACATGCATACTTGATCTATGTCATTCATTGAACTCGTGCATGTGATCATTGTTCAGGTTTAGCCACAATTACTGTGATGAAAGCCACTTGGTTCCATATCTCATTATTGACATCAGGATTCATTGAAATATGTGACATAATAATAGCATTAATGTTTGGTTTTAAAGTGATGGTATGCAGTCTGTTGTTAACATATATCAATATCTATAATTATTGTCTAGGTGGGAAATTGTGGAATTCATTTCTTACTCAACAGAGACTTATATGGGTTTGTAATAAATTCTATATTATTGAGCAATAAATTACAGATCCCAATTAACATCATTCAAAAATTTTGAATGATGAAATTAAGACATTAATTACAATAATTATGGTGATCAAATATTCAGGGGCTACATATGTCTTAATTATAATGATAATGTTAATTAATATAGACTTAAGAGGATTAAGTGTATATGCTTCCTATAAATACAAGACCAATGTTCTTGCATCATAAGGGTCATTAACTTTCTCCTAAACATCCTATTAGTCCTGGGGACTTTAGAAAGTCATCTCATGCTGATAAAGAAAGCCTATATACATGACTGTTCAATTCAAATGCGCTAAGATGGGATGGATCAAGGTTTGTTTTACATTCATCTTGAAGAATCCGCTTACGCCTCCCACATATCGAACAATAGATAGTGAAAGCGAGATGATAAGCATACTTCATCGCCATTAAAAACATGAAATTATGATTTAACAAAAAACACCCGAGTTACAGTATTTATGATGAAAAATCAAGGTTAGTTGCTCCTTGACGTTGAACCCACCGGAATTAGGGACGAGCCCGATGATTTTACACATTCTAATGCAATTCATTAAATTTTACTAATAATTAAATCAAGAATTATGATTTAAAGGTAGTTTTTGAAAGAGGATGTGACAAACCTTCAAACAAATCTGAACTTGTGCATTTTTAACTGAAATTGCTGGAGAAATGGAACATAGAAACTAGACAAATTACTGCTACCTATAAATGATGAAATGAAACTTGGCTAAGCATCGAGTCGATGAACTAAAGTGCCTCTATCCTATATAGAATAAGAGATGAACTAGAAACTGGGTTCAATACTAATATTTTAAGGCTTATGGTTATACACCACTATTTATAATTTTTGCACAAGCATAAAGCAAGCAAGTGCGGAATGTTGAATAAGCAAACTTTACTTTTAATTTCAAATTTTTAGGTTTGTAACTTTATTTAAAATTTTAATTTAGTTTGAATTAAAAAAACAGGGGAAAAGTAATAAAAATAATCATTTAGAGGTGAGAAAATATGATTATATAAGCTAAACCTAATTTATTCTGATTTTATACAATAACTTGAGCAGTTAATTTTATTTTATAGTGGAAAAAATCTAATCATACTAGAATATATTTTCCGGTGCTCTTGGTGAGTCAGCCATAAGTTAATAATGATGAACGTGAGTGGAGTGAAGTAGATGAAAGTGATATCGTGCTGATTGCAACATAGATGGTGGCGATATGCACTGATGAGCAGTGGACAGGGGGTGAGTGATGACAAATTTATTGACGCTGGTTTGTCAATGATGGAGGTAGACATGTGTCGATGATAAGCGGAGTTTATGGTGATGTGAATAAGATTGGAAACCTAGGTCATCAGTGATGATAACCGAGGAAAAAAGACAAAGATCCGAGTTACAAAGATATGAACATCACACTAACCATGTCATCATGTGCCCAATACGCCGTGTGGTGCTTTTTCTTCAAGTATGGTGAGTTGAATGGCACACATTCAATCTTTACTATTGGAGTGCAATAATAAACTGAAAAAAGGATATTGAATGAGCAAAACTCTCTGCTAATGTTAAGCAGGAACAGAACCAAGGGTATCATCTTTAGAATGAGGGGGGATATGGAACTACCCTCGAAATTTCACCCAAACTCCTTCTCGATCATTAGATTTCAATGCTTCAATAATGAGCGATCTGAATCATATAATGTTCTCTCTCCTCCAAATCACATGAGCGATTTCCAGCTTGACGGGAATTTCAAGGAGATGTAAAGCCAATTAGTTTAAAAACTATTTAAATAATTCAAAATTATATTTGTTGAATTATAAAACTATTTTCTAACTGAATTTAATTTCCCAAACTTCCACAAAAATCAGAATATCAATAAATATTTCTGAGTTCTGAAAAAACTTTATTCATAAATTACTGATAGAAAATTTTGTGAAAATGTCATAAATAAACAGAAATTGCAAGTTCATTATAAAAGTAAAATAAATCATCTTAACTCTAGTGACATTGGTTTATGATAATGTCAAGGAGAATATAAACATAAAGTACATGTAATTAATATAAAGATTAGTATGTGATTTATGATTATCAAATAACCCCCAACTTAATGAAATTTTCATTTGCTTATAAGTTTCTTTATTTTATGAAATTTTAACATAATGAGCATTGTTAGTCCCTTACAAATGCTAATTGTGTTCACCTTGGGGTGTCCATTCACCTTTGAACCAAATGGGGCCGGTGAATAAAGTGTTAAACATATTAATGATATATGTATCATGATTACTCTATATGAAAATTTCAGTACGAACATCTTTCTGGAATGCATGAAAAAGCCCCAATTAGTCTTGGAAGAGCTCACGGCCTTGAGAAGTATAACCTATTTTTTGTGAGATATGATACTATAACCATAGAATTTTCTCACTTCACGCATTTAAAATGATGGCCTCGCACTTCTCACAGCCAACACCTCTCTCTCACAGATTATGACTACTTACTGCTTGAGGCCCAACTTACTTCCTTGTGCCGTAGAATATGTAATACACATTCGTATTCTTATTTATAAGTACGATATCAAATATGAACCAGTAAAACATGAGAGATGAGGTTCCTATCTAACAATAGGTAAAGAAAGAAGTGAATGATGGATGGTTTTAAAACGGTATAACGATAAGTAAATGATAGATTGATAGCTGATTCCCAAGAACAGATGAATGAATAGAATACACTTGAACATTGTAAAGAAAGATGGAGATAGAAGACAACAGAGATATGTGTACACCTACGCAAAGGAGGATAAAAATAAAGAAGCTGGCAGGATGCCACTTCTTCAAAGCTCATGAAGGCACCCTGTTTCCCTGCAAAAAGACAAAAAAGCCTACTGGCATATGCAAATACCTACACTATAGTTAACTATATAATGAGATGGGATCTGCCCATTTAGCTATATTATGCACATGCACCACACGTGTCCACATGTGCACCATGTTTGCACGACAGATTGTTTTCATGTGTATAACCATAAAGCATGTGCTAGCATGGGTGTCTTCCCATGTGTCACCAGCGCATGACTGAAAGTTTCCCCTAATTTTCAAAGCCTACGTCTCTTTGTCTACAACTGGGACTTGGCTGAAAGTATCATTTGGGTCTTTAACTTTCAGTTCTATTCCTTGTCATCCATCTTCGATTTTTAAAAGTTATGACGAGTGCAGTAAAAAGTGATGCAAAGATGGCACTTCAGTTTAGATTTTTTCTGCCCAATAACTCTCTACACCCTTCATTCTTCATTGTTTCACTCACTCCAGCTCCGGAAACATTATTAGATAAAAAATAATGATAAGGTTATGAATATTAACCTTAAATAAGGTCCAACCTGCCAATTACAAATCCAAAACGCAAATATATCAAGGTCAAATCAGCAAAATAACATATGGCTTGTGATAATTCCAAATTGTGTATAACAATTTTTAGCGTGGTTGTAAATTTTATTCACCTACAACCGAATAAATTTGATAAAACTATAAGGCTCACTCAAACTTATAGTGGAGTAAGGTTGTCTCCTCATGGACTAGCCTTTAGAGACGTATTGAATAATTGAGTTTTAGTTAATAACCATTAATAACAAGTCTAGGAAGTATAAAAAGAAATAAGAAGTTAGTAAGTAGAGTAAATAATAGGTAAATATGAAAACTAGATAGGAGAGAATATCAGATATTATATATAGATATTTTAATATATACTAGATATAATAAAAAAGTGAGATACTAGATATTATAGTTAAGGATGATAGTACTACAAGTCATGAAAAATGAGGGTCTAAATGGGTTACTGATTATGGGTAATTACTTTCATAAGAGTAAAGAAGAACAATAAAAGAGAGATAATAATAGTTATATAAATAGAAGAAATAAGGAGTAGATAAGGGCACATATATATATTATAGTTAATTTGTGCCTATTAAATGGGTAATTTAGTCAAACATCCGAGAGGTGTTTGACAAAATACCAGAGAGAGACCAAAACCAGAGATGTATTTTTTATTAATATTCATATGATTTTATGAATGAAAACAGTAAGAAATAGAGATAAAAACATCCCTATCCAAGAGGTGTTCAACAAAATACCTCTGTGATGTCGAGATATGAGTAACTAAATATGTTTATGTATTTATATTGTTGATTAAAATGAACTTATACAAATCGATAAAAGATTGAATGCACACAGCGCACTCCTTAGAGTCCTTCAAATAGGCAACATTGTCAAATCTAGACGAAACTCGATCAATCTCAGATTGTGAACGAAATAATCATCTAGGATAAGTGAAAACATAAATCTCAACTAATGAACTCATAAAATACCCTAAATCTTCCTGACTAAAGGAGAAAGGGTGGCATCATTGATCGCCGTTGCCTAGCTTCGGTGTGTGGTATCCTTGCTCATCTTCTATGTAGTGGTGTTAATCTAGGGTGCTCCAGGCTTTCTACGCCGCTGTGTGGAGCTCTAAGACTGGTCAGAGAGTCACTCTGCTTTCGCCGCCGCTGCATGGGCCCTCCACTACACCTGAATCTTAGTCAAGAAAGTAAGATTAGCGGCCTTCTGGCCCCTTTAACGAATTGGGAGGGACCTCCCAAGGTTGTTAAGGAAGGGGACCGTGCTAAGGGTCCTCTAAGGGAATTAGATGACCCTGCAGTCACACCATGGCCGGCTGAAAATGTCTCTCAGCCGCGATGTTGACAACCAAGGGAAGGATGGACAAAATGGCCACTTGCCATCTGATCCTCCTTATCTATTCATAACCAACCCTTCTTCTAATTATTTTGTTGTACTTGTCTTGTCCATATCAGCATCGCCATCGGCAGCCCCATCAGCTGCCTCGTCACCAACCCTTCTTCTGATTCCTTTGCCGAGGGGTCCTACAATCCTCATCACTCGCAAATAGCCTTGAAAAACAAACATATTCAATAATATGAGATTAATCTCACTGTCTGATCTTTATTGAGAACATGGGATAGGTGAGATCATATTTGCCTATTTAAAGAAAGCCCAAAATGACATTAGCTTTAGGTTGGGTTGGCTCAAATCCCAGTCATAGGTTTCTTTCAAATATTGATAAGATCGCAGCCTGTTCTTGGTTACTTATCAGTTTAATCCAATGCTAAGGTAAAAAGAACATGGGGATGCAATCCCATATTTAAATATTGTAAATCACAAAACACAGTATAAACTTTTTGACATATATCTTAAATCAAATTAAAATTATTTACCTCTATAGGTTCAGACTTCCACCTCGGCCTTTATGGGCCTTATTTCTAGCCACTCTGGTGGCCACTAACTTGTGCTAGGTGTCGCACCTTGCTGGTTGTGGGCATGCTGGAGCGCCTTATGTTTGCTGGACTATGCCCGACTTGGGCACTGCTGCTTTTGGCTCGGCCCCTAACTAAGCCAAGAAACAATATGCTTTTATTTAAAATCCTTCTTTTGATGGGGGACCATCCAGCCTCCAAGACTTATCTTATGCGTTTTGTTTGCACACGTGTGGGCCAGGTATGGTCCTAGATTTTTGTGCATTGGCAAGCCCATGTATGGGCCTGTATCTGTTTTTTTCCCTAATTTGAACCCTCTTTTAAACATTTGGGCCTTCTTCCCTTTTTCCCTAAGAGGGGGAGGCCCCTATTTCCCCTATAAGAAGGGCGGGGGTGCCCGTCTTAAGAAGAAGAGGAAGTGAAAAAAAAGAAAGTAACAATGTAGTTCGTTGGTCATTTTTTAGGTTACTTTATGTCTTTTTTTAGTTTAGCTTTAAAGTTTGAGAGGTTTATGAAAATGCCCCTCGCGAAAAGGAATTAGGACATTTCCATTGTATCTTCATTGGAGTACGGCCATCTCCACCGCCGCCATCACACTGGCCGCCCTCGATGCCCGCGAGTTTGCCACACTACCGCCAAATGCAGCTGAGCAGCTAGCCGTTGCCAAACCAGGCTGCCGCCACGCCCTGCGACCGTAGCTACGAGCCGCGGTCACCATCAGCCGCAGTTGGCAGCAGCGCTGATGGCCAACCGTAGCGGCCACAACCGACTGTATTGGCTGCGACTGGCCGTAACAACCTGCCTAGTAGCTGCAGCCACCGCACCCATTGTAGCACAGCCGTGCACATGTGCAGTCGCGCAGCCACAACCGCACACCCGCATAGCCGCCAGAGCCGTAGTCGCCACTACAGCCGTGCAGCTGTGTAGCCGCCTAGCCATGTGGCAGCCGCGCACCCGCATCCGCAGCTGCAGCCGTTGCCATGGGTGCAACCGCCGCCATGTCATGTCCCCATGCCTGTTGTAATGCTCACAGCCATGCCTACTGGCGTCACTATGCCAATCTGTGCTCATCGTCATTCTCCCCAGCGTGCTCACCTCCGAGCCCATCGCCGCGCCTACGTGCGTCACTGCCATCCACGTCGCCACGCTCACATCTAAGCCCATCATCTTGCCTACATGTGCCACCGCCGTCCTTCACCAACGCGCTCGCCTTTGAGCCCATCATCGTGCCTAGCTGCGCCACTGTCATCCATGCCACCCCGCTCGCCTCTGAGCCCATCGCCACGTTCACTAGCGACGTGGACATCCTCGCCACCGCGCTCGCCTTCGAGCACGTCGTTGCGCCTAGCTTTGCCGATGCTGTCCTCGTCACACTACTTGCCTCCGAGCCCATCACTGTGCCTAGTTGCACCCTCTCCTTGCCACTGCGCTCATCTATCAGCCCGTCATTGCACCAAGTTGTGCCCCTACGTCCTCGTGAGCGCCCTCTACAGCGGCGCCTAGTGTTCTCTATAGTAGTTTCGAGGGAGAGCAATCGCCGAATGGCCCGCCGCCACCAGTTCACTACCGCGAAGAACAGATTGCCGCAGGATGAAGCGCCGCCACTGTCACCGTCGATGCCTACCTCAGTTCGCCGATAGCTAGCTTAGTCACTCACAACCGACGTCATCGTAGCTATGCCTAACCTCATCGTCGCTGTGTTGCCACTCCACTGATCAGCCCTCCTCTCCTTGTGGTGTCACATGAGCTGTTCGATCCTAGCGCGCTATGTTACATCATATTGGTATGAGAGCCTTGATGGGGATTAAGTTGGTTACAAGCTCAACGAGGTCGAGCTTTCCCCACCCTGGGAGGACAATGGGCTACCATCCAGCCTTGAAGACTTATCTTCTATATTTTTTTGCATGCCTGGTGTACATTTGTAATTTTTTTTGGTAATATTAAACTTTTGGGCCTTCTTCCCTTTTTCTAAGGAGGTAGGTCTATATTTTCCCTATAAAATAGTGGGTGTCCATTGTAAAAAAGTAGAGCAAGTGAAAAAAAAAACAAAAATGTACCCCCTTGGATTTCAGGGGTTTTTAATGTTTTTTTTCAGCTTAGTATAAGAGTTTAGCTTCAGTACCATCGAACAGACCTACCTTATTGTTATCTTTTTATATGATACGACATACCTATTTTATGTGAGAGCCGTATATGAGTACTACTTTATTGTAGTACAGTATACCTTAATAAGGTTAATAGAATACCTATCTATCCATCTTTATACGAAAATGCCCTTCAAGAAGAGAAATTAGGGCATCTCCATCGTATCCTCGCCGGAGTGCCACTATTGCCTTTGCTGGCGTCACCGTCTCCTACAAACGCACCCGAGCAGCTAGGCACGGGCGCAGCCACTGTTGCTGGACCAGGCTGAAGTAGCGAGCCGCAGTCGTCGGCGCAGCACTGAGCCTTGGTAGGCGCCACCCCCTGCCAATAGCAATGGCTACGGCCAACTACAGCGCTTGTAGCTGGCTGATGGCAGGGGCCGCGATTGACCGGCTGCAGCGGCCACAGCCGTAGCCAACCGCAAGGGCCACAACACGTGCAGCGGCCGCAGCCAATCGCAGTGGCTGTAGCTGCCGCAGCAGCCGTAGTCAACCGCAGTGGCCTCAACTGACCGTAGTGGCAGCATCCATCATGTTACATCATCTTTCCTCTATATCTCCTTTCATTTATTTTCTTTTTGTTAACCCTTTATTTCACCCCTGCAACAACATACATGTCTTACTAAAAAAACATTAATCTCCTCACAATTAACAATGTTCTTAATATATTTTTACTACGAAATATGTTGGCTTGTCAAATATTTCAAAACGACATTAAAAATGTATTATTTTACCCCTTAATGTATTTTGTGCATGAATTGAAAATCTGTGTACAGCTGAGAAAATATACATCAAATTACTCCATAAATGACTTTGAAATAATTACGATTCCATTGCATATTTTGGGGCTACAAGCATGCGGAACATGGAAAAATCCAAAAATTTTTGAGCGAGATCGAGATTGAGATAGAGAATGATAGAGATCGAGAGATAGAGATAGAGTAAGATCGACAGAGATAAAGCGAGGGAGAAAGAGCTAGAGAGAAAGGGAGAGATAGAGAAAGAGAACATGAGAGAGAGAACACAAGAGAAATATATTTAGAGGGACAGAGAAGCCAAGAGAAAAAGATTGAAACAAAGAGAAATAGCAAGAGAGAGAGAGAGCAATAGAGATAGAGATAGAGCGGGAGAGAGAGCGTGAGAGAAATAGAGAGAGTGAAAGAGCAAGAGAAAGAGAGACTGAAAGAGCAAGAGAAAGAGAGACTGAAAGAGCAAGAGAAAGAGAGGGAGTGAGATAGAAAGAGAGAGAGATAAAGAGCAAGGGAGAGAGAGAGTGAGGAAGAAAGCGTGAGAAAGAGACATAGAGCGAGAAAGAGAGTGACAGATAAAGAGAAAGAGACATAGAGAGATATATATATATAAATAGTGACAGAGAAAGAGAAAGAGAGAGAGAGAGAGAGAGAGAGGGGATGGAGCGAGAGAGAGATAGAGAGGGAGATCAACAGAGAGAGGGTGAGGGAGTGAGATAGAGTGGTAGAGAGAGGGAGATCAAGAGATAGGTAAAGAGAGCCATAGAGAGAGAGAGATAAAAAGATATGTAATTCTGGCTGAAAGGAAATTTCAAGGAACAATTCTATTCAGACGCACACTATAAATAAGAGGAAATATCGTCTGCATTACTTTTAGGGAGAAACTGTCTGGCCGTATGTAGCGCACGTCAATTTGTTTTGAACATCAGTAATGAAACTTATAATTGGTATGGGTAATCAACATCATACGTTGTTGAAATTCTTGTACCACGAAGGCAGATATGGCTTTAATCCATAGAGTGACTTTCTCAATTTTAGATAAGATGTTCTGCTTGCAGTGAGTGAGAGAGTGATCAAGAGAGAATGAGAGCGAAATAAAGAGAGATAGATTGGGGAAGTGAGAGAAAGAGAGATCGACCCATGATCGGGATAAAGAGAAAGAGAGAGATTGATATCAAGATAAAGAGAGAGATATCGAGATATAGAGATCAAGATAGAGAGAAAGAGAGTGAGATCCAGATCGAGATCAATAGAGGGGGACTGAGATCGAGATCAAGGGAGATCAATATCATCAGAGCTCGATGTCAACACTGAGATAGAGATAAAGAGAAAAGAGATAATGAGGTAGCAACAACTTCAACTAAATTTGCAATTACTTACTATGGGAGATTTGGAAAGGGCGAAATTCTTCTTGTTATGCAGGGATCCCTATGTGAGCACTCAATATCCTATGCCATGTCAAGCAATGGATAAAGTGTACCCATCATCTCATATCGCCCCTCGCCCGTAGCTCAGCCCTCACATGCAACCTCCTTCACACTTGGGGCAATCTAGTAACCCTCACCCCATCACCATTCGGCTACAGGTTGTACATTGGCATCCACAGCCAATCAGCATCCTCAAGCTGAAAGTGGATGGGGCGGCCAAAGGGAACCCGAGGCTAGCAGGAGGGGCTGTATTCTCCGTGACCATACAAGGAGCATTCTCTTTGTTTTTTCATCTTTTATGGCATTCAAACAAATATAGTAGACAAGGCTATAGCAATAAGTGATGGTTTACTCCTTTTCGAGGAATGAAACCTTCAGAATATCATCGTAGAACTAGAATCACAGGTGTTAGTCGACATCCTTCATGAAAGTTTATGTTCTCAGTGGCAGCTACACCGCATATGGAAGGACATCATGTGGTGCCGCCCTTGCTTGACTAGTGTTTATCGCCAGTTGTGCAAGGGCAACTATACAGCGTATGCCCTTGCTAACCACGGGATATGCACACAAAGTCCTTTCTCTCTTTTCCTCTCTTGAAAGGAACTCCCTCAGGAGCTTGCGGATGCTATCGCATTGAGTGCCTCGGCTGGCCGGCTCTTTGTTCCTGTCCCACACTCTCCAAGGAGGACCCGTGGGACTGGCGTATTGAATGGAGTGCTAGAGGCGGGAGAGCCCACCCTCTCGCCTGATAGGCTTACCTGCCGTGCACCACAAGTTAACATCTGCAAACATGGGGGCACTATGCACACTCTACGCATTACCACAATGCAGGCTCCAGCATACTAACGATGATAAGAAACCTTCTTTTTGCTACTTATAGGTACTACTCATGTAATTTTCCTTTTTCTTTATCAAGGATATAGGCGAGTAAGGTCCGTGTGGGACATGTAGGCTCGCTCCCGCCTATAAATGTTGCTCAACACTTCATTTAATAAATAAAATATCCCTAGGTGGCATGTCGGGCATGGCTGGGTTGGTCTACAGGCACAACCCTAGGGTTAGGTCATACCTAGCATGGTGTTTTTCGCCAACAAAATAAATAAATTTCAGATGAAATTCTCGTGTAGAAAGGATATACAAAAGTTGCTCATATATACAACAATAGATGGTGGCTGAGTGGTAACTTTGTGGCCATGAAAGAAGGGAAAAAAGTCAAAGAAGAAATCATAAGAGGAAGACTAAACAAAGGCCCTCTTGCTATCTCTCCCACCTATTTTTCAGTTAAGTTTAAATAAGCCAACAATCTCCCCCTCAAGATTGACAGTCAGCTTTAATCAGATTCAGCTTTCTATATAGTACAATAAACTTTGTTTTTCACAAGCACTTGGTTAAGATGTCTGCATTTGTTCATTACAGCTGACATGTGCTGAAACAATCTCCTTCTTCTTAAGACAAATCCCAGTAAAATGATATCGAGTCTCAATGTGCTTTAAGTGGATATGGTACACTAGGTTATTCGAAAAAGCAATAGTAGACTTGTTGTCTATCTTCAAATTTAGAGGAATCTGTTCTATGCTCTTTAGCTTTTCTATCAGTCGAGACAACCACACACCTTGATATGCAGCAATAGTAGCAGCTACATACTCTGCTTCATAAGATGAGAGTACCACAATCTTGTATTTTTATGATCCCCAACAAATCATATTCTGACCATGCAAAAATACCATACAAGTTGTACTCTTCTAGTCATCTTGGACTCCACCAGAATCTTTACCTGAATATTCCATTACAACATGTTATCCTCCTTTCTTATAGACCATACCAAAATCATGAGTTCCCTTAACATACCATAGTATTTATTTGGAAGCTCCCGTATGCTCAAATGTTGGATTCTCCATAAATCTGTGAAAAAACCAACTGATGACATTATGTCAGGTCTAGTATGGGTCAAATACCCAAAGCTCCCAATGAGGCATCTATACTCCATGGAATTCTTTGATGGATGAACGTCTTTTGAGTTGAACTTGCATCGTGCTTCCAAATGAATCTAAGTTTGATTACAATCCACCATGGAATATTGCTAGAGCATCTTCTTAGCATATCCCCTTTGACTCGACTTGTTTTTTCTAGTCTTTTGAGACACCTCAATATTTAAGCATGAAGTAATCCAAGACCACTCATCTCAAACACTTGCTTCATTTGGGCTTTAAACTTCTCAATGTGTTATTTACATGGCCATGTCACAATGAGATCATCACCGTATACACCAGTCAGCAAGTAAAAATTACCAAAACTTTTGTAGTAGACTGCATGTTTCTCTGAACTTCTTGTGAACCCAAGAGAAAATAAGCACTTGTCTAATTTGATGGACCGAGATCTAGGCGCTTGCGTCAAGAAATAAAGAACCTTTTATAACTTCATCATGAGGTGCTCACTTTCTCTCTTCACATAGCCCTCAGGCTGCTTCACGTAAATGTCTTCTTCCAAAAATCAATTAAGAAATGCACACTTAACATCCATATGATGAGTTTGACTTCCACATTGTGTTGTAAGAGAGATTAGTACTCTAATGGTCTGCATGCTGGCAACTCGAGCATATATTTCATCTTAATCAATTCCATGCTTCTGAAAATAACCTTTTTCTACTGGTCTGGCTTTATGCCTAACCACGTCTCCATGTGGGTTCCTATTCACTTTGTAAACCCATTGGAGGCTGAAGGACTGATAACTAGGCGGTAGAGTGATCAGTGCCAAATTGCCATTTTTTTATCGCTTCAAGCTCCTCATCCATGGCACGCCTCCATTCTTCCACTTTTGCAGCTTCAAAATAAGTGGCAAGCTCCTGTTGAGACAAAAATAATTATGTTGGATCGACATGTATTTGATCAGAGTCATTATCGATCTACTCAAGATTTATCAGTCCTCTAGGTGAATCCTCCTCCAAGGTTGAATGCAACGATGTCCATCTGAAGTATGATCAGGACCTTCTTTTTGGATTTGATGTTGATCTTCATGGACCACATAATCATCCTGACCATCATCTGCATTTGAGATTTTAAACATATTTGGAAAAGAGAATGTACCTCTATCTTCATAATCATTAGAGATCTCCCAATCCCAAATGACTGCCTTCTTCAAATGTTACATCTCTACTAATATGGACTTTGTTAGTCAGTGGATCATATGATCTCTATGTTTTTGTGCCAGTCAAGTAGCCAATAAAAAACACAGGCTTACTCCTATCATCCAACTTCTTTAGGCTCTCTAACAAAACTTTCACATGGGCTAGATAACCAAACACTCTCAAGTGCTCCACATTTGACTTTATCTCTGACCACATTACATAAGGAGTAACACCATTTAGGCATCGAGTAGGATTAGAGTTTAAAATATAAACACATGTTTTTACTGCCTCACCCCAAAGTTCATGAGGTAGGTGCGTCCCCTTCAATATACTCCTGATCATGCCTATGATAGTCCTGTTTCTTCTTTCAACCACACCATTCTGTTGTGGGGAATATGACCTTGAAAGATGACGATTAATTTCCCACTCATCACAATAAGAAATAAGTTCTGCGGAGTTAAACTCCCCCCTTCATCAGTTGTGAGAGCTCCAATATTCACACCCTTGTCCTTTTCACCAATCGCTTTTCTCCTTCAGAAATGATACCCAGATAAGTGGAGAATAATCATCAACCAGCTGTTACAAGTATATTCTTCCTCCAAATTTGGCAGGTGATATTGGTTTACAAATATCACCATGGATGAGATCCAAGTGTCTAGAACCCTTAAAAGATACAGCAAGAGGAAATGGATGTCTATGTTGCTTGCTAGCAACACAATCTCTATTGAGACTTTTAGTGACTTCTAGTTGAGAAAGACCAGGGACTATCTCTTGAGATGATAACTTTTTCAAAGAAAAAAAGTTAAATGCCAATAAATCCTACGCCACGTCCAAGTCAAACCTGATTTTCTCTAACAACCATTCAATTCACTATCCGATTCATCTTCAACAAGTAGAGGCGTGATCTAGTTTTCAGCACATTCACTATAAGCCTTCTGTATTCATCATGTATGAAGAGAAAGCCTGTCACCAACACCGTCTTTCATCCGTGATCATCTTACTTCCCAAGACCCACAATATTAGGCTTAAGTCTTGGACATAAAGGACATTACCTAGCTTCATTTGTCCTCCATCTTAACACCATAATAGAATGCTTCCTTTGACACAAATTGCCAAGATAGACTGGTTTCCAAACCGCACAGCATCATATGGAGTTTCATATAGTTCTTGAAACAAGCGTCTTTCACCAGTCATGATTGGTTGCGCTGGTATCAAGATACCACATCCAATCTTCTAAGTGTTGATCGTTGACTCTTTGTAACAGCATGTCAATAGGCTCTTCAGAAACTACCATTAGGAGTGGTGATACTTCTTTGTCATTAGCACACACAAGTGTGAGCCTTTTCCTCCTTGTCTATGTGATCTGTCATCATAAGGCTGAAACATAATAGAACAATAGATAGACAATGATTAGAGGATAGAGAGGGGATGCCATTACTGGCACCCAAAGATACATGATTTTGTAAGAAAAGCCTTGTGGAACTAAGTTCATCAGATAGTTTTGCAAGTCTTTTTGCTTTTGACCGATACATTGCCAACCATTGCATTTAGTTAGACCAATCATTCTTTTCACTGCCATTTCATAATGAGCTCGCTTCACTATTGCTCCAGTTCCTTCAATTATATCAATTGATAGTCATTTCCTCACTTGAACTAGGTGGACCATTGTCTCCTTAATGCCGCCCACAAGACATTGTGGGACCGCTCATTGGGCTTGGTAGAATGGTTGGATTGGCTGTAGCTTCATGAATACTCAAGGCTGGTTGGCTCGGGCTTTGTCATGGTTTGCGTTGGCCCATGTCTCAAAAAGCCTCGTGTACCCTCTGGCAGCTGTTTTGAGAAAACATCTCTTACCATCTTGATCCCAACCAAATTTAGTGTCGACACCCTATATTCTAGTTCATGTGAATAAATTAGTTTTGTATCAATAATAATTATAATAAATAGAAGATGGTGGAATATGTTGACAGTGTTCTATGAAAAGTTCTTGATTATTTTTTTCTGTCATAGTGTTCTGAAAAATAGCTCGATTCTTGCTATTTACGTCAGTACTCCAGTATAAAGCTTGATCATTGCTGCCTACACCATCATTCTATGATAACATAATTATTCTTGCTTCCTCTATTAGTGTTCTCAATAAAATAGCCCCATGCTTTGAGGAATAGTGTAATTTAAAAACAGCTTGATTCTAGCTCCCTGTATTTGCGCTATGGGCAAGTGCCTCGATGTTTCATTTATGGTATGACATATGTGAAATCTATTGTGGTTCGTATTGTGCCATGGTATGGAGATTTTCACAAAATATAGTAGTTTCTTGATCCATGTCATGACCTCCTATGATAACTCTTTACACTTTATGATCTTTTGATACTATTGCTTTAATTTTTGTGGTGAACATTATTCTCTACATTACTTCCTCGTGATCATTTTCTGTCATCTTTCATTGGATTCCTATATTTATGATTGTTCTATGTGAAGTTTCTGTTTACCGTTCTCTAACGTTCATTGTTTTGTTATGCTTCAAGGAAGTTTAGATCCATGATTTCTTAGTGATTCCATTTTAAATATCAGTTTCTTATCTGATACATATTCTAGTAATCCAATTCTAATACCATAATTGTCTATGAATGAGGGAAATATCAAACCATAAAAATATGTTTAATATTTTCTCCATCATGTAACTGATGGTAAGCGTTTTCTGTTACTTTTGGAAAGCATTAAAAAATTCGAGAAAATATCTCTAAAAGTTTTCTCAGCATTGAGAAATAAAATCTATCTGAAAAGTAAAACCCTTCATTAGTTCACACTGAAAAACACTAACCTTTAAATATGTTTCACAGTAGTTGTATACTTCACTTAACAACGTCTTCACTAATTTTCAACAGTAATGAACGTCAAATCTCACTTTCCTTCTTTTTAACAACGGTGAACTTTAATTTTATCTGCAAATTTACACATCTGGCAACATTAACTGTTACCTTTCGTCTTACTTAAACTCCTACACCAGTGAAAATTAAATTACCTTAACTGTATTAAAGTGAATCATTCCCTTCAAAAGTATATACAGTATCAAATCAAATATTACCTACAGATTTCTCCAGCCTTAATCAATAAAATATTTTGGTAAAAATTGTCTACAACATGTTGATATGATGCATAATCAAGTTCATTTAATGAAAACTGACTTGGCAGTCATGGTTTCCAGTCATTGAATTTTGTTTAATCATTTCATTGTCATCACATGTTAGACTATACTTGTTACTGAGTTAAATTTTTTAACTGGAAAAGGAATTCTTTATTCACTTGATTGGATTACGTTTTTGGCACAGAATCATTCTGGACAATTTTTTCACAATGGTCTTACCAATTATTCAATAAACCCTTAAAAAATCCCTGCTTTATAATATTCATAAAACACGAATCTAACCATCTTTCATTGCCTATCATTATTTAGAATGAAATACGAATAGATAAATATAGAAAAAAAACAAAAACTGAGAAGAAATATGTGATGGAATACTATGCGAAATCATGTACTATTGATGTGTGGTAAAAACAATTATACTACTTGAAAATGTTCGTCTTAAAAGTCTGGCGAACAAAGCTGAATTATGTAGAAACAAGGTCTTAGTATTGGATATCTAAATTGCATAAAATTTGGAAACTGTGTACCCTATATTTGCACCACTCTTTGTCATTTACCATGCTGACTTGGTAATAGAAATTCAACTTTCAATTACCAATCTTTCCTAAGAATTTGAACATAATGTATATTTTTCTAAATAAATTTAATTAATTAGATCTATGAATATTAAAATTATTTACAAAATTATCGAGGCCTAATTTTACCCCTCCATTATGTAAAGAAATCATTAAGGAACTTAGATATATTTAGTTGGGATCTACGACTTTGACATGACTATCCATGGTGGCATCATATGAATACTATACCAGTGAAACAGCTTTGTGAAGTCCCAATGTTCACCCATATTAGTTCATATGGAAATCGGAAAAGTATCAAATAATTTTCTCTGGTTTGAATAAACTAATATTTCTGCATTAATTGATTTCTCACTATCCCTGTCGACAATCAAAGCTTCGAGACAATTAGAAATGCCCATTTGTTTTCATCCTATCTGGATGGCCAGCACGTGTTAGAGGTCTCCAAAGACCCTTTGATTCATTATGGTGCTTTGACCAAGTTATTTTTAATCTTCTCCATTAGATATGTTTGTTTATAATAATTTGGGATTTGGCAGTTGAGCCTCTAGTGTGAGTTCTTCTGTTCCTTTGGACGCGGGTTTGTGTGAAGAAACTGTTTCACGGTTTTTTCAATCTCACTTCATATATCTATCATATCTGACGGACTAGACTTGCACGATTCTTTTCACTTGGTATCAGAACCATGTTATTGATCCCAAAAGAGAGAGAGTTGAAGCTATGCCGTCGAGGCGAAGTCAGGCTTCATCCTAGGCAGGTGATTGGTCTCCTGTAGAGAGAGACGTCGTGAGCATTGCTTCTACAACAGACAAGACTCTTGTTGAACCAATAGAAGTTTTCCAATATTCTAGACTACTAACTACTCGTATTGGGCCATGAGGATGGAGGTTCTTCTTGAGGCTCATGGTTTGTGGGATGCCATCGAGCTGGGGATGATGTAAAAGGAAGAAGTTTCAACAAGCACTACAGGTTATGTTTGGAGCGATATCAGAGAGGATATCTAAGCAACTTGATATCAAAAAAAGAACCAAGGAGACGTGGAAGCATTTGCGTAGGAAGAATGCGGGAGTTGATTGTGTGACCAAGGCGAATATTCAATCTCTAAGGAAGCAGTTTGAGACACTTGTAACGGGTGATGAAGAGATGGTGATGAATTTTGAAAGGAACTCAGTTTGAGATACTCATAATGGGCGATGAAGAGACAAGTTGGGAAATTTTGCAGGGAAGCTCTCTGAAATCCTTGACGAGTCGAGAAACTTTGGAGATTTTATTGAAGAATGCGTTGTCAACACAAAATTTGTTCTTGCTACGCCGGCTTAGTTTGATGCTCTCACAACTTACATTGAACAGATCACTGACATCAACAACATGACGTTAGATGAAGTAGTTGAATCGCTTAAGATCCATGAGGACAAGATGAATGATCGACACGTCAAAAGGGAGGAGCAAGTACTTTTGGCCAGGGCTTCTAGAAAAACGTAATAAGTATGTTGAGGAGTGTTCTGATGGCAGAGGTCGAGGTCATGGCAAAAGCAGTTGTATAGGAAGAGCTAGAAGTTTGGGTGGAAGACAATCTCAAAATGATGAGGAAGATAAGCCTTGTGATAAGTCAAAGGTAAAATGTTGTAATTGTGATAAGCTTGAACATTTGCTTATGAATGTCGTAGAGACAAGGAGGAGAGGACCAACATTGCTTATGTTGATGAGAAGGAACCATCAGCACTTCTTACAACGGTTGTTGAAGGTCCTAATGATGTTCTGCTCCAAGGAGTTAAAGAGGAGCAATTAGAAGAATGGATGTGGTATCTAGACACCGAAGCAAGTAATCATTTGACATGTGTTTGAAGTTTCATCAAGGACCTAAATGAATATTCATCTGGTTGTATAAGATTTGGAGATGGGTCTTCAACAGATATTTGTGGAAGAAGAAGCATTCTCTTGAAGTGTCGAGATGGAGGGCAAATGAAGCTGAATTATATCCTCTATAATCCAAGATTAAAATCTAATATTTTGAGTCTTGGACATTTGGATGAGCAAGGATGTAAGATGATGATGGAGGAAGGCTTTCTCTTTATTTATGATCAGCAAGGGTGTCTCTTAATAAAGGTGAAGAAGACTAGGGGGCATCTCTACTTGCTGAAGTTGAATCATGTGATAAACCCCGTATGGTTGTAGTGAGCAAGATAGATTTGACTTGCACATGACATAGGAGGTATCGACATTTGAACATTGAATCCTTGAAGAAGCTCTCATGACAGGAGATTGTGAAGGGGCTTTCTCAGCTTGAAATCCCAGATCATCTCTGTAGATATTGTGTTGCGAGCAAGCAGCACAGCCGTGCATTTCCTACAACTACATCATTCAGGGTTAGCCAACCCTTGGAGCTTTTCCATGCTGACATATGTGGACAAGTATCACCTGCCACTTTTGGAGGAAGAAGGTACTTTTGTTGTTGGTTTATGGTTATTCTAGATTAATGTGGGTTTCAGTTCCACAGGACAAGAGTGAGGCCTTTCAAGATTTTGTAAAATTCAAGAATCTGGGAGAGGCAGATAAAGGTTTGAAGATAAGATGTCTTAGAAGTTATCAAGGGGGGGAATTTACTTACTCTGAATTCTCATCTTTTTGTGTCGAGAACGGAATCAAGAGACAACTCTCAGCTCTGTACTCTCCACAGCAGAATGGCGTACTTGAAAGAAGAAACATAACTATGGGCATTGTAAGAAGCATATTAATGGAGAATCATTTACCTCATGAGCTTTGGGGTGAGGCATTAAGCACTCGTGTTTACATTGTAAATCATTCTCCTACGAAATGTCTAGATGGGTTTACTCCTTATAAAGTTTGGACAGGGATTAAGCCAAACATTGAACCCTTGAGAGTGTTTGGTTCTCTTGTTCATGTGAAGGTGTTGGGAGAAAGATTGAAGAAGCTGGATGACAGAAGCGGACCTATGGTTTTTATTGGCTATGTGACTAGAACTAAAGCTTATAAATTATACGACCCTGAGATAAAGAGGGTTCATGTAAATATAGAGTTATATTTGAAGAAGGTAGCCAATGGGATTGGGTGATGCCGGATGGTCATGAAGACGAAGGTACATTCTCATTCCCACTTTCTACTTATAATTATGATATGGATGATGGTCAGGTCGACCATATGATGCTAGAAAACCAGCCTGAAGTTGAACAAGAAGGTCAAGATCACTCTCTACACCGTAGTCATCTAACCACAGAGGACTCCACAAGAAGACTCAGAGATGTTAAAGACGTATATGAGAATTATGAACAAATTGATATTGATCCTGTTGAGTTACATTTTACTCGGGAGGAGCCTGCCACTTACCATGAAGCTACAAAGCTAGAAGTATAGAGACGTGCTATGAAGGAATAAATGGAAGCTATTGAGAAGAATGACACTTGGGTGATGGTCTCTCGACCCCCTGGTTGTAATCCCATTAGTCTTAAGTGGGTATAGAAGGTGAAGAGGAACCCTCAAAGGGATGTGATCAGGCACAAAGTGAGGTTAGTGGCAAAGCATTATGTTCAGAAGCATTGCATTGACTCTGAGGAAGTATTTGCACAAGTAGCATGGATTGAGACTGTTTGAGTACTAATATCTCTTGCAGTACACACAGGTTGGCCAGTTCATCACTTAGATGTCAAGTGTGTATTTCTGAATGGTGACTTGGAAGAGAAAGTCTATGTGAAGTGACCGAGGGATATGCGAAGACTGGGAAAGGGCATATGCTGATGAAGTTGAAGAAAGCTCTTTATAGCTTGAAGCAAGCACCTATAGCTTTGTACACCAAATTAGGCAATTGTGTGTTCTATCGTGGATTCTCTAGGAGTTTACAAGAACATGCTGTGTATTATAAAATCTGTGAAAACATTAAATTGCTAATTGGCGTATATGTTGATCTCATAGTGACAGGTCTAGTGAAAAGTCTCATTGAGGAATCCAAGTCCCAAATGAAGGAAGGATTTGATATGAGTGATCTTGGACTGCTCACTTTATACTTAGGTATTGAGGTGATCCAGGAAGCCGAAAAGATCAAGTTGGGTCAAAAGGGGTATGCTATTAATAGGCTTGAGCATTATGGCATGATGGATTGTAATCCCTCTCAGATCCATTTAGAAGCTCGTTGTAAGTTCAGCAAATATGAAGTTCATCCACCAGTGAATTCTAAGGAATAGAGGAGCTTGATGGGGAGTCAGATATTTGACCCATACCAGACCTGATATTATGTTCTCACTTGCTTATCTGAGCAGGTTTATGGAGAACACAAGTGCTGAACATATGGGAGCTGCCAACAAAATTTTGAGGTATGTGAAGGGAACCTTGGAGTTTGGTTTGGTCTATGAGAAAGGAGGAGAATATGTTTTGATGGGTTATTCAGTGATTATGCCGAAGATCCTAGAGACAGGAAGAGTACAACTGGCATATTATTTTTTCATTGGCCAAATATGGTTTTCTGGGGATCTCAGAAGTAGAAGATAGTTGCACTCTCATCATGAGAAGCTGAGTATGTTGAATCTACAACTACCACATGTCAAGGTATATGGCTGGCTTGTTGGATTGAGGAGCTAAAGAGCATGGAGCCGATCTCGGTGAAGTTGAAGGTGAACAACAAATCAGCGATTGCCTTATCAAAGAATCCTGTGTTCCATATTCGATCCAAACATTTTGAGACCAGGTATCATTTCATTCGGTCATGCCTTGAAAAGAAGAAGATCATTTTGGATTATGTTGGGATTGAAGACAAGCTAACGGTCATATTCACCAAGTTTCTTGGAAGAATATAGTTCAATGAACTTCGAGGGAAGCTAGGACTATGCAATGTTCATGATGACCATCAAGATTGAGGGGGAGATTGTTGGCATCCTATCTGGATGGCCAGCACGTGTTAGAGATCTCCAAAGACCCCTTGTTTCGTTATTTGTCTTTGTCCAAGTAAATTTAATCTCCTCCATTAGATAAGTTTATTTTTAATGGATAAGATTTGGCAGTTAAGCCTCCAGTATGAGTTCTTCTGTTCCATTGGCATTATAATTGGAAGTGGGTTGTGTGAAGAATCTATCCCATGGTTTTTTCAATCTCTCTTCATATATCTCTTATACCTGAGTGACTAGTGTTGAAATTCATTGTGTCTTGTATGAACATTGAGAAAGAAGAGAAAGAACGAGGAGAAAAGAAATGGAGAAGATGCAAGAGGAAGCTGTACAGATCGTTGTCATTCCGCAATCATCGAAGAGGCTACATTTGTTGTATTTACACTACATGTAGAATAATTAAAAGAATGTCTGTTTCATATACCAGTTGTAACAATTTACGACGGATAGAAGTTTAAAATATAGTTTTAATCTTAACCATTATAACGGGTTGGGTGCACCGATCACAGCCGTAGATCGGTGCTGTAGACCCAGTTGGTTATAACAGATATCTTATGTTTAATCCTAACCATTATAACGAGTTAGGTGCACCAATCACAGCCGTCGATCGGTGCCATAGATCCATCCCTTATAAAGGATATCCTATGATTTAATCTCAGCCGTGATAACTATCTACTGTTTGATCCTAGCCGTCTATGTTTAATCCTAATCTATCTTTGAACCGATATTAAATCCTATTCTCTGAATCTCTAACGAGTATATGTTATTTATCCATTTTTACTCACTAATCTGGATTATCTTCCTAACAGGGGGTCGCTGGCGTTGACCGAGTAAAACTCTCCTTTATCAACTAGAGGTGCGAGATTCATTTAACCATTTTCATGATTATTCATGATGCGCCATAGTATAAGAATAATATCCTCATTAGTAGTCACAATAAACAAGTTTCCATCGACTGCGGTCAAATTTTATATCCTGTAATTCAAATGTCAGTGTTGGATTCAAATTTTATATTCCTCGATCACGTCTGAACTACTTGGAGAATCCAATTTTTATCTTCTTGTATCGATCATAGTTATTCCATTCCTGCTGCACTCAATCACACGACCCAAGTTAAACGAGGCTGGAGCCGAAACAATCTGGAATGGGTGGTATCCTGGGAAGTTCTCACCTGGGCTAGGCGTATGTGGAACAGCCACATCTGGCAGATAGGCGCTACAGCTACACCTCTACGCGGGCCCCCAAAGGAGAGGAAGGGAAAGTGACGCCGAGGCCTTGTTTCTCTCGTACCTCCATGGTTCAGAGAGAAGAGATGGTAGCAGGGAGGTATCCACATACTAATACAACCCTTACATTACCCTAGCACGATAGTAAAACATCATCGTAGATTTGTTTTATTAACATATAATTTTATCTATATTCAACTCCCTTGTATCTTCACTCCTATCTTCATTTAATACAGTATATGTTTAGTCATATCCATCTTTAATCCTGTGCATAATTATTTCTTACCACCAGATGAATCCGATCTAGATTGTAGACTTGGACTCACTATCCTTCCCATTGGGCTCACTAACTTCACAAGTATAGTGGATATTTAATTAAACACAGATATTTTCGCGAATGAGATGATGTCACTGCAGAAGCCCACAGATTTTCTTATGGGATGTATATTATGTACCGGTGGTTTAATTGAAATTTCGTGAGACATTTGTCATTTATTGCAATAAATATTCCTGAAACTTGAGTTTAAACCATGCTTGACTCGTTGCCGAGATCTGGAGGAGAACGGGGAAAGAGACCTATCACTTGCATGGCCTCTACGCCGTCCACCTAGACCATTCACTTGCATGGCCTCTACGCCGTCCACCTAGACCATCGGTAATAGAAAATGGAGCAAGAGGGCAAAGGCCAACGCGGCGGGGCGGTGAAGGACAAGGCGGCGTCTGGGTCCATCTCCATCCACGTTAATGTCCACTGATGAAGCAATTGGTGTTTCTTCCAAGGATATTGAGGCAATGACGCATGGCAGCGCGATGAGGTTCCCCAGTATCGTAACCATTTTTTTAATTCGCTCGACGGGTTTTAAAGTATTATTAAGTATATAACAGCTCGTCTTAGACGGCCGTGGAAGCGCGTTCAGGGCACGGGTTAGAGAAAGGCCACCAGAAACAAATTAGATATGAAGGACAAATCAAGATCATGACTGATCAGTTCGTTCGCCGCGGCTCATTTTGTCATTATCACCTCCGTTTAGTCAATTTCTTGTCGTCCGGAAGAAATTTAAAATGTCGTCCCGAAAGTTGATAACTTTCGTCGTTTCTAGTTTATTCGCAGGGTTTTTGACGACTTTTTGACTTCAATCCTTTACTTTGGACTCCTAGACTTCAATCCTTTAATTTAGACTCCTAGAGTTCAATTTGGACTTCAATCCTTTAGTTTGATGTCTACATCATTCATTTTTTTATCGATAGGTTTCTATAGATCTATATAGGGGTGTACATATATAAACATGTGGTAATGTCATAATCGAATATTGGCAAGAAATTTAGTTCTAACCCTTCGACTCAGTAGTAGAGTAACGCCAGAGTAAGGCATAAGTCATCCGTTCAAATCTGATGAGTGGCTTTGTCGACCAAATTTGAATCTTCATTTTTCAGGGAAGAGTATAGTTCAAGGATATTATTAGTTTATAAAAGATAACCACATAAGAATCCTAAACACCATTTATCACGAGTCGTTTAGTTATAGTTAAAACTAGCTACAAAGTTGTTCAATATATTCTAGATGATAATAACTCTTTATTCTTTAAACCTTTTCGGAGAGGAGAAGTCGATTCTTTATTGACATAATAATTGATTCAAGACTTCACTTTTTGAAGTTCACTTTTCTCTAGTTTCCGAACTATAATTTTCTGTTTTTTTTCCGGAATATGATCCGTTCCAAAAATATAGACATCTCTATCCAATGCCCGCAGAACGTCAAAGCAGTCGCTGTTGTCAACCCGACGCGCTGATCTTTATTTCGAAATATCGCAAATTTTCCAAAGGCTCTTGTTTCTGGACTCAGCAAATCTCGGATTGATCGTTAGACGACCATGGAATGCTGAATTACTGGGTTGAGGGTACTTATGAGTAGTAATGGCGTCTCGTTAACCCTACTGTAACGGCGTTCACTTATCGTAGGAAAGACACGGAGAGTTGTCATGTTGGCCTTACGGACGACCTCCCTTTTGCCATTGATGCCTAGATCTCTTCACTAAAGACGTCTCTATCTCTGTCTGTCCGTTCGGTCAAAGTATTCCTAGCCGCCCTTTTGGTCACAGGTCTCTCTCTCTCTCTCTCTCTCGCTCTCTATATATATCTATCTATTTCTCTCGCTCTCTCTCTCTCTCTATATATATATATCTATCTATTTCTCTCGCTCTCTCTCTCTCTCTATATATATATATCTATCTATTTCTCTCGCTCTCTCTCTCTCTCTCTCTCTCTCTCTCTCTCTCTCTCTTTCTACCTCTCTCCCTCTTGCTCTCTTTCTGTTACATATCTACTCTAGAAGCCTTCCTCGAAGTCTCATCTCGTTCTCTCGTCAATGATGTCTGTTTGTCTGTCTGTCCGCTATAAATAGAATCTTCTATATAAATCTAATCCCGTATAATCGAAGCATCCACTCTGCCAGGAAATCGCAATCTCCCTCTCTCTCACTTTTTAGTCCCGGCCCTCTCTTTTTCTTTATCTATCGGAGAATCGCAGTCTCTCTTCTACTTTACCTTTTCTTACATTACAGGGAACATGAGTCAGCTCACCGTTCTCAGTCTTATTTTTCTACTCAGCTTGGTACGTTCTTGCCAGGGACAACTCAAGGTCGGCTTCTACGATAGCAGCTGCCCCGGCGCGGAGGGCATCGTCAACTCAGCCGTTGCACGCGCCTTCACCTCCAATCCTGCCATCGCCCCGCAACTTCTTCGCCTACAGTTCCACGACTGTATCGTCGATGTCGGTTATTCTGTCTTCTGTCGATTTCTTCCGGCGGCTTCGCGACGGTTGATTTTCATCTGGACGCGACTTGCAGGGCTGCGATGGTTCGATTCTCATCAATTTGCCAAACGGGAAGCAAGAGAACAAGGCCTTCGGCAACCAGGGTCTCGGCGGATTCAACGTTATTGACGAGGCCAAGACTAAATTGGAGTCCCAGTGCCCTGGGGTCGTCTCCTGCGCCGATATCGTTGCCCTTGCGGCAAGGGACTCCGTCGTTCTCGTACTTCTCTGGCTCTCTCTCTAACTCTCTGTCTCTCTTCCTCTCTGTCTCTATCTCTTTCCCCCTCTCTTTCCCTCTCTCTCCTTCTCTCAGTCTCTCACTCTCTCTCTCTCTCTCGCTCACTCCCTCTGTCAGTCTCTCTATCTATCTCTCTCTTCCTCTCTCAGTCTCGCTATCTATTTCTCTCTCTCTCTCTCCCTCTTCTCTCTCTCTATATATATTTCTCCATTTTCTCTTTCTCTTTCTTTGTCTAACTCTTTCTTGATCTCTCTCGTTATCATTCTACTTCCATCTCCTTCACTCTATCTCACTCTATCTTACTTACTATATTCAAAGTTATTAAGGAGGCCAAGGCCTTAACTAGAATCCCAGTGCCCTGGCGTCGTCTCCTGCGCCGATATTGTTGCCCGTGCCGCAAAAGACTCCATCGTTCTCGTTCTTCTCTCTCTCTATATATCTCTCTCCCTCTATCTCTCTATCACACTCTGTCCTTCCAATCTTTTCTGTCTTTCCCTCTCTCTCGCTGTATTGTCTAATGTCTCTCTCTCTCTTTCTCTATATTTCTATCCCTCTCTCTCTCTCTCTCTCTCTCTCTCTCTCTCTCTCTCTCTCTCTCTCTCTCTCTCTCTCTCTCTCTCTCTCTCTCTCTCTCTCTCTCTCTCTCTCTCTCTCTCTCTCTCTCTCTCTCTCTCTCTCTCTCTCTCTCTCTCTCTCTCTCTCTCTCTCTCTCTCTCTCTCTCTCTCTGCATCTATCTTTATCTCTCGCGTTCCGAATCTCTCTCTCTTTCTGTTTTTCTACTTCCATCTCTCTCGATCTCTTCTTCCCTTCTTATATCCCTTTTTCCATCTCTTTCACCCTCTTCCCGATCCCCCTATTGCTCTCGCTCTTTCCTTGTCTCTCCCTTTCTTTCCCTACTCTTTCTCTATATTTTGCCATTTCTCTCTCTCCCCTCTCTCTTTCTCCGCATCTCTCTGTCTTTCTCTGCCTCCATCTTTCACGACTGACCAACGCAACCGTATCTCATTCTGTTTCTCTATATCAAGGTTTGATCCATCCATAAACGTGTCTGTTTCTCGCCATCCATGTCTCCATAAATATCATACAACTATTCTCTGTGTAGATATCTATCATAGCTGTGAGTGCATCGGTGTTTATCGCAGTTAGTCCTGGTATCTGTTCATCCATCATGTATAGGTTTATATGTGTACCTATAGATATGTACGCTCTCTGCTTGTCTGCCTCGCGGTCCTTAGCCGTCTATCATCCTTGGTCAATTTTGTACATCCGTCCATGTGTATTTTCCGATATTTCAAATTATTTATCTATCTCTGAATCTACAAATCTGTCCAAATTAAGATCGAACTATCTTCCACATCGAACGTCCAAACAATAACCTCCATTTCTAAATTTGCATGCACAGACCAAAGGTCCATTCTACGACGTTGAAACAGGCCGGCGGGACGGTTTTTCTTCCTCCATCTCCCATGCCAGCGACCTACCCGGAGAAGATGAACCCATCAACGCCCTCCAAGACAAGTTTGCCGCGAAAGGCCTCTCCGACAAAGATCTCGTCCTTCTCTCTGGTCTCTCTCTCTCTCTCTCTCTCTCTCTCTCTCTCTCTCTCTCTCTCTCTCGCTCTCTCTCTCTCTCGCTCTCTCTCTCTCTCTCTCTCTCTCTCTCTCTCTCTCTCTCTCTCTGTATATCTGTCTATCTATCTCTCTGTGGTCTCTCTATCTCTTTCTCTGTGTTTTCCCTATCTTTTTCCCTGTGGTCTCTCTATCTCTCTCTCCGTGGTCTCCCTACCTTTTTCCCTGTGGTCTCTCTATCTATCTCTCTGTGGACTCCCTATCATTCTCCCTGAGGTCTCTCTGCTCTCTCTCTGATCTCTCTTGTCTCTCGCTCTCGCTGTGTACGGTCACTTTGGTTTCTATTTCTTTCTGTGGTCTCTCTGGTCTCTCTCTCTTTCTCTGGTTTCTCTGGTCTCTCTTTCTCTTTGATCTCTCTAACCTTTCTCTTTATCTGTGGTCTCTGTGGTCTCTCTGGTCTCTCTCTCTCTCTGGTCTCTCTGGTCTCTCTGGTCTCTCTCTCTCTCTGGTCTCTCTGGTCCCGCTCTCTCTCTTTCTGTGGTCTCTCCGGTCACTCTCTCTCTGGTGTCTCTAGTCTCGCTCTCTTCGTGGTCTCCCTGGTTTCTCTCACTGTCTCTGTTGTCTCTCTGGTTTCTCTGGTTTCTCTCTCTATCTCTGTCGTCTCTCTCTTCCTCGCTCTCTCCCTCTCTCTCTCCGGTCTCTCTCTCTCTCTCTCCCTCTGTCTTTCTCCGTGGCCTCTCTGGTTTCTCTCTCTCTCTCTGGTCTCTCTAGTCTCTCTGGTGTCTCCGGCTCTGTTTCTGCGCTCTCTCTTGTCTCTCTCTCTGTTGTCTATTTGCTTTCTTTTTCACTCTGGCCTCTCCGGTCTCGCTCTCTCTCTCCGGTCTCTCTCTCTCCCTCTCTCTCTCTCTTCGTGGTCTCTCTGGTCTCTCTCTCCGTCTGCGGTCTCTCTGGTCTCTCCCTCTGAATGTGGTTTTTCTGGTCTATCTCTCTCGCTTGCTCTCTGTGGTCTATCTGGTCTCTCTCTCTCGCTTGCTCTCTGTGGTCTCTCTGGTCTCTCTCTCTGTCTGTGGTCTGTATGGTTTCTCCCTCTGTCTGTGGTTTTTCTGGTCTCTCTCTCTCTCTCTCTCTCTCTCTCTCTCTCTCTCTCTCTCTCTCTCTCTCTCTCTCTCTCTCTCTCTCTATATATATATATATATATATATATATATATATATCTATATATATTTATCTATCTGGTCTCTCTCTCTCGCTTTCTCTCTGGTCTATGTGGTCTCTCTCTCTCCCATTGTTTCAATTTATCAGCGTTTTAATCTACCGATCGATCAATTTATCCATCTAGACATCCATTTATCCATCAATCCATCTGCCCATAATCTTATATGCGTTTATGACCAAAACTTTGAGCTCAAAAGCTATGTTTTCTTTGAAATTTCTCTGTCAGCGGCACACACGATAGGCACGACAGCGTGCTTCTTCATGGGGGTGCGGCTCAACAATTTTGAAGGAACTGGGCGGCCGGATCCTTCTATAGCTCCAGCCTTCCTGGCAAAACTCCAAGGGATCTGCCCCAAAGGCGGTGACGTGAACGTCAGACTCGCCCTGGACGACGGCAGTGAGAAAGTCTTCGACGCCCACTACCTCGACAACATCCTCACTGGCACCGCCGTTCTTCAGTCCGACGCTGCGCTCTTAAACAATCCCACCACCCGAGCGCTCGTTGAGTTCTACGCTCGCTCCCCCGACGCCTTCAGAAACGATTTCGGCCTCTCCATGGTGAATTTGGGCAGACTTGGCGTGCTCACCGGCTCCAATGGCAACATCCGAAGGGCCTGCTCTGCGTTCAACTGAGCCTATGCAGTTCACTGGCATATGTAAAGTGAATGTTTATTATCTCGACCTGCCTACACTTCCTTGAGGAACTCGAGAATGTTGTGGTCTGAATAATGAATGATATATACTACCCTTACAAGAAGCTGTGAATAAAAATATTATGGGGAGCGTATTAGGACGTGAACAAATCAGAAAGATAGTAATGGTGTGTTACAGTCCCATGAAACAATATTCAAGAAAGAAGACAAAGAACGATAGAAGGAAAATATAGGAGGGGAAGTGTCACGTGTAGCGGCACGTGACAATTAAATAATTAACAACGAACTTTCAGACCTTTAATTCTTTAATTACGAATTCTTTAATTCTCTTATATATTCCCTTCTCCATGCTTGGTTATCGTCGGTGTTCACTAATTAAAGAGTTTTGGACGGGAAGCAGGGACGTGACGGGACAGATGATGATGGTGACATGACGTCAGCATCCTACCACACATCCACGGATTTTGGAAAAATCCATCACAGCACGCGCGTGCCCCGTAGCTGCGTCCCCTCAAGTCCCCGTCGCTGTGTCACTGTCACGTGTGGTGGGAAGAACAACCCTTGTTGAACCGTTTCTCTTGAACACCAGTCTGAGCAATCAGAACAGCTCGATGTCTCTCTATTTCTATTAAACGTTTTCTCTAGGACACCAGCTTGGAGATCAGCTAAGCTCATTCTCTTTCAACTTTTAGACCGTTTCTTCTTGACAATTCTGGGTTCTTCACATTAATTCCAATGGGAGTCATGCGCTCATGATCATTTCTGATTTCTGTTGTACATCGTTTTTTCGAGAGCAAAAAATCAACAGGATCCGATAAAGTCGTACTCTTTTCCCAATTTCTGGTTCTAAGCTTTGATTTAATTGAGTAACCTGTTCCAATTTCTGATCTTAGGGCCTTGTTTTCATAGAACAAACTCCCGATGATCATAAAATCTTGATCTTTCCATTTTCTAGACTGTTTTCTTATCCCGATTTCTGGTTCCTTCAGAAAGATCGCTACATTTCCCGTCCGGTACAGTGATGAAAATATGCGTTTCGCGGCAAGGTCTGTTCTCTTTCCCCTTTTTTTTCCTCATCCCTTGACATTACTCTGCCATTCAAGATCCAACGCTAGGAAACCAATCTCGATGAACAGTTTCGGAATCGAACGGTGCAACCTGATAGACAATACAGACCGTCCGATCGCGTCTCACGAGATGAAAAATTGCAAAACGCAATTCAATTAACTTTGGAAGCTTTTTTGTGATTTTTAAGGAGACTTTTTTGCCATCATCCGTGAGGGCCATCCTGTCACGTCCCCTGTCCAAGGCTCTACCATCACCATCACGACCAGGTCCTCATCCATCGCTATCAGCATCACAGGCCCCTAAATCCATCACCGTCACTGTAACGTAAAAATAAAGGAAAAGATGAATAAAGAAAGGGGGGTTTTCCTGGCTTGAGAGGGTACACGAGGGAGCTAAGCTGCATTCCGTGGGAACTCTGCGCGTGCAATTTTACACAGGATTCATCTGGAAGCATTGGAGGATTATTGTCTGTGCGGAGATATCAATCGGCAAATCAAGTAAAATAATTCTTATTGGACACTATATTTTGATCTTTGAAACGATATCATTGGTTCAGAGCATGATCCTGGCATACAACGGCAGTCAATAATTTATAAGCGAGGGTGAAACTCATGGAGAAGGAGTTCGCAGAGATGAAAAGAGGAATGCAAGGAGTCCAGGACAGGATATAAGACAATGTATAAAAGGCAACGAACGATAACCAACCATGGAGAAATTATTCGGCACCATATAAGAGCAATGATCAGAAATCAAAGCTCAATGAGATGCCAAAGGAAGAGGGAAAATTAATGAACACAGAGGGTAGTTATCAGAAAACATCTAGACGACAAGGACTGATGCAGAGCTGAGACCACCGGTGGTCAAGTGAAGGGAAATGAACGGTGAATACGTGTGGGAAGCAGGAAATACATTAGCAATGATAATCAACAAATTAGAAGCTCCAACCTTTATGGGAGATGACATAAAAAGGTGGTTGAGAGGTAGGTAAAAATACTTTCACATGCATAAGGTATTTATCAATCAAGCTACATTAGATTAAGTGATACAATTTTTGGAAGAAGCAGACTTGCGTTGGTACATTTGGGTCGATGACAGATATGTATTTGATGATTGGAATGACTTCAAGGGTCAGATGGGGCAAATGTTTTCGGAGGATTTATCCTATAATATCCTACATCATTTTTTATATTAACCAAACAGGTTTAGGGAAAGAGTAGCGGAATGAATATGAAAGGTTATCTGTGTATTTACCTCCAATACCCGTTTCGATCAAGCATGGAAGAAATATTTATAAATGGATTGAAACTGAAAATCCCAGTCAAACTGACATGACCGAATCCTCAAAGTTAATAGCGATTAGGAAATATTTGTTTCTAAAAAAGCGTTAAAAAACATGGCTCGTTTCAATACGATTAGGGGGCACTCTAGTATGTCAATATACTTTTTAAGCAGGGAAGAATTCAAAGTTGAACAACAAAAAAAAGAGAGAAAGATAGATGAAGAAATGATATATATAAATATATAAAGAGAGAAAGATAGAGGAATAAATGATATATGTGTAAAAAGAATAAAAACATTATTTTAGGTGGGCAGCTAGAGCTGAGTAGGGCACAACAGCGCCCAAGCCAGCCACAGGTGGGCAAATGTAGGGCATTAAAGCCCACCCTGAGCCAGCACAATGAACCCATAAAGAACCATGCATGTGCACAAGAGGGAGTCTTTATTTATTTTGATCTAAAACATGGGTCTATATTTAGATAGTGTTACGTGTTTTGAAATTTTCTGATATGGGATTAGATTTGGATGTTTCTTTTATCTCTCCATCAGGCCAGCTAAGAAGCAAGAAAGGGATCGCTGCCCTGAAGGGCCACTAATAAAAGACTAAAAGGATTTAAGGCTGGGATTCAGACCAATCTGGCACGAAGCCCATATCACAATGGGCTAACTTAAGAATATTAGTATGATCTCCACTCTTCTTAGGGAATATTGTGGCAAGATCTTCCTATTCTTATGATTTTCTTCATAGTTTCTTTTTCAACCCCTAATTTGCAACAATGGTCGATGAGGACAGCTGGCCCCTTTGCCAAAGCAATCACAATTGAGAAAAGGCAAGTGAAGATGCAGTTAACGTGGCTGACAGGTGCAACTGATTGTTATGGGGCAGTTGTTCCAATTTGTAAAATAGATTGAACAGCTATGGGCAAATCCATCCATCTCCACCCCCGATTATCGATCCCATCGCTGGACAACAGTTTTCAGCCAACGAGGGGGGAGGGGAATACCGCCAAGGCAACTTGACAACCTGGGACGACCCCTAAGGTTGTCCTTGTGCATCAACCACCCTAGGAGGTCCTTCCTAAGTAGCTAATTGGGCTCACAGGCCCCTGATTGTGTGTCTTCCAACAAACAAATTTAGCGGTGGCAAGGGGGCCTTTTGAGGCAGAGCCAAACAAGGATATTTGATTCACACCTGTCCCACTATTGGGAACACCTAGAACGATATCTTAAAAGTGTTAGAGATCATTAGATTCTTCCCATCATGAATCCATATAATATTTCATTTGATGTTTTTCCTCTCATATCTAGTTCTCTCATCCATCTAATATTTCCTCCACTTACTAACTACTACTACGTGCTAACATTCCCTATCCTTAGTACCATCATTACTGGTCCTTAACTATAACTCATTTTTTAGATTGACATTTAAAGGGAAGTTTGTGTGGAGAGGATCTTGCCTTACTATACATCTGTGTGAATTTCTATGTTTTTAGGAATTTAAGTAATTTATGAAAATTAAAATTACAATGACACTACAACTACATACCTAACTTTCTTTTATCACCTGTTTGGCTGGGGATGAGGAAACTTTAGAATGGTCGTGTTGGGTTCTAGAGGCCTTGATTTGCATGAACACAATGGGTGTAGACATCAGAAGGCTCGTAACGGAATCAAATCACCTCATTAAAATTATGATAAAAATAAATTGTACGCAGATCTCATCCTTGGTATATTGGATTCTCAAGCAATACGAGTCTAGCTGCTCATGTGTGCAGCTTCTAAACGTATTCACATACTCCTCTACATGTTAAATCTCCTCCTTTGATTTGACGAGCTCCTTTCAACCTTCGTTGCCATTGTTACTTTGTCGTGATCACATCAAGAATGGATAGGAGCCATGGGGAGATGGCGGAAGAAGGGGAAGGCCATTGAACTAAGTGGGTATGTCATTCAAGGATTTCCCTTTTTTCATAGAAACCCCCAAAACATAAGTATATCTTTTGACATCTAAAGACCATTTGCGTGTGACCCTCTAGGCACATGTATTAGTCTAGTTAGTGACTCCAGCGGCCCAATAACCTTATTGGTCTTTCAGATTTACTAACTATATCAACAAATAAATGAATTCAAGTTTGAATTATTTAACCAGATTGATGAGTTGAGTCTCCTACACGTGGGTACCAAACTACACTTCGTGGATATGATAGAGTGTGTGTCGACTCACTAATGGAACCTATTTCTCATTGGTTACCGTGTATATATTGTCCGTCGTCCACTTAACCCTTCTAGGATGACTTATCCGCCATCAACCCTAATTGGCCATCCGAGTTGGTACTGATGCGTTTGGGAATCATCACATAACTGCATACCAGACCACTCCATTATAGACGTCGTTCAGAGCTGCCATCATCGTCATTGATGGCCCTGCTGGTTCGCATCCAGCTTGACTGACGCCCTAGGGCAAAGGTGAAATACTCATGTTCAAATACCCTAGGTGAAGCAAGTCCGTGTATCTGACTGTTTTGATCTTTGTCGGCACGTGCTTCATATGTTTGTTGCTTTATCATGTTTGTGTATTCGTGTTCGTCAAGTAAGTCTTTGTTGTGCCGTGTTTGTGGTCGTGTCATCATGTGTCGTGTCGTCGAATGTGTGTGAAACATGTGTTTTATTGTGTCAAGGGGGATCCCTATGTATAAGACCCCCTTGGTAATGGCACTTGGGTCCTCACCGAGGGATCATCTGCCCTTAGTAAGGGTCATCGTGTCCATATATAAGGGAGAATAATAGTGCCCTTGTTCCTTAGACCAGGAGTCATCATTTTGAAAGGTTGTGTTTATCGCTAGGTCTTACGTGGGAAGAAGAAGGAGAAGGGAAGGAAGAAGAAGGAAATGGAAAGGGGGACAAAGGGAAAGAAAGGGAAAGGGACTGACGTCTTTCCCACGGTTGTTTGCCCCTAAACAGCCGCTCGTTGCATCTGAGGCATGCGTAAAACTTTAACGCAAATCCCAGTTGGCGACCGCCTAGTGCATGTCCTCTAGCGCATCACGAGTGGGTTGCTTGCGCACGTCCACGCGACACTTTGAGCTCGCAATCCCAACAATCATGGACACCTGAGTATCATGCTTGACGCACGTGCATCATCCTAACCTTCTTGCTCACCCTGATCAGCTGCGGTGGACACATTGATGCTCAATTGTGCATGATCTCCCCGGGTGACCACGTTGTCACTGTCACTCTCTCGCCTGCAACGTACTGAGACGCCACTGATATACCTGCCCACCCATGTTGTTCACTAGTTGCTCAAGCCTCCTGACAGTTGTGCTGCGTTGCCATCATGTCTTAGAGTTCACAAGACCTTTGCACGACCCACACCGAGTCGTCGACCATGAGTGTTGTTAGTACCCTTGTGCCGCTGACGCAAGACCCATCCCATCTCGTGCCACCGGTGTTGCCGGTGCAAGCCACTCAGTCCTTGGCTGCTCTCGCCACCAAGCCCCCTCGTCCCCGCTGCCATGCACATGCTTCCTTAATTGCAGCGATTGATAACGTGGTGTCGTGCATTGTGAACACCAAGCCCATGCGCCATTTCTGCTACATTTGGCAGCGCAAAGTTTACGAGCTGGAGTGAGGAGGTTATGAGGTTTTATCTAGCATTGATTCATCGTAACCTCTGTGACCATAGGTAGGGACAATCAATCCGTAGTATGGGAATAACAGAATGAATTGGGCTCCCAAATGTTACGCTCGTAAATGCTCATAAACTCGCACGGCTCGTTTCGTTATTTCTTCGACAATAGAGTTAGCTATCTCTCTGGCATCGATTGTACAACTTCGTTAAGAAGGCTGGATGAGTAGAATGAGGGTAAGCATGTTGTAGTGCCACATGCATCAGCTCTGCCATGCCATGCCAAACGTGGCACCCGCACTCAAGTCGCCACTGCTGTCGCTGCACCTCTTTCGCCGCACGTGCCCATACTGCCAATGTCGCGACTCGCATCGCCCGCACTCCGCTCGAGCCAATTGACCATTTGGTTCATACCCGTTGAGCCACAACCACTCAGCATGCCACCTTGCCGCTGCACCTCCCTCGTTCGTCCTCGCCTTCTTTTTCCCACATCATTTCTTGTGTCACACTCACCACTAGTTGAACGACACCAATAGGCCTCTAGCATGCCTCCGCCACACCTACCCGCACCAGCGGCAGCATTGAGGATTATACACCGATGACAATCGACACCACTAACGAGGTACGCCATTTCCCTTTCTCATCAGTTATATTATCTTCTATAGTATATCTTTTGGCTGCACTCCATCGCAGTCGGGTGAGTTTAGGTGAGAGTTTAAATATCGAGAACTATGAATTTAGTGAATTCCGAGGTACAGGTCGAGCACATCCGTTACGTGCGAGCACCAATGGAATTATTCTGTTCGACACCGTAACTGTTGTCTTTGCTCTGATGAGGGTCAAGAGGTCAGCATTATCGTCATTGGTTGTCTGTCGTAGAGCTCGGAGCTTGGCGAATCCCTACTAGTCAAACCTGTACATGCACTCCGCCTAGGACATCGCACTCGCGTAGTTATATTTTTCTTAAGGATTTACCCTTCAAACGACGTTGTCAACGACATCTGGCATCATGACGGTTTTAGAGCACACTATCGGTACCCATCGGTTGATGTCCCTAACAATGTTTGGCATCAAGAACTCTTCTCTTATATTTAACTACTTTGGCCAAGGACTTCATTACATCATCTTCCTTGAGTTGTCATCCTTTTTACCGATGGTGGACGATCACATGTTGACAACTCAATCATCTTTGTTAACTTCTTAATGAAGCCAACTGAATACTATTCAAGAATTTTATGATTAGGGACTCGTAAGTCATAGTCAAAGTACAAATGTCTACCCAAAATATGTCTTTGGTGTGTCATGCCTAAAGACCACTTATAAAATAATGACATGAATAAACCAGATTGCTAGTTTGGTATAATACCATTCAAGGATTCGTACGAATCGATTTAGTGAGCTCTTTGCACTTAAGAGCACTCACTATATACCCTTTGTGTATCCTTACGAATGGCTACGGGAATCACCATACTCATGATATGAGTGAGCAAGATAGTGATATTCTATTTGGATACTTCAATAATCTTCTCATGCATCCTTTGAATATGAATATTTAGATCACAAGCTTAATGACAAATGATTTCTATATTAAAATCTAATCATAACTCATTAAGTCAGATCATGCATTGATGGACTTAATTATAAACATCACACGTACACTATAATGAATATGTTCAATTAATGAACATCAAAAAAGATATGGAATGTGTAATTGGCTTGCCAGGCACATACATTGCCAGGAATCATTCACTTGGACAAAAGTCAATCACTCTCAGTGAACAAAACCTTTGGACTCGAGGGATGCTCAAAACACGTTGGGCTAATGTATTCATTTATAGATTCGCAATATTATGGGTCAATGGAGCACCTTCATTATGTTATCTTTTACTAAATATGATCTTCCTACTTAAGTGAACTGTCGTAGGATGTATTTTAACTTCAAATGAGAAGTAGACTCTTTCACTTGTACAATATCACCATTGGTGTCACTGGATAATGGAATAGGGTTTATGATCAAATATGAATCATTGGTTAGTGATGTACATTTCAATCACTCTTTCTGCTATGGAGACTTCATCTATAGTGATGTACTCCTTTTTCTCATCGTCTAGTTTTAAGTTGGCCTACTTGGAAAATTTTCAATAGGATATACTCGCACACTTTATAAGCAAAATTCAAATGCAAACTTTCTATTATTTAAACATCAATAAAAACTCAATTTTATGTAACCCTTGAGTTTCAATCCAACTTCTACATAAATAAAAATATTTCATTTTCTCTTCTCACGACAAAAAGAACATATCTCATATTATTTTAGTTGTCATAAAAATTACATCGTAGTCAACTTTGGGCCGCTTGCACAGAATGTTGTACATGATTAATCTACTTATCGTTGTATAATTAAAGCAATCCTAGAGTGATTTATCCCATAACTCTTTTCGGTGATGATATCTATGTTGATGGATTTGGAGCTTAGTAAAAAATTTCTTGACCTGTTTTATAGATCCGTGCTCTCAATACGTAGGTTACTTCTCCTAAATCCCTTAATGGAGAAGATATTTCAGAATCATTAATTGTGACTCTATTTGTGCTCCCACTTGTCTTCTTGTATATTTGCATGGCTCATTCCTCATTCTCAATGAAGATGTGTCGATCAAAACTCATATTCCAACTTAGGAATGCCTGCTTCAATCCACGATCAGATTTGGTAGCTTGAACACTTGGATGTATAACTTTAGGTTAAACCGTATGCACCTTCATCCATTTCTAGACTCCATAATCGCATTGTGCTTCTATGAAGATAGTGATTCTGGTGAACTTTTTTATGGAAGCCAATGCAAGCCCTTCCTCCATAACTCTTTTTTTAAACTATTTCAAGTTGCCCATGAGCACCAATCTTTCTCTAGAGATCCACTTACTCATAATGTGTACCATACCATTTAGAATGTTGAGAAAGTTCCAAACTTGGTTGAGGTGTGGATCAAGTTTCAGAATCCATATGTTCTTGCCCATTGCAAAATTTAAAATAACCTATTCAATGTTAGAGATCATCATGTCTTAGATAGAGTGTTTTGACATTATGTCAAAATCATGACGTCCAACATTATGATTGAGTTATCTGGTCCTTCTTTCAAACATGTGAACTTCTTGGATATATCTAGTCCTTACTGACTATTCAATGGATTTTTATTCCTCCACATCCATCCATGTTGTCTTATGCATATGAGTACCACATAATTTATGACAAATAGCTCATCAAGTGATTCCTTCAATAAATCATATTCATAAAATTCCAAGGCTATAGGCTCTAGAATCTAGAACCAAAGAAGATAAACAATAATGAATTGTTCCGTGAAATTTTAGGGAAAGATTGAGTAGATATGGAAATATGATGTAGAACAATGAAATTTCAAATCTAGAGAAAGAAGGTGGTAGAGTGACCTGGCAAAAGAAAGAAGACAAAATTGCAGAAAATGAGTTTTAAACATATTCTGAATTGGATCTGTGAATCTATGACAATAGGTGATATGAGAAATACGATAGAGTGATGTTTTTGTATTTTTTTTCTTGAGCTGAATGAAATTTCAATGCTCTTCAGCATTCAAGAAACATCCAAGGGCATCTGTATTTGGCCCATGCCATCATGCTTTGGAAACATTCAACAGAGAGTTCAATGATGAAAAATAAATTTGCAGCATCAACATTAGAATCAATAATGTTTTTTCCCCAAAAGTAGCTCATGTGTCCTTTGTGACCAACTAGATAGGGGAGAACTTCCTGAGTCATTTTTTTCTATCTTCTTGATGTTTCTTCTATAATTCAATTGTATCGATGGAAAGAGAGCCAAAACAAAAAAACTGTCCTTAAACTTTGGATCCAATTCAATGCTTAAATCTCCAGATATTAATATTTTAAAATGACTTTTCACATTTATGCATCTTTGTTCTGCTCCACGCGGGTGCCAGCAAGATAAAAATTTATTTTCTAATTCATTAGTGCTCTTTATCTTACTTTCTATACTAATGAACTACATGTCATAACCTGCACTGAGCACTACACGAAAAGCAATCGTTGATCATTAATTCACTAAGGAAATATACATGATTGAGGCTTGACAGTGTACCATGTATCGGGTGTTGCAGCATTTTCAATTCACAAAAATAAGGTTCCTAATTTTCTCTTAAAAATTGTCGTCATTTTGTACATGCATTTATTGTGCAAAAAAGAAGAGCATTTTCTTCATTTGGTCACATTAGCGTAATGTTTTACTGAAAGATACATGGCTGACATGCCAATCACACATTCCATATTTCATTCCTTTTTTATTAAAATAACATATTCATGATACTGCATGGGTGATGCTTATCATGATATCCATGAATTCATGATCTGATGTAATGAATTGTAATAAGATCATAATGCAGAGATCACTAGTCATTATGCATGTGTTCTATATATTCCTGTTCAAATGATACTCGAGATGCACATCTAAAATCCAGATAGAATATCACTTTCTAGCCTCACTCATGTAATGAGTGTGGCCGTTCATGTAGCCATTAGCGTGGAGACGCTAAGGATAGATAGTGGGTGGTCTTTAGTGGAAAGAGTTCATTAAATTGATTCATATGAATTCCTGACTGGTATTATACCGATGTGTCAATCAAGTTGATTCACGTCACAATTGTGTAAGTGGTCCTTGGACCTGATACACCAAAGATGTCTTGTGGACAAAAAATTGTACTTTGACTACGATGTACATGTCCTTCACTATGAGATTCTAAATAGTCTTAGTTTGGGTGCATCAAGAAGTTCAAGAACATGATTGATTTCTTAGGGTGGATTGTCCACCCTTGGTATAAGAGGTGACAGCTCAAGGAAGGTGATGTGATGAAGTCCTTGGCCAAAGAGTGAAATATTAGAGAAGAGTTCCATAATGATTTTTGAATGCATCAATACTAGCTTGGATGAATAACTAGGTTTTAATAGTTGACCATACCCTGAGTTGTCTTAGAGCATCAAATGGATGAGGGCCTATGCATAGACGGTAATAGATGATGAACATATCCCATGAGTGAGTCGATACACACTCCTAAAGGTTAGTGGGGCGTTGGAGTCATTAAGTAGACTCACACATGAGCTATAAGCGTCACACGCAATCGGTCTTTTGGATGACAGAAGATAAACTTAAGTTTTGAGGGTTTTTGTGAAGGATACTAACTAACTATAAATAGGCAAAGGCCCTGAACAAAACCACCTAGGTCATATTGTTCAAGGGCCTTTCCCTTCTTCTCGCTTCTTCCCACGCCCTGTCTCTACTCCCGATGCAACTAGAATGACGTAATGATGATGGAGAAGATTTAAGGGGGCTCATCAACGAGGAAGAGATCCAATGTGCTAAGGACCGCATGGATAGGTCTATAGACTGCATAGTTGAGCATCTCTACTCATCTTGCCTTAAGACCCAAGAAATTACAAATGAGATATGTGCAAAGGTACTTCATTTCAATGATTTTATCGATGTCTTTCGATTCTGTTATGTGTTTTTTGATGGTTTGAATCATCATCTTCATCCAGATCTAAACCTCATAGTGGTATCAGATCTAGATTTTGCAGACAAATAACGAGATGAAAAATGTCAAAATGGAATGCAAATAGTTGTTATTCGCATTTGCTTCTTTCATCTCTGTACAGATGCATTCCCAATCAAATTCTGAGCTCTCTAGAGCATGAGCATATCCCGTTTAGTGGTGGAATGGAGTCTGCTCAACTCGCATAACATGGCCAAAGGCCTGTTGATAAGTCCAAATTTAGGGCTTTTAGGTCGTTCTTCTGATTCAGAATTAAACAACATAGTTTATGAAAATTTTCCACTTAAATACTCTCTAATTAATATAGGATAAGTAAGGGGTTCATCCACAGAGAGGCAGAAATTTAATTTTAAAATGATTCTGAAGCTTGGAATGAAGGAAGTGAGTTGAAAAATGAAAAATATAATTTCTGCGATTTTTAAGGATTCTTAGTCAATTTATATGAATTCATATGATCTAAATTGAAGAAGAAATACAAAAAAAAACTCTATAAATATGTTTGAATAAGTTTCATAATTTTAACTAAAACTAGAAAATAAAAATTATTATTTTTCTGAATTTTCTTGAATTTTCTAAACACGAAAAAAAAACTTGAAATATTAAAAACAATAGTTAATTTTTTTTAGAATTTTGCTACATATTAAATATACTGAATATTTATTATATCATTTTAGGTATTTTGTTTTATAATTACTTGGAATTTTTTAATGTATAAATTAAGGAAAATACCTTTTCCGGCTATCGCTGGTGGAGGTATGGGTAGTGCGGCGGCAGAGCAACGCTGGCGACGGCTGACTGTATGAGCCGGCGGTCCTTATGGGGCTCGTATACGGCTGGTCTTAGTGGGTCAGCCCACTAAGGTTCAGCCCAAAGCGGCTAAGGCATGACTTATCCAAATGGGATAAGTCCTATTGGGCTTGACCCAATATGGTGAGGACTTAGTCAATTTGACCAAGTCCTCCACTCCACTTTTTTTGCCTTGAATGATGGAATTCAAACACTTCTGTTTTGGAATTTAAAAGGAATAATTAATGATGATCTAGAGGAAGACTGGAATGGATTTTCAAAAGTTGAAAGAAAGGGTTTTAGAGAGAGAAAATGACTTAACCAAATAGATAGGGAGAGAAAATGGAGAGAGAGTGGAGAAGACGTTTGAGATAGAATTTGAAGGTGCAAAATGAAGGATACCTTTTCGGAACTTTCGAGAGTATGAACTAGAGATATGTATCAATATTTAGAGAGAGAACAAACTGATCTAGAAAGAAAAAGCGGGGAAAATTAAATGTTTAGAGTGAGAAAATGATGAATTTTAAGGGTAAATGGATGGACGATGATGGGAAAATGGAAACCTAGATTCCGAAAACCTCAATGCAATTCTGGTGAGCCCTCAATGCTTCCCCTCCTGTCTGGATCCTTATATTTTTCAAGATCAGGCATTTGCAATGCAAACAAGAGAGGAGATTAAATTAAAACTTCAACAAACTTAGATTGAGCAAGTTGAACAACCTGGATTCTGAAATATGCCTTGCCCAACTGCCATCCACTTGCTAGAGCACATCCAGAATGAGGATGAATGAGGGAGAGAAGAGTATTTATGGATTTGAAGAATTACTAAAACACCCCTTTGGGTATTTGTTATTTTCTTGTATTGCCATTTCTGCCTCTTCTTACCATGGGTTGAGAGTTTCACTTTGTCATCCTCAATTTCTTTATTTGGAAGGCTTTTGAGAGACCAATGGACAAGTCAGGTAGTCGCCCATCTTCCCCTGATTTCTCATTTGAAGGTCCAAAATACCATTTTTCTCCTTTCAAGCCCCATATGAGAATCACTAAACTCTAGAAATTCTCCAACTCTTGAAGAATTGTATCTTCTCATTCTTGTGAATTTCTGCAATTGTGAAACTATAGAATACTCATCTGAAATAACATGTCTAGAATTCAAAGAAGTCAAGGAGTTCAGTAAAAAAAAACTACCATAACGTGCAAAAATTAGAACTTATAGCTAGCTTAGGCGTAAATATTTGGGTGATTCAAATAATTACATTGATAAGTTATGAATTAGTAATATCATGGTAATTTAAAATGTATCTAAATATCCATTAATTATTCATGTTATCAACAAACACCAAGTTGATTCATTGCAAGTCCCATTAATGTGCCTTAGGTTCTCCTTTGAGAAGTCCATCCATCCCTTGAAACAAAAGACTCAAGTATAAAGTGTTATGAGTATCAATCACATCTCTAATTGTAATTATGAACTTTAAAATAGCGAGTAATACACAATTGCCGTCAGATAAGACCTTAAACCCGAAAGGATGTTTGAGAGGAAACTAGGAATGCGAAAAGCTCCCAAGGACCATGAATCCTCACGAACATTAAAGGTGTTCAATGAGCAATCACTGCCCATAGATGTTCCAACCCCGTTAGAGACAAATACTAAACCAACACCAAGAAAGAGAATTCTATTTCAAAGTTGAAGTGGCTAATCCTATGTAAAATAAATCTCTCCGGCAGAGGAGTGATGTCGTCAGCATTGCAGAAAGTAATTATGCTGAAAATAAAGGGGAGTTCCAAGGTAGAAATAACCTGTTTGGTTGTCCTGATTGCAGACGAAATATATTTCTCACGATGGTTCTGAGAGTATGCTTTAGTAAGCAGACCAAGGTGCGTGTGAGAACGGGTCCCATTGAAGGAACATAAACGAACCTGATCTGATGAGTAGGAGCCTTTGTGATTGAATTCAAGCCTTTCTGATTGAATCAAAGGAGAAGAAGCTTTTTGAGGTTGAATGAAGTAGAATGGTTGATGTAGATTCGATAGGTCACTTGACAAAGGTTGTATCACCTCTCAAATGAAGGTTACCCACTGGACAATGAACGATCATCAATGACACTGAAGAAATTCTGTCGTGGATTGACGAAAGGAGGGGTCAAACGTAACCACTAAGTAGTATGTCAGAGCTCTAACATGCAATCAGATCCTCTTGACCTTCTATCTAATCGTGTCCTAGTTCTCCATGCAGGAGCATGAGAATCCCAGGACAAGGAACAAACAATACAACTTTTCCAAAATGATGTTCTTTCACAAGCAGTCCTAGTGGATATTAACGAATGCAGCTTCTTCTTTGATGGAGGTTCTCAACGGTAAATGCTCTCCTACGACAGAACTATTGTGGACCCTCTAAATGGAATGGAAGAGAACAAACAACAAGATAGTTTGACTTTTTAAAAAATGCCACTTCTGTACTTACATTAAGGCATACCCCTCCTTTATGTAGGTAGATGCCTTAGTCGGTCATTATGGGAATGGTCCAAGTGAGAGACCTTCCCCTAATGGGCTAATTCAAACAAATACCTCTGAATTAAAACTAGTCATAAACAGGTGGCCCATTTAAAAGTCCATACATATAAATAAATGCATAAAATAAACTGCATAAATTACCAATTCTATCGTCAAGCCGTGTACTCAAATATGGGATTCTTCGTGTCGGGTCAGGCGTCACATTGCGGTTTATGGCAGGCTTGAATAGGAGCTTCCCGATGGACCTACATCAATCCACATAAGCAAGGGTAATAACAATGACCAAGAAAATCATGGGGAAAGATAAATCTTAATGAAGAAGTAAACAAACAGAACCCCATAATAGATTTTTTGTTTTTTGTGTTCTTTCTTTTCCCTTTTTTCTCCACTTTTTATTTTTTCTTTTCTTCTTTTCTTCTTCTTTTTATTCTTATTATTCTTCTTCTTCTTCTTTTCTTTTTTTCTTCTGCTTTGTTTTTGTTGTTATTCTTCTTTTTTTAAAGGGGTGATTGACCAATAACAATACATATGAAATCATATTCTCTAGAGAATAAATCCAATGTTGATCTGGCTAAATGCTCTTGATATTTATGGGGCATGAGCAACAATTCTATAGATTAGGACTCTTAAATTTCTCTTTCATTGCTAATTTGATTCTCCACACAAGAACGGAAGTGAAGCAACTCAACCCCATAGGATGAACTTCTTGTCATTGAAAGTAAAGCAAGTCATACCACGTTAGCAAGATAGAGACGAAATAAGATGAGACGATGTAGAAGAAACAAAGAGGAATATAACAATCAGAATATAACATCAAAAGATGATCTTACAAAGGGGAAGCCGAGACTAATAATTTGGGAGTTGGGCATCTTTTAAGTAAGATGAAAAATAGCTAAAAAGGTAAAATCTATGTTCACAAATACATAGGTGGGGAAAGTAGTAAACATAGTTTTCAAATTGGCTTTCAGTGGTTCAAGGGCAGGTGATTCTGTGCTTAAGACTTGAAGAAATGAAAATCTCTCCCTCTATATGAAATTCTTTGTGATGCATATCCTTGACCAAAGAGTGGGATCCAATTAATTTGCTCATCACTCATTTCCACAATGATAGTACTTCTACCCTTTGATTTTCATGTCTGCTCCTCACCCTACTAGATATCCTAACCACTTAGGAACTGACCAAGAGTGTCCCGATTCATGTGTTATACCATCAAGAGATGCTTTTGATCTGCAACAAGAGCTTAACTTCTCTACTCATGCCTTTGTGATCATGGTTTTGACAACTTCTCAAGGTGGGTTTGATTATATATGATGTATGCACTCAAGACTAATGACATTAAAAATATTAAAAAAACATGATCCATTCATGCATAAAGTTCTAATGAGTTTTCAGTTGCACACCTAAATCAACCCCCTCCCCCTCCACTGCTATATGCATTGACCCAATGAAAATAATAACAAAACAAAAAAAGGAAGATGACAAAAAAATGCAAACTTAAGTGGACTAGGTGCTAATCATCCCATGAGAGTTGGCTCTCATTGGACTAGTTGATGATGCTTTAGCTGTCATCCTGCTTTATGAAAAACCTAAAAGATTAGAAAATAAAGCAAGAAGAAAAACAAGTGGCGACCGTGGCCTTAGTTGTTCAAGTAAAACACACAAAATTAAAATGTCTTAGGATGAAATTAAACTAATAATAGGAGAGCTCGTAAAAATTTAAAAACTAGGAGATGGTGGTAGAGCTGGGATGTCTTCAAGGATGGTGACCATAGGTTGCTGTATTTGATCTGCTTCGAGATATGGGTTCAACCTTTGACCATTGGCTGTAGAGGACTTCCCGCTCTTTGGATCTGTAATAATGACTACACCAGAATCAAAAATTTCATTAATAACATAAGGTCCATCCATCGAGATTTTGATTTCCTTGAAAATAACTTCAAATGAGAGTTATAAAGCCGAACTCTTTGATTCTCATGCCAATTCCTCCTCTTCAACACTTTGTCATGAAATTGCTTCATCTTGGACTTGTAGATGAGATAATTCTCAGAGGCTTCATTCCTCAATACTTGAAGTTCATGTAGCTGCAAAAGTTGATTCTTTCCTGCATCATCTAGAGTGAGATTAAGTTTCTTAATAATCCAATATACCTTATGTTCAATTTCAACAGGAAGGTGAAAAGCTTTCCCTTAGACTACTGTATAGGGGGACATTCCTAAGGGTGTTTGTTATGCAGTACTATAAGCCCTTAAACCATCATAGAGTCTACTTGCCCAATCTTTCCCATTTGTCCTTACAATTTTCTTCAAAATATTTGTAATCTCTCTACGACTAACTTCTACTTGCCCATTTGATGGAGGGTGGTATGGGCTATTAATCTTATGATAGACTCCATATATTTTCAAAAACTTCCTAAAGTGTGTCATGTGGTGGCGGGCATGCCACGTGGTGGCACCTCCTATGATGACTACTAGCAGGGCCAGCGACACCACAGTGGGTGGACGACGTGGCAGGTGCTACCTAGGCTGGTGCCTAAGACAGAGGTCCACATGGGGGGTGCCACATAGGTGGGCGCTAGTGGGGCCCCTGCCACCTTAGGGGGCAGCCCACATGGCGGGTACCACCTAAGGGGACAGCCCACATGGTGGGTTCCACCAAGGTCGGCGGCCAGTAGGGCTGCTTAAGCATGGTGCAAAATAACCATCGGTTTATTTTTGCCCAGGTGTGATTCGATACCAAGACCTCATGGTCAACAGTCAGACCCATTACTGCCATGCTATAAAGCTTATCATGGATGAGTTATAGTTTGACTATATTTATTGACTTCAAAAATTGGAACGTTTATTCAGACTAAACTAGTTTACAAATTAATTAATTTAAGTATGAAATAAATTATGAAAATTTATAAAAAATAAGGAAATTATATTATTGATTTCATATCATGAAAATTTTGAAATGTTAAATTTAAATGGCAAATAAATAATAAATATAATTTTTAAATATGTATTTCCCTTTATTTAAATTGAATAATTTAAAATATAAATTATTTAATGTCAAATAGATTCCAGAAAATGGAAGAATATGTATTTTTTTATTCATCAAAATAAATTAAGAGTTTATTTGTTTTATGTCAATAAAATGCCTTAACTTAGGAAATAAATATATATTTGAAAGAACTGAATGGAGTTAAAGAGTTAAATATTAAATTCAATAAACTTCCTATAATTATTTAAAATTTTTTAAATGGCTGTTTGTTGGCCTGTTGTACGAGATTTTTGTGAATTTTAGTTTTTGGAGTGAATTAATGTGATTAAATATTGCTTTGACTTTATATGATTGAATTTCTCTTTAATATTGTATTTACTTAATTGATTTTAAATGTGCAATATTATATTACAGAATTGTGGACGGAATGAGAACCTATAAAAATCAAGATGGACCTACTATATGATCCCTAGGATATGGTGGGGCAATATAGAGAAATATCAGACTTAGAATTTTAGCTATACTTGATAGTCAAGATGCATTCAGATGATTGGACCATACAAAAGACATGTGTGACTCATAAGCCTTGGATGAAGACACATGTGATATGAGACATCACATTGTGCTCCTCATGAGAGTTGAGGCCAAACCTAAAACCACTCAAATTAAACTCTGAGTCGTAATGCGAGAGCGATGAACTCAAGCATGGTCCTCTTCGTTATATTCTCATGATTCAGTTCCCTTTAAGTTTGGTGATTGCAGTTTACTCTAGGCTCACTTATTTGGGAGGCGGGACTAAGTACTAGTGTAGGGCACAGCCCCAGGGAAGAGGAACCGTGTAGTTTGGTGAAGGTATACTTCAGGATTACACACAAATCTACTTCAATCAAGTAATCAAGGTATTGCTCAGACCAAACAGAGTGGTTGGTGTGGGTATACTTCAGGATGCATCAGCGTTGGGGATCAAACTATGATCAGATATTGCAATTGGTTGTAAGTCCCATGAGAGGGGTGCTCAATGATATGTATTATGATTGGTGGGGGTACAATCCGAGTCATAGTATGAATAGAACATCTGCTAAAACTTTCTAGGTCTTTTATTGAACTAAACTCTTGAAAACACTTGCCAGTAAGTAGCCCGTACATTACATGTTTGATGCAAGTCATTAATAAGTAGATAACTTATGATTTGCTCACGAACTTGATGAAATTGCAGTCTAAAAGGTTAGCTTATGCCCTTAAACGAATGATGCTGATATTGAGTTGACATTGGAGGTCGGTGATGGGATACGAGTAAGAAGTTAGAAATGAAGAGTTCACTATGACATGATTCAATTTTAATGCATCATCAAAAAGCTGTTAGCTATTGAGGAAGCATGAAGCCATAGAACCTAAGAACATGTAACGCTAAATGATAGCTGTTTGAAGAGTAGAATAGGACTTATGGATGTGTAATCTCAAGTTTCTATTCAAGGCCGTCATGGTCGAGGAATCTTATGCATATGAGGATGTGCTGAAGATGATTGAATTCCAGAGAAAGTTAGATATACTCTAAGAATGGCATTTCGTTCAATTTAACGTTGATATCATCAATCAGTTCCTTCATGACTCGCACTTAACTTACTTAATAACGTCAAAGGTGAACCCTTATAAGGTAACATCCAGAGACAACTTTTTTGGTATGACCAATGGGAAAGTGTTCCATATCATTGAGAAGTATAAATGAACAATGCATATTTAAAATATCCCTATCACATTAGGATATAAGCAACAATAGATATTTACACTATAGTCTAAAAGGTAACTAGAAGAGGATCTATGTGTAGTACAATTGTAAAATTGCTCAGAGAAAGTTGGAACATATGGCTGTTTTAATTGCTTTAAATGTGGAAGAAAGTTGAGGAAAATAAAACATGAAGTTGAGGCTAGGATGTATCGCAAACATTGTAATGATCACGATATGACAGTCAACCTCAAATTTCACTTGGGAGATATGATATCTTTGGAATATAATCACGTTCCTTGCATGAAGATGAACATCACACCTGTTATGAGCAGATTTTCATATTCCCTAACTATTGAGAACAATAGTTGTTCCATTTATTTGAGAAATAAGTTGATTGCTTTTTCATGAATAGAAGGGGAATAATTCTATTGGATGACTCTTATCACGATCTCAAAATGATATTGCTCCTAACAAGAGCAAGAACTATGTGGAGAAAGATCACCTTTATGAGCATGCATAGCATTGGCAAAAGGTAGAAAACTTAAGATTCATGGGACTTTGAACTATATGCTAGATGCTAATCATAACTTTTGGGTAATGTACATGTGCCTCCAAATGTATGAAGTGGAGTACATGCCAATGATCTATTGTAACCGACACATGAGAATGCATGCTTCTACATATCTGAAAGAGTATAAAATATTTTTGATGAGATCGAAAATAATAACACTTTAGTACGGAGTTCACATAGTTAATACATTATAATGTTACCCTATCTCAACTTAGTCATCCACTTATTTATAAGATGAATAGTTCATCAAAGATATGGAGTCACACTTTGTTCGACATAGTAGAATCCATGACGATCAGCTTAATACTTTTAGTGAACCCATGGTACACGCATTTAGTGCAGTTGAATGAACGCTGAACTTGTTACCCTTTAAATTTGAGAATTCTAACCCATAATAGTTGTGGAATGAGAATGAAGCCCACCTTTATGATAGGAAAGTCTAACCCATCAGATGATGCTTGACTCAGATAAGATGGAATTGATGACTATGATATATGGAATGTTGGATATCTAACTTAAAATTTGGTTACTACTTTTATCATGCTAAGGAAAAAACTGTTTTGTTAGCTAAGGATTGTCTTGCTAGAAGCCACGTACTTTTTATGAGAAGAAAGTGGGTGCTAAAGTAATCTCCGAAGGAATTCCAGATCCAAAAATATCATAAACTCATTTGATTATGACTTAGTGTGAAACTTGTTCAGAAATACGTTGAGTACAAATGACTAGATAACTAGATCATAACGTTAGGCATCTTGGTTTTTAGTTATGTCAAAATACTCAATCTAAGAGATGGCAATCTCTAACATATGAAGAGGTTATTCTCTTTGTCTCAATGAGCCAGAGCATATGGATTATGAATTTTAGTCCACATATCTCAACCAAGTTTTGAACTTGGTCGACACTCTGAATGGTATGGTATTCATTATGAGTAAGTGAATCTTTTGATTAAGATTAGGTGCTGATGGAAAAACTGGAATTTTTGAAAGGAAAAGTTCATGGGGAAGGGTTCACACTAGCTGCCATGATAAAGTGGAACATAATCGTTCTCGCTAGAGAAGCACAATATGGTTATGAAATCTAGGAATGGATGAAGGTGTATACTATACAATCTAGAATTCTACATCCTAGTGCACAAGTGAGAGAATCCAATTATGGATTAAAAATTGCATTTCTGAGTTAGAATATGAGACTTGATAGAGTAATCAAATCTCATATCTTTATTGGGAATGAAGAACAGGTCATGTGAGTATACATGAAGAGCAGTGGGAGCACAAATACAATCAGAATTATCATATTCTTTACATATGATACATTCTACTCATTGTGAATGATGTAGGAATGTTATCTTTGATAAAATAATGACTGTCAGATATATTTTCCATGGGGGATTTAAAAGAAGTAACCTATGTATTGAGAATACGGATCTATAGAGATACGTAAAAAATATTATCACTATTTTCCAAATCGATAATTATAGATATCATCAACAAAAAGAGTTTTGGGATGAAGAACTCTGAGAGAGATTCGTTGTGCCATGATAATAAGATTAACCATGTACACCATTCTATGTGTGAGGACAACTGCGGCCTAAGCTCTACTTGTAATGAGTACTAACAAAATATGAGCTATGTTCTTATTGTCTTGAGAAGAGAATGAAATATTTTAGTTCACGGAAAAAATAGATTGAAACTCAAGGGCTGCGTTAAATTAAGTTTTCAATGATATTCAAATGATTGAAAGTCTACATTTGAAGTTATGCTTGTACTATATGGAAATATAACCTATTGAAAGTTCCCAAGTAGGTCAAATTAAAACTTGACGATGATAGTGGATTACATCATTGTAGTTGCTGTTTTCAAAGGACAAAGGTGATTGAAATGTTTGTCACCAATCCTGAATTCACATTTGATCATACACCATATTTCATTGTTGTATGATATCATTGGTGCTATTGCATAAATGGGAGAGTCAAGGTCTCGTTAGAAGTTAGAGAACTTCTTAACATACTTCACTTGATTAGGAATATCAACTTAAAAAAGGAGAAAAGATGGAAGTGTTTCATTGACAAACAATATATCACATCCATAGACGAAGCCATTAGCTCAATGTATTATAAGCATCACTCGAAAAAAAACTAAAAACGATTAGCTTTTGTCTGAGTGGGAGATTGATAAAAGTATATATAATCAGCAAGCCAATCACACATTCCACATCTCCTTCTACATTCATTATAATGCACGTGTGATGCTTATAATGAAATCCATGAATACATAATATGACTTAGTTAATTATGATAGGATCACAATACATAGATCACTAGTGATACCGGACGTCGTCCGATCGACACCGAGTATGATGGCTCGATACCGATAATAGATGGTGGTATCAAACATCAACGGTGTCGTCGTCTGACAGATGAAACCCTGATGGGTTGATGTACCTACGATGCAAAGAATGAACGTCCTACGGGTCGTACATGAAGGCCCCAACTCGAGATTGGCGCCGAGCTCCGAGCTTGGGCGGGATCACCGGGTGACAGCGACGATGGTCTCTCGAACCTCCTCTAAGTGACGAAGATGCCTACGACTGAACAGAATTACTCCTTAGGGCTCGCACGTAGCGGACGGACTTGGCCGTACTGGTAAGATGCATAAACTGTTGTAGTTGCTCATCTCTCACCTACCTAGCCCGACCGCGATGGAGTCAATACAAAATTATACAGCAAGAGATAATTCAACAAGCGACGGGAAAGGACGGCATACCTTGTCAGCGTGCGACTCGTGACGTAGAATTTGTCAACTATTGCAGTAGTCCAAGTGGAAGAGGCGGAGATGCATCGGAGAAGAAACTACGACTCAACTCTCGATTGGGCATATGAGCGGTGGAAGGGGAAGAGAGCGAGGACGAGCAGTGGTGAAGAGCTCAAGCAACTATCCAAGTGAGGCGGGCATGACCTTGAGAGGAGGTTGATGCTTCTAGGTAGATCGGCGACAAGGCACACGAGGTTAGCGAGGTCGTCAACGTCTTGTGCTAGGCGGGTACACAAACAATGGTCATTCACAGTGGCGTCGACCAGGTGTGGCGCAAACATTACTAGGGTCCGGGCCCACAGGTATGAGGAGCCAAGATCCGAACAAAGGTGACTGGTCAACTGACTGCCACCAAGGGTAGAGCATTCGTCAAACAGAAAGGGGTCTCGACCGTCTCAATTGGTTCCAGCATCCATAGGAATGGGACGATTTATAAGGGCCACTAAGAGGTAGGGTAGGTCGTCGAGATGTGGAAGCACCCAGGTCAGGACCTCAATGAGATCAGCCTTCCATGATACGTGGTGGGCGTGTGAACTCCCACAAGTGAATCCTCCTACAACTAGGAAGATGTTGGGTGTGGAACTCCGCAATCGGAGGGCATTCGGTGGAGACAGTAGGGGAAGTCGGCAGTACTGCCCCCAATCTCTTGCGTTTCTTCTGATTTTTCACCTTCCTCCACTTTTTCCCCTTCGATATTTGTTTTTTTCTCTCTAAGAGGGGGAGATAAGAAAGAACAACAACACTTCACGATTTTCTTTTCTTCCTTGTCTGAGAGGGTCCCCATAGTGGGTCCCCCAAAGAGAAATCTGGGTCCATTAGGGGATCCTTATATAATGGACCCCCGCAATACAAAATAAAAAAAAAACATTAAAACATGAAGAAAAGAAAAGGGGGAAGGACTAGGGGCCCCTTCCCATGACGACAAAAAGGGACATATGGGACGCGTCACATTCCTACAAAAAAAAACTGTTGAATATGAAAAGAAACACAAAATACCACTCACGAAAATGGTGAAAATCAAAACGTTATAATGAGCATACTTTCACCCGGTTGTTGACGACAGTGGTGGTGGTGCAGACGATGTCGTAGGCGATTTGAAATGGCTTGTGCTATCAACTAGTCATCATGCACGTGTTCTAAATTTTCCTGTTCAAATGACACTTGAGATGCAGATCTATGTATCCAAATAGAATATCAGTGTCTAGCCTCACTCATACGATGAGTGTGGCTGTTTCTGTACCCATTAGTGCGGAGACGCTAAGGATATATAGTGGGTGCCCTTTAGTGGAAATAGTTCACTGAATTGATCCGTATGTTCCTGTCAATTAAGTCGATTCATGTAACAGTTGTGTAAGTGGTCCTTGTACCTGAGACACCAAAGACATCTTGTGAACGAAATGTTGTAATTTGAATAATCGTGATATTCTCTATAGTCTTAGTTCAAGTGCATCAAGAAGTTCAGGTACACGATTGATTAGTCATGAGGGGATCCTCCACCCTCGGTAGAAAACGTAACCTATCAATTGGGTTAAATCAATTTGATATTAATTAATCTACATGATGATATAGTTAATTAATTTGGAATACCAATAAAGGTTATGGGGATGCTGGAGTAACTAAAAATGCTAACAAATGGGCCTAGAGGGTCGCACATAATGTTTCTTATGGACATCGGAAGATATGCTTAAGTTTGAGGATTTTTTGTCAAAAATACCAACTAGTATAAAAAGGTGAAGGCCTTGAATAAAATTCACCAAGGCCAGAATTGTTCAGGCGCCTTTCCCTTCTTTTCTCTTCTCCCACACCCTGACTCCACTCTTGATGTAATTGGGACAACGTAATGACGATGATGGAGATTGAAGGGGGATCATCAATGAGGAGGAGATCCAATGTGCTGAGGACCGCATGGATATGTCTATAGGCTGCATACTTGAGCAGCTCTACTCGTCTTGCCTTGGGACCCAAGAAATTACAGACGAGATATGTGCAAAGGTACTTCATTTCAATGATTTTATTGATGTTGTTCAATTCTGTTACGTGTCTTATGCTGGGTAAAATCCTCATCATCATCCAGATCTGGGCCTATAGAACCAAAAATGATTGCATTTAATAATATTTAAAAAGGCATATCTTATGTTACGCACTGCATCAACAAAACGGTCAGCATTTATTCACTAATTATGACATCTCAAATCATAATGCAGTAGTTATTCTTTTCCCAAAGATTGGCTCAGCCAATTGTTGGCCCAAGAATTTGTGAAGTTATGCATCACATATGACAGGCGATATTCACACTCCTAAAGAGACTTACTTAATGTATTTCATAAATGTAAAATATATTTTTGGACATCTAAAAAGTATTTTCTTAAAAAAATACTTGTCAGAAAAAAGTAAATATACGGGACGATAAAAAAATAGTAAATGCCTTGATAATTTCTAGATCAATATTTTCGGACTTACAAATTTTATTTCATCATGAAACTAGAGGAAACAAAAATTTTGAAAAATTCTGAATTAACAGCAAATGCAATTTTAATCTATTTAAACCATGATAATAGGTAAGACATAATAGATACGGGCAAATTTGATAATAGATATGGGTATTTTGTAAAATTTATTGATTTTGGAGGTGAGGATAATTAAATTGATTTGCGTATATTATATTTTAAATGGAGATTATGTGCAGGTATGGGTGCAGAAAGGAGATTGATATGAAAGGATGTGATGATATAAAATTATGTAAAGGATGTGTTGAAGAACTATCATGCTACACCAAGATACTAACCTCATATTCCTATGTTCTGGCATGATAAAGCCAATTTCCTAAAGTAATGCCATAATTTCCCTTTTTCGCAATTATTAATTGCAGTAACCAGTACATAAACCATTCATTTGTGATCATAGGATAAATCGAACGGAGACTTGTAGCAAGGAAGCAGACTAAACCCAAAAGTCCTTTATATGGTTATAATAAATAAATAGTATGAGTTAAAACTATTAAACACCTGTTTCTGAGTTTTTAAAAATAAATATTTGCATTTTGTGTCAGAAACATTGGACGATTTGATTATGATACGAGCAATTATTCTATTGGCATGAGAAAAAAATCTTTAAAATTACCTAATAAATAGTGAAACTCAAAACATCATCTTAAAACTAAATTTCATCATTTTAGACTTCATAAAAGCAATAAATAATCAAGTCAAGCTACATAAAGTACTAATATCATCATATTAACATATTACGGTTTGTTTAAGCCTGAAATTTCTTACTTTCAACCATTCAAGACCACATAGATGTTGATCGAAACAGATCATGTGGTCCTTTTCACATGTGATTGATAGATCATAAAAAACTCTAAAATTACTAACTTTCCATACACAAATATGATAAAAGGTAGAGGTCAAATCCACATAGATGAGGGGTTGAACCTTATTCTTTCAAATGGTTTACTCGATATAGATAGGTCAAAATGGATCAAAAAGGATAGCACACCTATGTCAGATTTTATTCCATAAATTTAAGAAGTATTCTAATTTAATTAATAATAAAATTATGAAACAAACCTAAAATCAATTTCGGCCAGTGCTTTAAGTCAAAAATATTGAATTTGAATTAAAAATATAATTAAAATTCAATGATAAAGGCATTTCTTGCTAGTGCAGTTAAGTCAAATGATTAGTTTTTATGCATATTTCTTAATTTTGTATTTTCATAAAGTTATTATACCGATTTGGAGAAATAATTTTCAGTAATTTTATAATTTTAAGTAAGAAAAAGCAATAGAGAGTTCAGAACATTGACTTCGACCTGCCCATTGACTGTACAAAACCTGAGAGTCAAAATACTAATATAAATCAATGAAAATGTTACGTCCAGAAACTATAGGGATATGTCCATATTTGGGAATTGGTTTGAGAATCTATTAAAATAAATCAAAATTTGAAAGTTAAGTCTTCACAACGACCTGATTAATGATATCAAATGAAAGTAAAGAAATCAACAAATAATTTGATGTCAGAGTTGGATAAATGAGTTATGGCTGTAAGGATGGTGAATATAGGACTGAAAATATATAAAAATAGTGCAATTTGGAGATTTGAGTGCTGAGATATGGATTCAGCAATTCCACACCCAAAGATTGTGACTCACATTAGGATATCACAGTTAACTAGGTATGTGAATCTCAAACAAATTAGAATCATAATGCAGTAATAGAGAGAAAACTCAAATGGAAATATATTGCTACCAAATGAACGAGATTTGGATTACTAACAAGTGAGAGAAAAAGAGTCAAAAGCACTGATTAAGCTTTTTGGAACCCCCAGAGCTTAGGCCTTAAATCAAACTCGAATGTGATTAAGCACTGATTTTCACTTCTAAGGTATTCAGGCACGTAGACAACAATTCTTCCTCTTCGTTTTATGGGTTAACAAGGGTTATGGACCAGGAAGAGTCATCAAGTGAATAATGCAAATTGAACTATTCTTGACCAAAGGAGTAAGACCACATGCTCAATCAAACAAGGATTTCTTATGCATATCCTTTGTCATCAATGTTATTTTCAATGTCATTAACTTGAATAACATTGATGGCTAAGACGATGCTCCTACTGCAGATGTCATGTCCTGTATGCTGGGAGGTTCATAGCACGACCCAAGTCTTGATCGTTTGATATTCATCCAATGATTCGCATGCTTCCACATGTACTTTCATAGAACATCAAAATAATAATGCCACATTGAAATTTTACATTTCTCCAATGGTATAAAAGACTTTTTTTTATGTTAGTGTAAATTAAACATCTTGGGTTTGTATGGACCATGTTTTGTCATGTAGGTAATTTTTTGAACCCCTGTATGTCTGGTTGTTGTGTGGAATACCTCCAATTGGCTCCACCGTTTGAGCTCCCAGCCCATGCGTAAGCATTTAATTCTTTTTATTTTTTTACCTTAAGAAATAGTAAAAACAAGAACTATTTAATATAAATTTTAAAATTAATATTTTCATTTTATATGTTATTTTTTAGTGAAAGTTTCATTGGTTTTTAATGTTCATCATATTTAAACTCATGCCACCAGAAATAAATAGAAAGGCAGAAAAAGTATTTCATAGGATTCATTAGTTTAATTTAAAAAGTCAAAGTAGGACAATATTGATGCTTCAAATCTTTGGAGTTGTCACTTGCTTTGTTCTTCATACGCATCAGACTGGAAATAACAGACCTCAATAGATGTACTTTATTTCAACTGGCTTGAGGGTAGAACGATGAAATATGAGTAAACTCTATAATTAACCTTTGTGAAACGTAAAACTTAATGATAGAATGCATCATAACCATGAAAGTTAGGCATTAAGTATTATAAAATATGATATAAATGAATGCAAAGATGGATGGTATCAAGTTTCACTTAGTATGTCCTTACTCATAGACATCTTCCTTGCACTTTATGTAGCTAAAGGTTTTCTTAGCTGGGTCATCTATCATATTAGTGTACTTTATTAACATGTCTCCAATGTAAATATTTGATAGCTTTAGGTTTCTACTCATCTCGTGCCTTAATAACATCTCTTTGAATCAAAATATTGTTCATCTGCAGCAACTAGCTGTTGAAGTTGACTAAAATGCCCAAAATCCTTTTTCCTCAACATTTTGGAAACTGACATACGCCTAAACAAAACGTTGTATGTGTCGCTTTTTCAGGAGAAGACACTAGTCAAGGTGTAATTGGATGAGAAAAAATTGAAGAATACAAAGATTGTGTTTAAGAAACTGGGTGCTGCCATTAGCCTTATCATATCTCCCTATCACCAGCCATGGAGAACACCTATGGCACCAAAGGAATAACTGTTGGGTTCTAGAGGCCTTGACATGGATGACAAAATGAAAATGATTCGCAGCGAAAGAGTTGAACGAATCGAATGGCACAAACAAAAACATTGAAACGAAGTACCTTTGCACGGATCACATCTGTGATTTGTTCAATCCCGAAGAGAGACGAGTCGAGCTGCTCAAGTTGCAGCCTCTAGATGTATCCACACAATCTTCCTCACATTGAATCTCTTCCTTCTCGTTGACGAGCCCCATTCAACCTCCATCGTCGTCATTACGTCATGCCGATCGTATCGGGCATGGAGAGGGGTGTGGGGAGAGTGGAGAATAAGGGGAAGGCCCCCTGAACAGTTCTGGCCTAGGTGAATTTCGTTCAGGGCCTTCCCTTATTTATACTAAGTAGGTATTTTTTATAAAACCCCCAAAACATAAATATATCTTCCGAAGTCCAAAAGACCATTTGCGTTTAACCCTCTAGACCCATGTATCAGTCAAGTTAATGAGTCCAGCTTCTTAATAACCTTTATTGGCCTTCCAAATTAATTAACTATATCATCATATAGATTAATTAATATTGGATTGATTTAACCCCACCGATAGGTCAAGTCTCTGACACGTGGGGTGCCAAGCTACACCTCGTGTCCTAGAAGATATAAAGGAGTGTGTATCGACTCACTCATGGAACCTGTTCGTCATCTGTTACCGTGTATGTATAGTCCCTCATCCACCTGACGCTCCTTAGATGACTTAGGGTATGGTCAACTGTCAAACCCTAATCGATCATCCGAGTAAGTACTAATGCATTTGGAAATCATCGGAGAACTCTTCTTCGATATTTCACTGCCTTGTCGAAGGACTTTGTTGCATCATCTTCCTTGAGCTTTCACCTCTTATACCAAGGGTGGACAATACCATCTTTACCACTCAATCGCCTTCGTGAACTTCTTGATGTACCCAAACTAAGAGCGTTTAGAATCCCATGATTAGAGATTGACTAGCCATAGTCAAAGTACAACGGTCCATCCACAAGACATCTTTGGTGTCTCAGGTCTAAGGACCACTTACACAACCGTGACATGAGTCAACCTGTATAACACTTCGGTATACTACCATTAAGGGATTCGTACGGATCAATTTAGTGAACTCTTTCTGCTAAAGAGCACCCACTATCTATCCTTAGTGTCTCCACACTAATGGCTACGTGACTGGCCATACTCATCCTATGAGTGAGGCTAGATAGTGCTATTCTATCCAAATACTTCGATGTCCTTCTCGCGTATCCTTTGAATAGAAATGTTTATAACACATGCTTAAAGACTAGTGATCTCCGTATTACGATTTCATCATAATTCACTAAGTTCGATCATTTATTCATGGACTTCATTATAAGCATCACATGTGCACTATAATGAATATGTTCTATTAATGAACATGAAACAATATGTGGATTGTGTGATTGGCTTGCTGGCCACATATATTTCAATCAATCTCCCACTTGGACAAAATTCAATCACTCTTAGTGCACAAAACTTTTGTATACAACTCTTAGTGCACAAACCCTTTGTGCACAATAGGATGAGATTCTAGTTTTTCCAATCTACTCATCAAGTGTTCCTTAATATTGCTGATTAACGTCAATTGATCCATCATCTTCATCATCATATCTTTCATAGATTGCCCAGTGGGGGATGAATCGGGTTCCTCCAGTATATTTGTGTCGTCTTCACTAAGAAGATAATGGTATTGTTTCAGGTTCCTTTCATGCTCGAAGGATAGAAAACTATGTCCATGAGGTGAATTATGATGTCCACATGTCTCATGTTGATGTCTCTCAAATAGAGCAAGGTGATTGGCATGCCCCTGATCTTGGATTGTTATACTATGTCCATGGGGAGAGAACTCATCATAGTCATCCTCAAGGTATGATCAAGGAATGTTTGTTCCTATATTTCCCTGAACATTCATATTATATCTCATCCCATGTACATAAGCCTTTAGCTATCTCTCTAAACCACTCATGAGCTGGATCATTGATGGAGGGAAATAGCTTCATTCTAACCATCTCAAGTAGGATATTGTAAAAATGATTATTGTCACATACATGGAAGAAATCTTCAGCATGCTCATAAGGTCTTTCAGTGGGATATCAATGAAAACCTGGTAAGAGATTAATCATATAAGGCTCTAACCTGATGATTCTGCTTCCAACAAAGTATGAATGACTCCTGGTTTCATGCCTATGAGGCATCAACCTAGGATGGTCTTAAGGGCCTATTCCGCCATGGATTTCATAGTTCGAGGCCATAGTATATGCTTTTACAAAAACTTCATGGTAGGGTGCACAGTGGAAGACCTCTCCATAAGCATGATCGTGGTCAACATAATGACTAAAACCAAGGCGGAAATGATTTTCTCTAGCGCAATAATCCTTATCTTTTTTCTTTTTATTCTTTTTTCCCCTTTTTTTCCTTTTTTTCCCTTTTTAATCTAGTTGTCCCTAGTCCACCTATCTAGTACAGTACTAGTCCTTAAAAATCACAAGCTGAACATCGTAACCAATGCAGTGTAATCCAATAAGCATCAAAATATTACTCAAGAAGTACTCAACATAAATTCTCGAGTCAAATATACCTGATCTCACCCCAATTGTCATTATCAAGCACAATATTATTATCATCAAAATAATTTAAAAACAAATAGACTAAAATACCCAAATGAAATTAAATTTACCTTGATTTTTGCCAACTCTTTTCCAGCATAAATGGAATACCACAACCTCATGCTAAGCATAGTTATCACTCAAGTATTTGAACTCTAGTTAATCTTTGGCTTCTTCATTTTTTGACTAAGTAAGCTACAATAGTTTTATAAAGTGAAAAAAATATAAAGAAAAGAAATCCCACTTAATTTTAATCTAGTAAATGGGATGCCAATTTGATAAATAAAAAATGGGTATACTAATGTCTTTGTTATTACTTTCGTATCTATCAAATAAAATTTACGAATTTCTCATCTTACTTAAAAACATTTAGCAGAGAATAAGGTCATCTCTTCAGGGATTGGATCTTAGAGATATTATTAATTATTTATTTAGAATCTAGAGATAAGGGAGTCTAGCGTAATAATACTAATAAGTAGTTTTATAATTATTCATATTTGAATTCTAGAAATGAAAATGTGGAGGAATATGAGAAGGAACTTAAGGATTCAAAATAAGCCAGAGAGAGTAGAATCAAGGTAGCAATTAGGGAGGAAACAAACCTCACTAGATGTTTGTGTAAATGACTAGTAGAAATGACTATCAATGTTTTTACAAAGACAATTTTATCATTTTTTTTTTCATCTTAAAATTATACTGAAACTAAGTGTAGATTGGAAAATTTAGGAAGGTTTTTTAGAAATTTCAATAGTAGATTTAGCATAAAACGTAAGTGTTTGGGAAGTGTATGCATATGAAGTGTTTGACGAAATGCCTGAAATAAAGAGGGAAATTGTATTCTGTTTTTTTATTCTGAACGCAAATAAATTTAGTGCCTTAAGAATCAGGGGAACAAAAAAATTAGATGTCTAAATTAATAAAGCTATTAGGTATTTTCTGAGATTTTTAATTTGTTTAGAAGTATTAAGAAAATCAATTATAGTTTGTTTAACAAAAATCAAGATCATTTGTTCAAAGAAATGCTTTCAAAAAATAATTTTGTTTATGGAAATGTTAGAGCTTTGGGCTATTGAATTAATAATCAATCCTCTAAATTTGTTCAAAAACTTAATGAGTATGAACTATTTCTAAATGAAATTAGGGGACTTACCAGAATTCTCCTCCATTTGAAGTTGTAGTGGGATTTTGACCCCACTCCCTGCTGAAGTCTCCTCTATGTAATCCTTCTTAATATATTTCATTTTCTACCAAGCCCTCACCAATCACTGTTCAGGTCACAGGCCTGTCATACCCATTGACTGAGATAAAAAATAAATAAAATGAAATGAAAAAGTGGATCATCCTTGTTTTTCATTTCAAAATTCAGATTGGAATGTAGTGGAAAACATGAGACTTTGGCGAGATAATTATGGGTTTATGTGGTGGGAATGCTCCAATCAGATGCCTGACCAATACGGAATCAATCCTCACTCTTTTTTCCCATTGTGAATGGGCAGAGATCCACCCACTCGTTGCCAGAATCTGGTTGTATGCAATGGAGCTAGTGACCAGAGGTAGAAGAAGACAATTTTTTTCTCAACCGTCCGATCTAGATTTTAGAGGGTTCAATGGCTATGATTAAATTGTAGCCGTGGACCCTCATATTACTGGGTGGTCCATGCACAGGGTCATTACCTCTAGACTGCAGTCTTCATTGGTCTGTGTCAACCACCATAGCTAATTTGGTGCATGTAATAAAAAAGGAATCTATTAAAAATATGTTAATTTATTCTGACCATTTTCAGAGAAGATTAACGGTTTGGATTGATTTATTCTTTTTAATAAAACCATATTCACACTTTGGCTTTGATCTGGGTCAAGGTAAACCCTGAAATTGGCTTCCTGATGTCAGACATCGTCTAAGACGCCGTCCAGTCGACACTACGCATGATGGCTCGGTGTTGATAATGGATAATGGTATCAAACGTTGACGGCGTCATTGTCTGATGGATACAACGCTAACAGGTTATGTAACTACAATGTAATGAATGGGTGACCTCAGTGTCATACGTGCAGGCTCTAACTCGAGGGAGGCACCGAGCTCCAAGCTTGGACGGGGTCGCCGAGTGATGGCAATGGTGGCCTCTCGAACCTCGTCAGAGCGACGTAGGCATCTACAACTGAATGGAATCAATCCGTTGGGCTCGCATGTAACACACATACTCGTCCATACCTGTAAGATACTTTAATGTTGTAGTTTCTCTCAATACCTCCCTCACCTACCTAGATCCAGCGCGATGGAGTTGAGACGAAAGTATACTGCATAAGGTAAGTAAATGAGCGATGGGAGAGGACGGCGTACCTCAGCGACGGGGCTTATGGTGCAGAATTCGTCGACAGTTGTAAGATAACATGATAAATGAACCTATATTTACATACATTTTAGATGTTTTAGTATTATTAATTTATAATTTATCATGTTATTGTTTGAATTAACCAAATATTTATGCATTAGCTAATAATTCCAACTTTTGCACATTATGATTATTTTTCACTAACTTCATTGACTTCTATGAAGTCAATCAGTTTTATTTCTGATGACTATTTTATAGTTCCAAATGTGCAGAAATGTACAGGAATTAGAAGATATCATTATGAGAAAAATTGAAGGATTTTGGGAGCTTAGTGGTTATCAAAATGGGCTGCAAATGATGAAACAAAATTGTGGGATTTTAAAGGAGAGACCAGAGGGGCTTGGACCACGACCTGACCTACATATTGGGCCTGCAAACACATTACAAAAGAAACAAACTGGAAATCACAAGGCAAAGCTCTCAACCCATGGAGAAAAAGAGGCAAAATGGCAAGAAAAGAGAATAGATAATGCCCAAAGGGGTATTTTAGTAATTCTCACAATGTATAAATAGACTTTTTCTCCCTCATTTTCCCTCATTCTGGACGTGCTCTAGGAAGTGGCTGGCCAGCAGGACAAGGCATTTTTCAGAATCCAGGTTGTTCAACCTGCTTAATGTAAGTTTATTGAAGTTTTCTCTTAATTTCGTCTCTTGTTTGCATTGAAAAACGCCTGATCCTGGAAAAATATAAGGATCCATACTTGAGAGGAAGCATTGAGGGCTCAGTAAACTTGCATTGAGGCTTTAGGATCTTAGATTTCTACCTTCTCCATCATTTCACATCCATTTACCCTTAAAATCCATCACTTTCTCGCTCTAAACACTAATTTTCTCCACTTTATCTCTCTAAAATAGGTTTTTTCTCTCACTCGACCTTCATCTATATCCATAGTTACTCCCCTAAAAATTTCATAAAAAATCTTCTTCATTTGCTCATCCAAATTCTATCTCAAACTCCTTCTACACTCTCTCTTAATTTTCTCTCTCTATCTCCTCATTTCGGCCCTTTCTCTCTGTAGAATATGTTATTTCTCTCTCTAGACGTCCATCCATATCCACAGTTCATCACCACAAAATTTCAAAAAAAATCTCCTTCATCTACACCTTCAAATTCCCTCTCAAATTCTCTCTACACTATCTCTTCATTTTCTCTCTCTATCTCTTCATTTTCTCTCTCTATCCTCTTATTTCGACCTTTTATCTCTCTAGAAACATTTGTCTCTCACTATAAAATTTCTCCCTTTATCTCTCTAGATCCTCCTGCATTCCCTACTTCGAATCCCAAAAAAATTGCATTGAAATATCATTTCTTATCCTCTCAAAGCACTTATTTCTTGTCCTCTAGCCGCCATCGTGCGGTGCCGTGCGGCGCCGTGCAGTGCCTGTGCGGCAGAGACCGCCCTCTGCCTGCCGGTGCGCGCGCAGCCAGCGCACAAGACCGCAGGGCACAGGGTTGTCCTGTGCAGGACTTAGCCAAATTCGGCTAAGTCCTGGCCATTGGGTTAAGCCCAATAAGCTTAAGCCCAATTTGGCAAAGTCTTGACTTAGCCAAATTGGGCTAACCTTAGTGGGCTGACCCACTAAGGAGGCCAGCCCTCTACGGGCCAATCCAGGCCCGCCGGCCCATTCTGCCGCTTTGCTGCCGCCGCCGCCGCCGCTCAGCCGCCACCGCCACCGCCGCCGCCGCCGCTGCTCCGCCGCCGCTGCCGTTCCGGCGATTGCCGGAGTAGGTAAATTTCACATTTTTCATATTTAAAATTAATTACAAAATCGGAAATTTTTTTTTCTACGTAAAAAAAATCCGAAAAAATTTGAAAAAAATCTAGAAAATTAATATAAGCTATTTAAAGTCATTTTAACACCAAAAACATTTCAAAAAAATCTCTATTTCTCATTTTCAATGCTAATAGTTGTGTTTTTTATGTGAATTAATCCCAGAAAATTCTAAAATTTTTATTTCTGATTAATTTGCTAAGATAAAATAGAAAACTTAGTTTAGAAATTTGAATTTTGTATTTCTCCTTGTACTTTGGCTTAATTAAAAACATAGGGAATTCTGAAAATTACCAACAAATCTAGAAACATCTCTTAATCTAAAAAAAAATATAGTATTTTTTACGTTTAAAATCATTTTCTTCATCCCAAGCTTGAGAAAGAATTCTGAAATTAAATTTCTGCCTCTCCGTGGATCGACCCCTTACTTGCCCTATATTAATTATAGAGTATTTAAGTGGAAATTTTCATAAATATTGTTGGCTAAGTCTGAATCAAAACAATGACATAAAACCCCTTAAATTTGGACTTGTCATTGTGGTGATCAAAGCGGGTGTGGCGGATAGGCACCGGAGAGCTGACGCCGAGGCTACCATCTTAGGGCTGACGGTTTGGCGGATAGGCACCGGAGAGCTGACGACGAGGCTACCATCTTAGGGCTGACGGTGTGGGGGATAAAAAAACTCAATACAAAAACACAAGTCTACCATCTTAGGGGGCCCACTCTTCCCTTTTAAGGGGAAGTCAATTGGGACCCCTAAATGGGTCAAAAAGGGGAAAAGAAGGGTCCATTACGGGGGCCCTTATTATATAATGGGCCCCCTCATTACAAAATGAAGAAGAAAAGTGAAATAACAAAGGAAAAGGGGAAAAGGCTAGAGGCCCCTTCCCGTGACGATGAGAATGTGGGCAAGAGACGAGTTGTTGTGCGACGAAAAATAGGATGACGAATATGGCAAACACGAGACATGACTAGGAAAATGAGAAAAGTCAAAACGAGATAATCGAGCACCTCTTCACCCGGCATTCGATGATGGTGGCCCACGGCGCGGATGATGTCGTTGGTGATCCTTGATGGCATGCGCCATCACTTCCTCTATAAATAGTATTAGGGCAGCCCGCGGGCCTGCCAATAACTTTGTCATTGTGCGATGGCCTAGGCCTATCCTCTCTAAAAATTCCAATTTGTTAATCCCACATGGAAAGATTTACAATCTTTCAAAAGAATATAATTTCCAAAACTCATTAACATTTGAATTAGAAAGAAAACAGTGAGGATACTACCTTGATGTTTCACGGACCTTGGTGCTGTGGTGTAGGGTGGTGGGTGCAACGGCTTGCAGCTGTGGCCCTTTGAGGACTTTTGCATTCGGGCTGTGCCTGTGTCTACTGCCATGGCCCTTGTGATGGCTCCTTTGGGGCTTCAGCTGTTTTATATATTTTTGTTATTTCTTCTTACCTTGACAATGATTAACTTATTATGTGATTTTCACCTTAAATTCATTAGAAATGTAGATTTACATAATATGGGATTGGATGCATTAAATGAAATTTATTGATCACATATCAAGAAATATCTATAATAATTCCAGCGTATAGACAATATGTAACCTTAAAAGTAATAAACTACATCCATGAATTTGAATATGTCAGTCTCACCAATTGATTAGCTGTAAAATAGTACTGATAAAGTTATAATATTTCACTGATGATAGGAAATCAATACAATCCATATATGTGTCCAAACAAATGCTACTTGAGGAAATATCATTATCCCTTGAATACCAAAAAGGCATTCCGATACAAAAGTAGCTGCAAGCTATAAACGAAGATGTCTAATATAGGATATCATTGAAAATGGTGCGGATAAATGTTTAAAACCAAATTTATAAAATCATTATTGAATACTAATAGTATGTAGAGCTGACACTTTTGCTTTATGTATTCTCAAAATGCAGCTCTAACCATTCAAATAAATTATTGTACCTTTTAATTCTCTTTCTTAATAACTTGAAATTTTAATTCAATAAATTCTGCTTTTTGGTTGTTAAATGAATACACTAACTAAACAGTTTCAAACACATTAGTAATGTATTACATTTTACAAGTACTGGCATGATTATTTTTTTATTTATTGATTAATTACTTAGTGCCACAGGACACTCTGAATTTACATATTAAATAATATGCAAAGGCATCATATCAAGTGAAGAACATTGAGATAGGTAGTAGTGTATTATTGATTAGAAATAATAATCTCTTTCAAAGTAAATAAGTCCTAACCTTTGATTTGACTTCTTTGTTTAAGCAATCAATGGTGGAATTTAGATTCCAGATTATGCCATCCTGATATTTGTTTCAAATAGTGCATTTTGTTTATTTGATTTCCTTACGTAGTAATCACTACATTGAGGCAAGCATTAGAATAACTTTTCAACAAACGTGCTAGTTAGTAATTTAATATTGAAAAATATAAATTATTTAAGGAACGCAATGGAAATAAAAAAGATTAAAACAATTATTTTTTATAAACTATTTTAAAAAAACTTGAAGTAATGCTATGAGATAAATATATACATGCTTATGATGTCTTCACAATATTAATAAAATTATTAATAGTTCATCCATGGATTAATTTATTGAGACTTCTTTGATAATGGTCAAAGTGAAACCAATGAAGTCAGAGGATTAAGTTAATTACAAATATACTACTGTGTTTGCTGATATCAAATATGTACAATTATTTAATTAATGTATTTGTAGGTTCTTAGAAATAGAAATGATTCATCCATCAATAATTTTTTAATAACCTCAGTAAGGTTTTTTATGGGACACTTGTGCAAGTGATCCTTATACTTGAGACACCAAACAAACCATCTGCATGTATGATCATGTTAGGTATATGACTTCTGAGTCTTTTATAACATGGTTCTACACGGTTTTAACTAACAAGCATCAAAAACGCCCTCAAGTGAATTGTGTGTGAAGATAGAATCATGCATAATTGATATTGATGGAGGTCTACTCAATGATAAATATGTAGTTAAGCCTCTGGACGCCCTAGAGTAAATATTACAAAATATGTTATGTATCGACTTATGCTGTGCATCAGTACTTACTAGACGTCCAGAGCTTACAAAAGTCAGATATTTGGACCCAAAAATTAGGTAGAGTTTTCAAATGTTGAGGGCACAAGACATGATCATCGGCACTTTTGAAACTTAGGTCTACATTGTCTCCAAAATCTTTATTTATTTATTCATAACTTTCTTTAATTTCATATTAGTTTTCAGTATATATCCATTATTCTATAGAATAATCTCTATTGAGATTAATCCATTTTTTCTCTAAACCCACCAGCATATCCTTACTTTATCTTTCTCAAAATTAATAAAATTCCAATATATTCCTCCTTTTAATTTGAATTCTATCGTTGATCCCCTATCGACAATGCATGCTTGCTATGTGCTACAACTGCTCATAGCAGTCTGGACGCTGCCCCGCAGTGGGCACCTGCCTTGTCCTTTAGGAATTTAACAAATAATGCCCAAACTATATTTTTTATTTAGATGACCCACGGTCACCAAAAACCACATTCATAAGAGTAAGCATCATACATCAATGTTATTTATTAACTCAATCATTACCACCAACCTTAAAAACCTGAAACAGAGTTTACAGGTTGGAACTAAACCTAATAATTTCACATAATCCATAGTTAGGTATTTTTAATTCAGACTATATAAAACCCTGATAAAGTTAAACAATATCCTTTAAAAACATCTAGTAATCAAAAATAATAATAATGGTTTTTTAAATATGATGAATCTGAGCAGGAAATTCAAAATTATATTTTTAAGTTTGCTGGGTTTTTTATCGAATTCTATATATAAGAGGAGATACTTGTTTTACAAAAATCATTAAAATTCGAAACGCCTTGTTCATAACAATAAGCTGTGGCTATGGAAGTTATAACACAATTCATCTCCAAGTAGCCCAGTTTTTATAATGATACGATGCTTGATGAGTTTCATTGCTGAAAAGTATGGTATCAACTATAGTTTCCATTTATTGAAAGTTCTTGCATCAGTTTATTACCATCACATTTTTTATTATATTTATTGCATAGTTGAGTTGTTTAATTTGAAAGCTATTTTATCATTCAAATGATGATATTGAATTTTGGGGTTACAATAATAGTGAACAATTAGTGGACCAGGTTTTACAAATCATTTGATAATCAAGAAATAACTCCTATCTTAAAATATTTGTGGTAACACTCATCAAACTATGCAGTGTTATCCATCTTTGTTTAAGATAAATTATCGGAGGCATAAATCCATAAAAGAAAACTAAATGTGGAAATAGATGTGATTCATGAATACATAAATCATGTAATCGTAATGTGTAGTTGATGGGTTTAAAATGAGTTACGTGGGAATTCGGCCTCAGTTCAGATCTCTAAATTGAACAAATTTTTTTGGCCTCTGAATCCTATATTTACTTTACTCATTGCCATTGGGCGTTCAACTTTCATTCACCAACCCTCTCTTAAAAAATAAAAATACAGATCAAAATTTTCGTAGTTATTTTTCATACCTTTAATTTTGAGATATCCAGGAGATATTAAAAGTACTATAAATTATCAAGGCCTATTTTTACACCAGTGTTAGATTACCAAATTATCCATGACCCGACACATAGTTAGTAAGGATATTTGATTTTATATAAATTGCTTCACACATACATTTTACACGTCTTTCCATTGTGCCACAATAATAATAATGTACCAATTAAAAAGGTCCCTGAACCCCAGTTTCATCATATTAATTCTTGTTAAACTTCAGAATTTCTATTCTGGGTTGAATCAGCTTTTGTTTCACTGTAAATAATGGCCTACTATCCATTTTAATGGCCATAAGTTTGAGACAATTAGAAATGGCCATTATCATGCTTTATGTTGTGGCATAGTGCTACAACAATATCCGGATTAAGAGACAAAATTAATATGTCTTCTTTCACTGGGCAAAACTTACATCCAGCTATGATGAAGGAAAATTAAATGTGCATTTTATGTTCGTTGTAAATATATTTTTCTATATAAAGTATATATTGAAATTATGTAAAGACACTCAGTATGTGTATAATGGGAGTGAGGACGCTTCCACTCAGACTGGCCTTTAGAAATGAATTTAATACTTAAATTATGTAAATGTAAAATACAGAATGAGAATATGATAATTAAAGATGTTAGGTATTAGTTAAGATTAATAATATAAGTTATTATGATCATGAAAATATGAAGATAGGTAAGTTGAAATGCTAGATAGGGAAGTGGAGAAGTTAGAATTATTTATGATACTACTTATTAATAAGTAGTGACAGATAAAAGTAGGGAAAGTTAGAATTAAAATAGTGGCAATATAAAATAAATATATCACCTCTTATGATTAATATTTCTGTTCATATTTGATAAAATAAGTAGCTGATGTGATGAAATTCATTTATACTATTATAATGAAGGGATATATTAAGATAGGTAGTGGAAAAGTTACATGAGATTAATAAGTGATAAAATGAAAATAAGAGCTGATAAACTGTTAATTTCATCACATATTTGGGCTTTTAATACTTAAAAAGATTCATTTTATACATTTTAAAATGACTTTTTAAAAATAAATTAAATATTTAATTGACCATTTTTAAAAATGCGTGTTATCATGATTTTAGATTAAAAGGAGAATTTCCCAAAATTTCAAGATAAATAATACATTTGATGAATATTTAGGTCAACATATACATTTTATACATTTTAAAATGACTTTTTAAAAATAAATTAATATTTAATTGACCATTTCTATAAATAAAAAGAAATTAAACAGTAAAAATTGATTTTAGAAATCAATAAAAATAAAATTTCGAATTAATAAACAATTTTTACGACTTATTCCATTCATTTTTCAATTGAAAATGTTGTTTTAATTAAACTGGCCCGTATTCGGCCAGTTTTGGCGTTCACAAGTGGGTAAGTGGCGCAGGGCACAGGAAAATCGTGCGCCGCGTACAGCGCCACACAGACGCATCAGAAGGAGTGCTCGGGTCCGCAGTGTGTGACACACACGTACGCGATTCCGTGCGTATTGCGCATGGAATGGAGCCACGTAGAGGCGGAAATGGCCAATCGCTGCGTTCTACGCTCTGCGTACAACGCAGAAAAGGAAAAAAATAACGGAATCGAAAGAAGCTGTTCATCTGATTCCGCGGCGATAAAAGGGGTGGAATGAAAATTTAGCATTAGTTCTTGATTTGGAAGCCCAAGGAACAATCGCCTAGCCTCCTTGAAGACTCAAGACGTCCATGGAGTGATTTGGAGCAAGGAATGAGCTCGAATTCGTCTATACGGCCACCGTTCTTCCCCAAATTCAAATTTAAAATCTGAGGATATTCGGTGTTGTTCGTTGCGCGGATTCTCCTCAAACGAAGTCCTAATCCCCTCCTGGTACTTCTAGGCATCCTTTGAATTCATTCTGCAATTAATTTTGCGTTTAAGTTTTCCCAATTCCATAGTTCATTCCAGTTCACCGCAGTCGTCGATTTCGATTTTATTTGTTTGAATTCTCAAAATTTCTTGTTTGTCTGAATCGATTAATTCTCTTTGGCTTAGGATTGAATCATTTTGGATCGAATTAAAGCCGTTAATCAAGCACATTAGCTTCCTATATCCCTTAATTAGCAAATCGTGATCATGATTTGCTAATTTAAGCTATTTCCTCACTTTCATGATTAGATTCAGATAAAATTTAAAAAAACATTATGGCTTTTAGTAGAATGATCCATTGCATTTTGATGACTATATATATCTCAATTCATTTAAAATTATTGGTTGGATAAATAATTCTACTAACCTGGTGACTAGTGATGTTAAAAGTTCCACCAGAGAGTTAACATACTCTTTTGCATATTCTAGAGCATGAGCTGAGTTCAATTAAAAGTGTATTGAATAGAGTTAATGTTGATATTGTTAATTAATAAGAGTTGCCAATAAAAATTCATGGCACCATTAAAGTTATTAAGTAGACTCGTACATTGGATTTAAGGGTCACACACATAAGATTCTTGGGTATTTGAGGTTATACTTTAGTTTCGGAGAGTTTTATGAAAATTTCATCCATAGTTTTATGAACTTATTCCAGAGCTGAGATTGAGGGGGGGGGGAGGGGCATTTTCTATTCCTATTTTAGTAATTTATTGAGTGTCCTCCCCTGTCTGGTCATGTTCTTACCAAGTGACCCTTATGTTAAGGCCAGATGAAGATTAAATCGTTATTCTGGCAGCAAAATTCAACTGAACATGAATATATAAATGATATAGAGATCAAACTGAGACATATATAGTTAACACATCTGGATAGCTGGAAGATACACCCAAAGAACCAGAAATTAAGAGATTCCACCATGACAAAGTTATGGTGACCAGTTATGTTTTTGCTTGAATGATGTGTCTTTGAGTCAAATGTCTACTGTGTAACTGATGTGAATCTGAGATCAATAAGGCCACAATTCCCAATAGTTAGTACAGATAACTAGATATCAAATACCATTTGACGGATGTCCTTCATTAAAATAATAGAAAATTTGAAGGATCGAAGTGATTTTACCTAATTCGACAATTTTCAAAATAAAAAACATATTAATGATTATTTTCCAAATTTTAAAGTAAATCCTATTTAAATTCTTAATGTTTGTCTAAGATCAAAACTGTAATTTTTCAACATGGTTGATATAGCTCAATAGCCTTTATTATTTAATTATTTCAGAATTTTCTAGTTTGTTGTTTTTTATTGATGATTTGGTAGTGGCTCTTGAAATACATTCTGGAGCAAGTAAATTAAGATTCAACACCCATTGCATCATATAACACTTAATCAAAGAGACAGTAGAAAGCTCAAATACATAAATAATATCACTACTGTTAGTTTAAGTGACTAGGGAATAACCTATTAGGTGGAGTGAATTAGCCTCTCTATCTATGTTGATTTTTATTTTTAAACACATGTAAGTCTGTGAAAATTTATTGAAAAGATTGGATTCCAAGTTCTATGGATTTTATGGATAATAGCAACGATTTATAGTTGACTAAAATCTCAAACTCGGTATAAAAGTTTGTTAAAAATTTCAAACTTAGCACAAGGTAAATGATGTGTAAAATTCAGATGCCAGCCTTCTATCCCTTAAAGCTTGAATGACCCTCAGCAATAACCATAATTCCCAATAGTATGTATTCGGATTGATGTTAACAACAAATATCCTGTTTAAGAAACTGCTTGAAATTTTCTTCAAGGATTGAAATTTTTTTCTAGCTTTTGGAGTGTGATTCTTCAAAGGGCAGGAAGAGGTGTTTTCAAATCAGGGCTCAAAACCACATGCATGGCTTAGAAATTTAAAAGAGCATAAAAGTAAATTTTCAGGTGTCCAACTGTCCTGTATTGATTATGATTAGATAATATGAAACATTAATCTTTTTAAATTTAAAATTGTTATACTAAGTATTTTTCATGAAGTTAAAGCTACCTCTAAAGTTATGAGAGTAAAACTTAGTCATTAGGTGACAGAGGTAAATTACGTAATTATTTTTAATTTTTGTTTTAAATTTAATTTTCCAAATATCAAATAAATTTATAAAAAGCAGAAACTTACTCAAAGATGTAAAAATGAGAGTAAGGTCATCTACACAAGGACTGGCCTTTAGGTGTATATTCAATAGTTGAGTTGTTAGTTTAGAATATATACTAATAATACTAAAGATAATAATAATGAGAATAGATAAGTAATTATTAATTAGAGATAATATTAATTTAATAAGATAAGTATATAGAAGAGAGAATATCTGAGATTATGTGTATATATACGTTTTAGAGATTCTAAGAATAAAAAAGAATTGAAGAGGTTATATATTATATTTATTGTGATAGTAATATAATTGGGGAACTAGTATAGAGTACTTAATATCTGTAATTATTAATAAGATGGAATAATATTTAAGGAAGGAGTTAGGTAGGAAGAATTAGTAATTTACTAATTATAGTATACTAAGTATAAGTATAAAGAAATAATAAGGAGTAAAGAGGGAGTAGTAGAAATCAATATTTATATAAGTTTAATATTTGTTATCTACTTAGAATAGAACTTAGAATACCTATTCTAGTTGTTTTTATATTTTTATATACTTTTTATGGTTGAGTATAGGGTGTAGAATGGGTGATTTAGTCGAACACTTTGGAGGTGTTTGACCAAATGCCGTAGTCTATGTTGAGATAGGATTATATATATAGTTTCTATGATGTTTATATGATTTTGTATATTCTATACGTTTATTTATAATTGACTTTTATAATAGATGGTCAATTTAGTCAAACAACATCCGTGAATCAAATCAATCAAAAATGTACTATACGATGAAATGTTCTATAAATTTTCCGCTATAACAAAACGGATGTATAAGGGATCTACCTATGATGATCAGATGTCACCGAACACCCTGATTCAAAGAACAGGAGTGGCGGCGCTGGTCACCGCCGCCAAGCCTCGGTTTAATGGTTCCCCTACTCTCCTCCTCCGTCTAGGCGTGACTCGATGATGCTCTGACCCTTGTGATCTTCTCCAGAGTCCTTTCAGGAGTTGAGGTGTGTCACGTCACCTCAGCCAGCTCCTGGGTCATCTGTGAGAGTCCTTTGCCGTCCCTTTTTTTCTGCGACGAGAGATGGCCAAAATGGCTTGGGAGGCGTCCCTTAGGCCGTACGATGGAGGAGGATGGCCTTGGGGGTCCTCTCAGGCCGTTAGATGGCTTGGCAGTCCCCCTTGCCGGCCTTCAACCATCTCTAGCTGGCGGCATCGACGTCTAGGGGCAAGAATGGATGGAACTATCCCTGGTCGTTTTATCCTCTTTGTAGACATCAAAGGGCTGCGATTAAATTGCAGCCATGGACCCTTCTTATGGTAAACCCATGCTCCTACCCTGTTGGTGCCTCGTCAGCACCCCGTCAGCTCATTAAAGGCCTCCTGGTCTTCTTCTAGTTTGTCCGTCAATGGGTCTTGTAGCCATGTTATCCACTGCAGGGCCTGTTAGAGGGATGGAAAAATAATAAAATAGCTAAATGGATGGACTCAATCTCCACCATCTGATCTTCCTCACGAAGATCGGACAGCTGAGATCATATCCGCCCTTTTTATAATGGCACGTTGGGCCACGATCAGGCTATTAAGTGCCCCGGCCCACTGCGACTGAAAACATAAGGGACTTTTTATCCCATATGGAGTAATTATATAGTTGCAAACAATATATAAGTTTTGGCGTAACCTACACACCGAAACAAAATAAGCGACGTACATGTATGTGATCTGTGCGACGTACTTTGGGCCTTAGTTTGGGCTTGTGTGTACCCCTTATGTGGCCAGCTTTGGGTAGCCTCTCTTGCGCGCTGCCCCTTGCTGGCCGTGGGGGGGCTTGAGTGCCCTGTGCGCACTCGCCTGCCCTAGCTAGCTTGGGCGCTGGTGCTCCTGGATGGCTACTTGGGCCGCCCATGAACCCCTTTCTTTATTTTATTTAATTTCTTTATCTTTCTTCTTTCTTCTTATTCAATAATTTTCTCTATTTCTTTCTCAAATTCGATGCAAACTTTACCCGTGCAATTTCATAGACAACATACTAAATAGAACATTAGACAATTAAAAAGGTCTTAAATATATAGTTTTACTAAGAAATATTTAAATTATATAACAAGCATAAAAATGACATTAAAATGCATCATTTTTATCATTTGCTCTATTTAGTATATCAAATGCAATATTTAATAAAATTGGGAAAAATATACATCAAATCATCCAAAAATGACCATAAAATGTGTACAATTACATGACATATTTTGGGTGTATCATTAGCCCAACAATTTCAGATTTAAAATAATTTGAAATTTTCAGATATGTTTACTACATATTTTACTATTCGTATCACAATTGGATAGGACAATCTTCACGCAACTGATCTGAGTAAATCATCAACAAATTAAGCCGTAAATACCTGAAGGTAGTAAATTTGAATTTTACAAAGTTATGAAAGCAATCAAATGAGTTCAAGTTCAAGAAAATATTTGAACATTGTTAGAGTTTATTTTTATCTTCATGGCAACTTAAGTACAAGTCCTAAATCAATGGTTTTACTTGTTCACCTTATGGCCAGACTAAGTAGCCTTTTAATATAACCATGGATGGCTATTTATCATTCACTTAAAATTAGTCAACTAATTGACTGAGGAGCCATAGTGCTTGATTACAACCCCTATTTGGGCATGTATTATTTTGAACATTGATCAAATGCATATTAAAGTATTTTACTAGAAGGCTCTTAAAGCTTAATCCTCAACCACATTTGTAAGGATTGAACCTGTTATTTATGGGCTCGTTGGGTGTCTCTCCAAAATATTCACATGAATAACCTCTGCCTGTATCCACATCGTCTTCATAGCACTTATAAACTAATCTTTGCTCCAACTATGGTGCCCTAAAATCAACGTACTTTTCATCTAGCCTCAACCAGAGAATCATTTGGGTAAATAAAGACAAGATAAGGTAGGGCACTTAATAGACAGCTAGGAAGATATCAATAGTGGGTTACCCTTCAAGTTATAGTCCCCATGCTAATTTCATTGATCTATAATTATTATTTTTAAAAAAGTCTCCAAACTTATTATAACCTCAGGCATACAAAAATTGTATGTGTGTAACTCTGTAGGTCCCATATATCAGAATATTTAATGGCCCCAAAGCTTTATTTTCAGCCTAATAAATTAAACATATAATTATATATATTCATTCATTACGTACAAATTCAAACCTATTGATAGATTGAGTCCCCACCCGTGGGGTGCCAAGCTATACCTCATGCTCTATGAAATATAAAGGTTTATGTTAACTCTTTCATGAAACTTATAACGTCATTTTTAACCATGTATGTCTAAACGTTCATCTGCATGAGAATATTAAATGAATTGGACTCGGACATAGTTAACATCAAAGCATAACAGATCATTATAGTAATTCCTCATGAGTGGCATAAATGATAAAAACACGATCTCCAATATTTCATCTACTCTCATGAGGTGATCAATGTGATGGAGGAGCATCCAAAAGAGCAAGTCCAGACTCATCATCAGTGATGTCGCGGAACCCAAGCCAGTGTGAAGAACACAAGTTTCCACTACTAGGTTTGACGAAATGGTCTTTGTGTTGCTTATTCTGCGATCACATTTTCTTCTGATTTTATGCAGGCCTTTCCCATGTATGCGCCCCTCATCGCGTCATTTTTGTTTCACCATGTTTGTCCCCTTTGACTGTCGGGAGGTCCCCTCCTGCATGTGTAATGGCCTTGATAGAGGACCATCAAAGCGAAGCAGCACCAGGCCGCAAGCAACCTCACCACGCAACCCGAGCTGACGATAAGGATCCACAATTCAAATATACAGCGTGAAGGTTATTTTCTTTGTTTAACTTCTTCTTGTAATTGCTCCAAATTTGGTTTATCTCCTTTTCATCTCCATAAGTTCCAAGAGATACTTAACTTGTTCTTGTTATTGCTCCATGTTGGGTTTATCTCCTATTCATCTCCGTAAATTCCAAGAGATATTTAACTTCTTCTTGTAATTGCTCCAAATTTGGTTTATCTCCTATTCATCTCCGCAAGTTCCAAGAGATACTCAACTTGCTCTTGTTGTTCCTTAGTGGGTATGCCCAATTTATCTCCGTAAGTTCTAACAGTTTGTCAAATTTGTTGTTGCTCCTGATGGGGTTATCTCGAATTCATCTCCATAGGTTCAAACAGTTTGTCACACTCTTCTTGTTCCTTCTCCTTCTGGGATATCTCCAATTCATCTCTTTTAATTATACCAGTTCGTTACCTTCTTCTTGTTCTTTCTCTTTCTGGGATAACTCCCTTTCATATCTGTTAGTTCTACCAGTTCGTTACCTTCTTCTTGTTCTTTTTCCGTCTGGGATAACTCCCATTCATATCTGTTAGTTCTACCAGTTCGTTACCTTCTTCTTGGTGTTATTTCTTGTGGGGTTATCTCCAATTCATATCTTTTAATTCTACCCGTTCGTTACCTTCTTCTTGGTGTTATTTCTTGTGGGGTTATCTCCAATTCATATCTTTTAATTCTACCCGTTCGTTACCTTCTTCTTGGTGTTATTTCTTGTGGGGTTATCTCCAATTCGTATCTTTTAATTCTACCAGTTCCTTACCTTCTTCTTGGTGTTATTTCTTGTGGGGTTATCTCCAATTCATATCTTTTAATTCTACCAGTTCGTTACCTTCTTCTTGGTGTTATTTCTTGTGGGGTTATCTCCAATTCATATCTTTTAATTCTACCAGTTTGTTATCTTCTTCTTGGTGTTACTTCTTATGGGGTTATCTCCCATTCATATCTATTAATTCTACCAGTTCGTTACCTTCTTCTTGGTGTAACTTAATGTGGGGTTATCTCCAATTCATATCCATTAATTCTACCAGTTGGTTACCTTCTTCTTGGTGTTACTTCTTATGGGGTTATCTCCAATTCATATATGTTAGTTCTACCAGTTTGTTACCTTCTTCTTGGTGTTACTTCTTATGGGGTTATCTCCAATTCATATATGTTAGTTCTACCAGTTTATTACCTTCTTGGTGTTACTTAATATGGGGTTATCTCCAATTCATATCTATTCATTCTTCCAGTTCGTTACCTTCTTCTTGGTGTTACTTCTTGTGGGATTATCTCCATTTCATATCCGTAAGTTTTAACAGTTGGTTACATTCTTCTTCATCCTCTTCATCATCTCTCTTCCATTCATCTCCACTTCTTTACGTTCTTCTTCTTGATCGTCTCTCTTCACCTCATCTCCAAAACTTCCACTTCTTGACCTTTTTCTTTGCCAACTTTCCCCTCTTCATCTCCAATTCATCTCCAGAGATTTCCACTTCTTAACCTTCTTCTTCATCGTCTCTCTTCACCTCACATCCAAAACTTACACTTCTTGACGTGCTTCTTGACCGCCTTTCTTGTCTCTCTTCAGTTGATCTCCGAACCGTCCACTTCTTGACGTTCTTCTTCCTCATATTCTCTCTCCTCTCTCTCTCTCTCTCTCCAAAACCTACACTTCTTGACACTCTTTATTTTCTCCTCTTCCCCCTCTTCTTCCACTTCTTATTCTTTGTCTTCTTCATTATCTTCTAACTCTTCTTCTTCATTATCTTGTTCCTCTTCTTGTTCATCATCTGATTCTTTATCTTCTTCCACTTCGTCTTCATTATCCTCATCCTTCCCTTCTTCATTATCTTCTTCCTCTTCTTTTTCTTTATCTTCTTCCTCATCTTCTTCATTATCTTCTTCATTATCTTCTTCCTCTTCTTCTTCATTATCTTGTTCCCCTTCTACTTCTTTATCTTCTTCCTCTTCTACTTCTTCATTTTATTCCTCTTCCTCTTTATTTTCCTCCCCCTCTCCTTCTTTGTCTTCTTCCTCTTTACTTTCTTCCGCTTCTTCTTCTATCTTCTTCTTCTTCTTGATCTTCTTTCCTAACTTCTTCCTCTTCTTTGTCATCATCATCATCTTCTTCTTCTTCTTGATCTTCTTTCCTAACTTCTTCCTCTTCTTTGTCATCATCATCTTCTTCTTCTTCTTTATCTTCTTTCTTAACTTCTTCCTCTTCTTCGTCGTCATCATCATTGTCTTCTTCTTCTCCACAAACTGCAAGAATGGAAGTCGCAAAACCACCGCCGAGAAAGCTCTGGCCGGCGTTCTGGGCTCAACCCAAATCTCAAATACCCACGCCGAAGCTCACCTCCATCGGCTGGGCTCCCTCCTCTGAAGCGCCCCTCGCCCTCCTCCTCCAATCCCAAACCCGCCATCTCCTCGCCATCTCCTCTCGCAAGATCGTCGCCCACTCCTTCTCCCCCGAGCAAGCCACCTTCGCCCTCCTCACCACCCCTCTCTACCACTCCGACTGCGACGCCTCCGCCTCGCTCGTCTTCTCCGCCGCCCATTACTTAGCCAATTTCCCAGGAGAGTTCTCCCAAGACTATGACTTATTGGACATGGAAGAGCTGAAGAGCTCGCTCGCGGCGGAGATGGTGGCGATTCTGCGATTGGTTCCTGGCCGGCGTTCTGGGCTCAACCCAAATCTCAAATACCCACGCCGAAGCTCACCTCCATCGGCTGGGCTCCCTCCTCTGAAGCGCCCCTCGCCCTCCTCCTCCAATCCCAAACCCGCCATCTCCTCGCCATCTCCTCTCGCAAGATCGTCGCCCACTCCTTCTCCCCCGAGCAAGCCACCTTCGCCCTCCTCACCACCCCTCTCTACCACTCCGACTGCGACGCCTCCGCCTCGCTCGTCTTCTCCGCCGCCCATTACTTAGCCAATTTCCCAGGAGAGTTCTCCCAAGACTATGACTTATTGGACATGGAAGAGCTGAAGAGCTCGCTCGCGGCGGAGATGGTGGCGATTCTGCGATTGGTTCAGCCTCGGCTGGGCGTGGCGGAGGCGATTTGGGAGTTGCTCGTGGCGGACTTGCACCTCTACTCCGCGGCGATCGCCGGAAATCGGCTAAGTACTCGGCCGAGCGCTCCGTTGAGCGCTCCGGAGGGGGCTTTGGTGGTGGGTGAGCTGCGGGTTCCGGCGAAGGAGGAGTGTTCGACGTCGTACTTGGCGAGGGAGGAGGAGGGGAGTTGGCGGAGGAGAGGGAGAGGGAGAGGGAGAGGGAGAGGGAGGGGGAGAGAGATGCCATGCAGAGGAGAGGTCGTCGAAGAAAGAGTAGGAGAGGAGAGAGAATACGAGTGCAAGATAGGGGTGTTGGATGGGGAGAAGAATAGGGATAGGATAATTATGAGGATGGTGTGCAGAAAGATTGAGATAAAAAAGGCCTTGGAAGGGTGGGTTCCCCGTGCTCTTCGTATCTTGGGCTTTTTTAAAACAAAAATTTACTCTTCTTGGTTTGTTTTTTTTTTAGTTATTTTCTTCTTCCTCTTCTTGGGTTCTATGCCTTCTTCTAAGTTTGTTTTTGTTTTATTATTTGAATTACTGTTTTTTTGTGTTTTGTGTTCATTGTTATTAAGGAGAGGGAGAGGAAGAGAGAGAAAGTTGCCATGCAGAAGAGAGGAGAGACATTAAGAGTGTAAGATGGGGGTGTTGGATGGGGAGAAGAATAGGGATAGGATAATTATGAAGATGGTGTGCAGGAAGATTGAGATAAAAAAGGCCTTGGAATGGTGGGTTCACCTTGTTGAGACAATATTTTAAAAAAAATATATTGTTTGAATCCTATATAGTTTTGATCTTAGACAAACATTAAGAATTTAAATAGGATTTACTTTAAAATTTGGAAAATAATTATTAAATTTTAATTTTTAGGTAATGTTGAAATTATTAATCATAGAATAAATAATGTTGAAATTTTTAATACTTATGGTTATTATATTTGCTAATTGTGTTTTTTTTTCTTTACGTCTGCATTGTGGGAGATTGTCCTTCAATGAACTCTGATTTCTGAGAGTATGTGATTTGGGCTTTCAAGGGAACTATACTTTTGATGAAACCAAAATCATACCCTAATAAAAAATGTTTATAATTCTCTTAAATTATTTGGACACCTCTGAGGATTATAATGAGTTGGATACCTCATATGCTCCAAAGGCCGTCACTATCAGACATAGAGGGACTTTTCATTATGTTATCACCTCAATATGAACTTTCAGACACAAAACAGATGCAGTAAAGGGATAGACGTTTTCCCATCCATATTATCCAATCATATTTTCTTATTAATCTTCCACATTATTTCAAGAAGTCACTTCCACATTATTTCAAGAACATGTCCTAAACGTGTCACAGTGTTTAAGAACTATGTGTACACAGAAAAAAAAACCGATTTACCATAAGGGAGACGATACACTTATTTGTCTCTTCAAGAGGACGAGGTGTAGCTTGACACAGCATAGCCTGGTGACTCAACATATCAACCAGATTAAATCAATTCTTCATTGACCAATACATATGATGATATATTTAATTAATTTTGATGTCTACAAACATACATAAATTTTGATGACACATAGTTTTTATGCATTAAAAATGATTATGGTGAAGTTTTAAGTTAGAAAATGAATTTTAAAGTGATATTCTGATTTTTCTTGTAGATTTAATGCTATTTTAAGGTGGTTTGTGACATCATACTCAGACGGAAAACTAAGTTTCTGATTTGAAATACTGTTTAATGATTTTTTGATGTTATATTAATGGATATAATGATTTTCTATGTGAAATTAGACATTTTTATTATTTTATGCCTTAGTATACATTTCCTAATAATTAATCAATATATTTTCCTTTGATTCACTTTATAATTACTTAGTATTCGTCTTAAAATTGTGCCTCAAACCGTTTTACCATTTGATTAGATTGTATGGTGACCAATCAAAAGCCTAAGCAGTGATTAGCTGTGTCAATCATTATGAATGATGAAATTATGACATCTGAAATTATGATGTCATCATGCACTAATCCTTTGCCAAGAATTTTGATATATTCTATTTGAAGGGGCGATGTGGACCAATAAAGAAAATGAGAGATTTAAATAGAAATAAATGAAATTTCTAGATAAGAATAATATTAATATTAATAATAGTAATAATTATAATATAACAGAGAAAAAGTAAAAAGTTTCAGCAGTACACCTTGCACACGTGGTGCTGAACATGTGTCGCCATGTCATGTAATTATTGAATGATTAATGCTTTCTCTAGCAAAAAGGACACGAGTCAGCATATCATTTAATATGCTGATGTGAGATAGGTTATTTTGCATCACAATGATTAAATAAACAGTTTAATGCCTTACTTTTCTTTTTTATTTTGCAGGTACTCGTAGCAGTCTCAGAGCTTGTGTTGATGTAAGATCCTGCCAATCTAAAATGAGGAATTATGGTACTTTAAAACACCAAGGCAATATGAAAAAGCATTAGTGTCAATAATGGGGAGAGAGAAAAAAAAGGATGACGAGGATTTCTCCAATTTCAAAGTTTGCATCTTGTCATCTCGAAGTCCCATTGAGCTGAAATATTAAATGACCCTTCACCTTTATCCCCTCTTTCCATTCATATGCTCTGGTCTGTAAATAGATGCATGGATAATTATCAAATTAATCCTGAAACATACTTCCTACTCATGTGGGTGGATTGGAATCTAGAGAGTGTGACATCTAGCAATCTTGTCATTCATGTCATTGGTGTATGGGAACAGGCAACTCAGAAGAGGGGGAGGTAACATGTACTTTCAATGTGCGGTGATCCTAGCAAAAGGTAAGGATCTACAATAAGTATCCTTTCCTTATGGTGATCTTTCTTGACTTCATTGTTAGCTTGTATCAATTCAATTGTCAGTCCCACTATTTTAAAGCATCATTACACTCACGAATTATGTCTTACCAATTTCATGTCATCCTATTGTCATTACCTTTCTCATTCAACTTGCTTTTAATGCTACTTCTGTGCATTCCAATCGCTATCATCGTTCTAGCCTATCTCTTGCTCAATCATCGAAAATATTAATTCATACTATTTATAATATCATCTTTATTACATTACCTATTATCACTATCTCAAATTTCATTTTCTTGATACCAACTCTATATTTAATATGTATCTAATCGCATTACATTGATCATTATTCTAAGAATATGAAATCCTTAATCAATGTAACATATGGGGATGATCTGTGCATATCCCTTATAAAACTAATTTAAGAGACTATTTTGTACTTATTAAACTCATAAAAACCAATGATGAATCAAAAGCCTAATTTTTTTAGCTTGAGAATGTCCAATAATGGTTATTGGTCCACAAGCTGGATTGGCTAAACTGATACATTGGCCTAAAGGGTCATACAAAATGTTATAGTTACCTAAACACGTGTATGTAATAGCCCAAGTACAACTACCTATCCGCAATATGTCTTTGATGCCAGAGTTCAAAGGACTACTGATTAATTGGTGATGTGAATCAAACACTTTCGTATGATGCCATTCAGGGATTCATAAGGATCCATAGAGTGAAATTTCTGCACTAAAGAGCACCCATTATCTATCCTTAGTGTCTCCACACTAATGGATATGGGACCGGTCATGCATATCATATGAGTGATGATACATAGTGCATTCTATGCGGATAATTCAATGTCATTTTGTAGTATACTTAGAACATGAATATTTATAACACATACTTAAATATTAGTGATCTCTGTATTATGATCTCATCATAATTCAGTATGTCTGATCATGTATTCATGAACTTCGTGATAAGCATCACATGTGCACTACACTGAATATGTTCTACTACTGGTAATAAACCGAGATATGGAATATATTTCCATCATAAAAGATATGCTTAGTATTGAGGATATTCTGAAAAATACCAATTTAATATAAATAGGGGAAAGCCTTAAAGAAAATTTACTCATGCCATAACTATTCAGGGTCCCTTCTCTTCTTCTCTAGTCTCCTCTTGGCTTTTCACCATCCCCAATGCAATCATGATGGTGTAAAGAAGATGATGGAGTGGGAATAGGGGTCACCAAGATTGATTTAGGATAAGTCTATAGTTCTAGGGATCACACAGATAAGTCAATAGTCCTTGACTTTAGCATTTCATTACATCTAAATTAATGACTCTGTATAAATATGGATCCAATTTGTGCTCAGGTGATCTGATCAATAGACTTTTTAAGGTCAGGCTGACTGATAGACCAAAATATTCCATGTAATCATACAGATTTTCAAGTCCTTTTTGGATTGTTTCATGTGTATTGTCTTCAATTTTATAATAATTTTGCATTTCATGCACTAAATAGAGCAAGTGATAAAAATGCATTTTATTGTCATTTTATACACATATAACATATTCAAGAATTTCTTAATAAATATATTTAAGATTCTGATTTTCTAATGTTCCATTTAGTATGCTATTTATATTGCGAAGAAGATAGAAAATTGAAAACAAGAACATAGAAAACATTTGGATTTGTTAGTCAACTAGGGCCGATCAGGCAAATTAGCACACAAGCCAGCTACTGGCAAGTGAGTGCAGAGCGCTCAAGCACCCCCGTAGCCAGTATGGGGCAGTGCCTGATAGGTAAGTCCAGCCGACCACACAAGGAACACAAAGGCCCTTTCAAGCCTATAGAGAGGCCCAATTGTGTATACGAGGTCATCCACTCAAGAGGTCAGTTGGTTTGATTTATTTAGGATAAATGTCAAAATAGTTATATTGTTAGGATTTTCATAATTTCTCAATATGGGATTTATGATCCCACAATATATGTCACTCGCATCAGGTTGGGTTGAAGGCAATTTTTTGCTTGGGCCGTGATCTATAGAAACAAGTAGATAATTGGGCCAACCCATCTCGAAGCCCGTGTCTTTTTAGGCTTACTTTGAGAGGCGAATATGATATCGTTCATACGATCTTCTTTAAGAAGAACATACAATGAGATAAGGTTGTCTTATTTAATCTATTTTTATTTTATTTTTCAGGTCCACTGATTGGTTGCTGGCGTGACGCGGATTGTGGGACACTCGACAAGCGAATCAGAAGAAAGGAGATGTTGATAGGGCATGCTTGTGGGGTGGATGGGGTACACTAAACATTTCAAGGTCCACTACGGCAATTTAATCGCAACTGTCTGACCTAGATGAAGGCAATCTAATGACCACTGGCATTTCTATCCACCGTCAGCCCTGATCATGGACGTTATTGGCTAGAGGCCATTGTCAGCCGTCAAGGTGGGACCCCCAGGCTGTCGCCCTCCATCAGACAGCCTGGGAGGTCCCTCCCAAGCAATTAAAAGTAGACTGAAGGCCCCATATTCGATCATCTTTCGACCACAAGCCTCACAGCGGTGGGGATCCCTTCGGGATGCGTTGAGAGAAGGAAGCAAGGCCATGACACCCCTACGAGCATTCATGGAGCTCTGGATGGCGCAACAGGAAAGCCTGAGCAGCTTGGATTCCCACCCAAATGGAGGAGACAAGCAAGGAGAACATATAACAAAGTTAGGCAGCGGCGATCTACGCCACCACCTTTGTTCATCAAGTAAGGGCGATTCAAGTTCTTCACAACTTTGTTTGGTTGAATTGTATGTTCCATTATACTCTGAATACATGATTTTGCTTAGGATTTGAGATTGATTATGTTTTCCTTGACATTTGGTTTAGCTATCTTTTTTTAGAATTTGTTTGAACATCTTTCTTGTTTGAAGAATACCTGTCGATCTATAAGTTTCTCCTCTATAAACCATATAGAAAATCTAAACACACACATATTGATTTACTGTGATCTAGTCCTCAGGCAGTCTGTGGAACATCTATCGGGTTTTGATGGAATCATCTTTATTTCTTACTATTTTTACTTAAGAGAAACATGTAAAATATATAAATCTATATTATTTTCAAATTCTAATGGGATTCTGTTAAACACATTAAGGGTGTTCGCTAGAAATGTCCCTTAACTCCCTATTTTTAATACAAATAAGTATGAAAAATTCTTACAATAGAGATATTAGCTAAAGAGTAAGTATTATAACTATATACATCATTCCCTGCAACTATTGGCGATTATATACACTCCCTCATTAGCTCTATTAATCCATTTATTCCCTCTTAATATCTCTGTATCTATCTAGCTAATTACTAAATAAGAATAATAACTAAATATTCTCTTCCTAGCTTTCAAACCTCTACTCTATTATTCTTCTTCTTTGCTCTTATTAGACTAATTACTCTTATTAAGTAAATCCTATCTTAATAAGAATAAAAATGATCTTCTATAACCACATAATGCTAATAATCATGATTAGTATCCTTTATACTATCTAGTTCTCTTATTAACCTAATATTCCCTCTACTTAGTAACTACTCATTTCTTCTTATACTTACTATCCTTATTATTATTGTATATCAACTAACAACTCAATTATTAAAACTATCTCTAAAGACCAGTCCCAGTGAAGACGACCTTATTTTAACTATACAGTTGATTGAGTTATAATTTTATCAAATTTTAGTTGATTATAGGCAAATTAAATTTACAACGAAAATTTAAAAATGAAAATACAATTTGCCTCCATAACTGACTGTATTCAAAGTCTTCTACTACGAGAACTTTTTTTTCATCTACATCAAGGCAACTGAATTCAACAAAATAGTTTGTGGATTACCTATACTATGAGATAACCATAATGTGTTACTTCACATGTTTCATTAAGTATTCAGGGACATAGATAGTTAATAAATATATTTTTAGAAGATGTTATAGTATCACACACATGGATTTCATTTGATGGTATATAATATATTTATACATAATCTTTTTCCAGTAAAAACTGAATTTTACTATAGAAGGATAAACCCTAAAGAGGAAACGATGAAGATGATTTTCCTTAAGTTACCTCCCATCTCTTATTTTTTTACTGTTCTCACTTCTTTCAAGTACTATTATGGTGAAAATATATTCACAGGTATCTAGTAAAAAGAACTTAAACAGGTTAATACGACTACAATTGCATGTTATTTTTTAAAACATATTTATATGTGTGCCATCAAGCCTGTATTTACATATTTATTTTTAGATTTAATGCCTAAATTTCTATACCAATCTTTGGCCTTGGCTTCCACGGTATGACGAAAATACAACATATTCGATGATCAGATGTTATTCCAATTAAATTTTGGTAATCTAAAATTAAATTTTATGAATCCATAAACCCTTATGTATTCTCATGTGTCTTCCCATAAAATTTGGGCCAGTATTGTAATTACATGTAGTGAATTTTAAATTATACCTGTCCACCCAAGTTAGGGTAGATAGATGTGCTCCTCCTTCATGTCATCCTTATGAGTATTCAAAGCTATTTGAGCTTGATTTTGATCATTCCTCACTACTCCTTGGTCCCCCATCTCTATCTCTTAAGTTCAGGTATATTTTTCACCATTTTCCTATTCTTCCAAAAAAATCTGCCTTCTGTGTTTAACCATTGACTGAATGTGCAGCCCTTAATTAAGTTTGTGACCTAGATGACACCATTAATTATCAAAACACACAACTATTATCTTAGTAAAGGGAGTGAGCTCCTTTAACCAATAGTAACAAAAAAAGAAAATACAAATGCATAATGAAAATTCATTAGGTGGTCAGCGTGGACCCCAGCAATGGTGCCAATTGATAATCTGGAAAACTAGGGTTCTAAGTATCAATTACCTAGGTCAAGTGAGGACTTCCCTAGATTAATTAATGAATTTATATTACTCAATCATAGGGGAGTAAGGGTAGAATTACAAAGAATAAATAAACCAAATTTGAGTGGATTTAAGTTGAATAAAGGAGTGTATGAATTTAAGGAATTATATTACATTTTATTATGATTAAATAGAGTTAAAAAGCAGTACATCATGCATTTCTCCATGTAAATGATTTTAACGAGTGTCAAAAACATTAAGTGAGTTCACGGAAAGTTTTAGTAATTTTTAGATATTTTCTAGACTTTTTTCTGGTTCCATTCACTAGAATTCCTTTCCGATCACAGAAAATTGCAGCTATTCGGACAGATCGTGATGGAATGATGCAGATAAATGCCGGGCCAATGAGGCCCCAGGTGTTTGGCTGGGGAGATAAAGAAAGAGGTCAGAATTCATAACGATTGAGTCAACTCGGCCGTGAATTCTAATTTCTGGACTTCGAATCTGATTTTAATCATACTGCAGCTGAAATTCAATTGCGCTCAGATCAAAATAGTTTTTAGTATATTTTTTGTCTGATCCGATTTCGATCAGCCCAATAAACCCAATTTTGATCTAATCAACTTGTTCTTAGCTGAACAAATCCTGGTTGAAATTACATTTCGACTAAGATTTCCATGATATTATTTCACCCCACACTGGATGTGTTCCTGGGCCAGTAACACCCAATTCCAACAGGTCAGGTGGTTTAGAGATAGAAATGTTGCCTATCTTGATTTCTATCACAATAAATAAAGATAAGTGGAGGCCAAGGGTAGAAAAAGAAAGAATTAGCTCACTCTTGTTGGTAGGCCTCTCCTTCCACCTCCACAAGCCCTGGATGCTTCTCACTGCTTGGATCCTTAGAGAGCACCGATGTATAGAGAGAGAGGGGAAGAAGCCCTTGACAGAGGGAATGGAGAGATGACTTCTTATCTCCCACCTAGGCCCTGTCAGCTCGCATTCCACTTGGCGCTCACAAAGGAGTCTCACCCTTTCTCCAAGACTCTATGGAGAGAGAGAGAACAAGAAAAGAATTCTCTCACCCTTTCACATTTATAAGGCATTTATAAGGCATGCTCTAGATAGTAAATCATTGTGGATGGGTGAGATCTGGGATAAGGTTCACCCCATGGGTCCATTAGTGCCTCTTCTAGAGATCTGAACCCTTTCGACGGCTCTTGGAGATCCTTCTTGGGTCTTCTCTTAAACTGGAGGCCCATTACCCCACTGAGCTCTCCTTAGCTTAATGAATTGTCCACTTGGTCCTTTTAGAGGACAAATTTACCTTTTAGAATACCCACTTGGCTGATTTAAAAAATAGGTAACATTATCTAAAGAAAATAATATTTTTGTACCATTTAAAAGTTAAATATATGTGAAGAGTTCTGGCTTGAAAATTCACTAAATGGAAATGCTCCTAGTTAGAGTTTAATATGCAATGTGAATACAATGTGTTTCAGTGAACTCTAATTGAATATTTTTACATTTGAATTATCAAAGTGGAGAGACTCATCTGCATCAGGAAAATTCCTTGATCCCAATGGAACATTGGGATACAAGATTAGTCTCTTACCTTACGTTGGTTTCTTTCCTTCATATCTCTTTGATTAGATCTACATATTTATTTTGATATCACGTTATCATCACCGCCTTCTATCATCTATATCTTCTATCACGTTCTCAGTCTCGCAAATGTTCTCTCATAAAAAAACTATAAATCATCAAATCCATCATCCTCTTCTCCATCTATTAACCACCTATCCATTCTTCCATCACATGCATTACCTAGATCATTCTCATTTTTCCTTCCACCATTTTATTTCACCATCATCCATTTACATCCTTCACATCCATTCAAATATTTCATCATCATATCTTCTTATTCATCTTCAACATCCATTGTACTTCAAGTCTTCAAATATCTATTTCTCTTATTTACATTTGGTCTATCCATGTCTTCCCACCTATTCTTCATATTATTATTCATATCGTCAATATTAAATATTGATTATCACTCTCACCACCTCTTATTTATGGCATCAAAATATCCCATTTTATGTATAAAGAGAAATTCAACCATAATATAGATTTCCCACGTGCATCAACCCCCTGCTCATCACAAATTAGTCAAATTATTTTATGAGTAAATATCTGTAAATTTTATTGATTAAACTCAACTACACAATGGCATGTAAACATGATGAATTTGGTTCTTTCAGTATCAGCATGATTCTTTGGGAAGATGACTGGGAGATTCAGCATACAGTGGACAACATAAATGCATCTAGATATCACAGAAGTGTGTGGATTAAACAAAGTTGGTTCTGCATTCGGCTTTCTGAAAGGTAATTCTTATTGAAATATTTTATTTCTATATTTGAAGGCCCATTTTTATTCTGTTATATTCACTTGTACAAATCAAATTTGGAATATGGATCATGATTAAAACAAATATAAATAGGTTATTTGTCAAAGATATCAGATTCCATAAGCACAGTTTTAATTAATGTGTAAAACATCTATGTCTTTTACTTTTATATTAGAAATTGAAACAAAGTTTATTGGTGATTCGGCATCTAGAAAAACAGTTTACCATGGCATGTTTTCTACAAAGGTGCAACTAACCATCGCAAACTTCCAACCTAAGTTTTATATTTTATCAACATAATTTATTAAATGAGATCGTTGAATTATTAGAAACGACATATATTCTGTACTTATTTATGAAAAATTTCACTCAGAGATAAAAATAAAAGCACTCATAAATATAAAAACATCATTATTATTCACCAACCCTTTCTCAATATCTTTAAATCCTATAAGAATTAAGAAATTTAATTCGTATCCCTTGTGGATTGATTTTATGCAAATATTTTATATAAATTTCTTATTGCACTCATGGATGAAATAATTTAAATGTGGATTTGTTGGCTTTGCAAGGTTATTGTGATACACCTCTATCATGCACTACCTTAGTGTTTACCAATCTACAACAACATTGTCACTGAGGTGGTGCACCATCCCACATACAAAGCCCTTATGTGATACTATGGAATGGCAGATTTCATCTATCATGTCATCTCATTGATAACATGACAATTATGGGTGACGATTGTTAGCCCCATGACAACAATGGACAACATGATGAGATACATGGCATCGATAACATGACACTGATAGAAGGCCTATTATGTGACATGATGGGACGACCACCATGGATGAAGATGATGACATAACCTTAAATGATGAAAACAGGATAAAAATGTAAAATGGGAATTTAAAGGGAAATATTGGTCATGCCCTTTGAAAATCAGTAGAAGTAGTTTTGAGCATCCAAAAATCTAATTTATGCTTCAAAAAAGGTGGCAGAATGGGTATAATATGGGTTTAAAGTATTGATTTACATTACCAGTTTATTTCAAAATAAAATATCTCTTTTGGCATTTTCATACCATGCCTTGCTAAAATTACTCAAATAGCTAACTGATTCAAATTTACTTATCTTATCAATAATAAAATAGAACAAAATTAAACCTGCCTAAAGTTTGTAACCATTCAAGAAAATTGGAAAAATATCTTCCATATTTAGATACAAACTGATAATGGTAAATTAATGGTTATATGGAATTTGAAATATAGTCATTTTCGGGAAAAGGTTATTGGATAAAACTAACTTTATAAACTTTGAAGCTTGATGTGAATTAAAATCAGGTAATCATTTTGTGGATCTCCGCAAAATACATAAGCTGTTGGGTTTGGTGTTGTGGTTGGTTTATGAAAACACGTTTCCATGGACGCGGAAGTGTGTCGATCAACTCACAATCGATCTTTAAAACAAAAACTGAAAGTACCTTTTGGGGAATTTTTTCCACCCTTGACTTTGCTGCTCCCATATTGTTCTGAAGCCGTTCACCCGTCTGGCCTCTAGAAATATCCTCGCAATCACTCGACGCTTGGATCTCCATGTCTTCTTCTTCAACTCCTCTTGAAAATCTTGAAGACCTCCTCACCATAAAGACACTCTTCCTTCGATGAGTGGAGAACAGAGTGGAGAAACGGAGGGGGCTCTCAAATTAGACTTGCATGGGTGCTTCAAATGAGACCCCTATCCCTCTTTTTATATAACTTAAGGTTTTCCTCAAAAAATATTTTGAAGTAAAATATATCCACCAATGTCCTTATGATATTGTGTGTGTGACCCTCTAGGCCTATGTATTATTCTAGATAATAACTTTAATGGCCCAATAACATTTATTGGCCAACCTTATTAGTTATCTATATCAACATATAGATTAATTAAATAAGGATTGATTTAACATAATCGATAGGTTGAGTTTTCAGTCTGTGGGGTGCCAAGTTACACCTCTTGCTCTAGAAGATACTGAGTAGTCTCGAACTCTCACATGGAACCTTTACCGTCATCCGTTACCGTATATGTATAATCCATCATGCGCACGAGACTCTTGAACGACTTAGGGTATAGTTTATCATCAAACCCTAATCCGTCATTCGATTAGAACTGATGCATAATGGGGATCATCGGAGAACGCCTTCTCCAATATCCTCACTACATTGGCCAGGAATTTTTCTGCATCATCTTCCTCAAGTCAATCTCCTCATATGCTGAGGGCGGATGGTCACATCTTGACCACTCGATCATCTCTATAAGCATCTTACTACATCCAATCTATAACTCATTTGAATCACATAATTAAAGGCTCGTAAGTCATAGTCAAAATGTAGTCCTCCACTTACGAGATGTCCTAGGTGTCTCACATCATTGGATCACTTATACAACCATGACTTGAATCAAACTGATTACGTTTTGGTAATCATACCATTCAGGGATTTGTATGTATCAATTCAGTGAACTCTTTCGCCTTGGCGGGGCTGCCTAGGGCGGCCTGATGGGGCTGCTTGGGCGGCCCTAGCAGGGCTGCATGGGCGGCCTTGGCAAGGCTGCCAAGGGCATCCTTGGCGGGGCTGCTTTAAACGGCCTTGGTAGGGCGGCCTGGGCGGCCCTGGCAAGGCTGCCTGAGCAGCCCTGCGGAGCTGCTTGGGCAGCGAAGGTTGGATGGCTTGGGCGATCCTGGCGGGGCTGCCTAGGTGGCCCTAGCAGGGCCGCCTGGGCGGCCTTGGACGATCTTGGCGGTGGCCTTGGCAAGGGCGGACAAGAGAGGCAGATAGCGAGGGAGATAGCGAGGGAGAGAGAGGAAAAGAGAGAGAGAGAGAGAGAATGGAGAGTGGAGAGGGAGGGCCGACGTTGCAAGGCAGCGGCAGCGGCAACAACGGCGGCGGCACCGTTAGTGACGGCTAGGGTTAAGAGGGTAGGGAAGGCTGGGCAGTCCTCCAAGAAGAGTTAAACAAAACTCAATTCTTGAAATTATGACTGCCTAAGTGTTTCTTGAAAAAAATGGTCTATATATAGGCCTTGGAGGAAAGAGAAATTGACGGGAAAGTAATGGCGTGCGCCGTGTCACGCCAAAGGGCAGTTGTGGATCTGCCGTTGGCGTCATGTCATGACGCGCGGTAGAGACGTGCGCGGGTGGAGGCGTGCTAGTTGATGGTTGCAGTGTGTCGTCTTTGGTGTTAACTCAGGTTGACCTTGGCGGGTTGACTTTGGTTGACTCTGGTTGACCGTGGTCCGTAGCAGGCATGTTGACTTTGGTTGACCATAGTGGCACGTTCGTCGATGATATGTTGGCATCCTCTCCATCAACATGTTTAAAGACTAGTGATCACTATATTATGATCTCATCATAATTCGCTAAGTCATTCCATGCATTCCTCGACTTCATTATAAACATCACACGGAATAATAATGTACGCAAATATTTTATTCAATGAACTTAAATAAACATTGAAGTGTGATTGGATTGACAGCCACATAATATCCATCAATATCCCACTTGAACTAATTAAGTCAATCTCCCGTGTTCAACAACCTCATTGTTTCACAGTGACACTTAAAGACTTAATGAGCTAGTGACTTAGTTAGTGGGTCTGTTATATTGTCGATTGATGGAACTCGTTCCATCACAATGTCTCCTTCCCGAATGATCTCCCTAATCAAGTGAAATCGCCTCAGAATGTCTTTTGACTTCTAATGAGACTGTGGCTCTTTTGCTTATGCTATTTCACCATTTGTGTTGCACTACAACAGAATAGGTTCTGATATGTAAGGAACAACAGCAAGTTAGGTGATAAATTTTTTCAACCAAACTGCTTCCTTGGCGACCTCGGTTATTGCTATGTATTTAGCTTCCATCGTCAATTTGTGGTAGAACTCTGTTTGGAAATCTTCCAAGATATCGCGCCTACGTTCAGTGTGAATAGGAATCCAGATGTAGATCTACTATTGATTGGATCCAATTGGAAACTTGAATCAGTGTAACCCTAGAGCTTTAGCTCCTCTAACCCATAAATCAGAAATAAATCCTTAGTCCTTCTCAAGTACTTAAGGATCCATTTCACTACTAACCAGTGTTCCTCTCCTGGGTCTGCCTGAAATCTTCTCATAACACTTAGAGCAAAAGCAACATCAGGCCTAGTACATAGCATCGCATACATGATGGATCCAATAGCCAAAGCATATGGAACTTAAGACATCATAGCTGTATCTTCAGGAGTCTTAATCGAGTACTCCCTAGATATTTGAACTCCATATCTCATCGGTATGAGACTGATAAACTCAAATAAGGTTAGTCATTTCCATGCATTATTCATCTTAAAACTCCTAAAAGTAAGTGCAACATTGTCAAAAATGCTTGTTTTGCATAGTAATGAGGTCATGCCTTTTCACCTTCCCAATGATTAAAAAGCTTACATATTCTACTTAATTAATGTTTCCATCAATGCTTTGACATGCATTTTACAAGTTACACATTTTGGGATTTACCTTTAAGATGATTTGAGGGATATTTCTAACCACCACTTGACTCATGTAGTCAAGTGGGATATGAATCTAACGATTTCCCTAGTGTGTTGACTCTTCAGGTCAAGGTTGACTTTTGATGGTCATAAAATTACGAAATTTTATGGGGAAGTCAAAAAAGGAGTCTTGAGGCTTGGGACAAAATTTCAAGTCAAAAGGAGCAATGAAGAAAAAGATGCATGCTAACCAGTGGAGTTAACTCAATCAATAGGCTTGGAATAAAGGAGCTTGAAGGAGACCTTCTAGAACGTCCTTGGAGGCTCCCAGGTTGATCAAGGCACATGAAAGACCTCTCTTAGAGTTTTCTATGCCAAACCTTTTGACAATGGTGTCTATGGACATAGATTGGGAAAATCCTAGAAACCTCCTCGATCAATCTCTATAGATACGTATTCCCAATTGTCTCTCCCAAATCATTCATGGAGAAGTTTTTGGATAATCATGCCTTTACTGAAGACAACATTCATACATCATATCAAATGAGGAGAATATCATCCACATAAAATCACAGAAGTGATTGAGCTCCCACTAGTTTTCTTGTATACACATGGTTCATCTTCAGTCTTAATGAAGTTGTAAGATTGATAGCCTCATCAAATCTGAGATTTTGGCTCCTCTAAGCTTGCTTTAATCCAGAAATGGATCTTTGCAACTTGCACACCTTATTTGGAAATTCTTTGGATTCATAACCCACTGGTTGTATCATATACACCTCTTCCTCAATGTTTTCATTGAGGAAAGTGGTCTTGACATCTATTTGACAGATTTCATACTTGTGGTGTGGAGCTATAGTGAGAAGAATTCTGATCGACTTTATCATGGCAACTAGCAAAAATGTTTTGTCATAGTCAACTCCTTGCCTTTAACAATAACATTTCGCAACAAGTCTTGTTTTATATGTATCAACTTGTCCATCTGCACCGATCTTTTTCTTCAAGATCCAGTTACACCTGATAGGTACTAAACCTTCAAGACGGTCAACCAAGTACCATACTTAATTTTGATGCATGGAGTGGATTACAGAATCCATCGTTTCTTGCCATCTTTGAGAGTCAGAATCACGAACCGCCTCGTTGTATGTCAAAGTATCATCATCCTTAAGATGTAGTGTCTCGACTTCACGTGATGCAATATGTCTGATATAGCGATCAGGTTATCTCACTAGTGTTCTTGACTTATGTGGCTCTAGTGTATTTTCCTGAACGATTTCATGAACTGAGCGCTCATCTGATGAACTAGTATTTATGTCTTGATTTGGATTTCTTCCTAAACTACATTGCTTCCACTATCTTCTCTTACAAGATATTCATCCTTTAGGAACATGAACCTCTTTGAAACAAAAATGGTATGTTCTTGATGTGTCTCTTTTGGATATCCCACAGATCTACATAGCTCTGTTCTGGGTTCCAGCTTTCTTGTGTCATGCCTCTTTATGTGGACAGGACATCCCCATACTCTAGCATACGTAAAATTTGGTCTTCTTCCTCTCCATATCTCATATGGTGTGGAAGTTACCAACTTGCTAGGTAACATGTTTAGTATATGCACTGATGTTTCAAGCGCATATCCCCAGAGGAACACCAGTAGTTTCGAGAAGCTTATCATAGATCTTACCATGTATAACAAGGTTCGAAGTCTCCTTTCTGACACCCCATTCATTTGTGGTATATATGGAGGAGTCAGCTAAGTCAGGATACCCTTATCCTTCATGTATTGAGTGAAATCTGTACATAAGTATCTCCACCTCAATCCGATCAAAGTGTTTTAATACTCTTTTCATATTGTTTCTCTGCTTCATTCTTAAATTCCTTGAATTTCTCAAGGGATTTGAATGTATACTTCATTAAGTATACCCATCTGTATCTAGAGAAATCATCGGTGAAAGTAATGAATTAAGAACTACCACCTCAGCTTGGACAGGCATAGGACCACATACATCTTCATGTACGAGTTCCAAGATACCCTTGGCACGCTCACAATTCCCTGAGAATGGTGATTTGGATAACTTACCAGTAATGCAAGATTCCCAGGTTGTGTATGATTCATAATCAAGCAAACCCAAATATGCATCCTTATGCAACTTTAGTGATCTTCCATTTTCATCATGCCCAAGCCGATAGTGCCATGAATAGGACGTGTTCACTGATTGTTTACTCTTCTTAAGAGAAACATCTTCTTAGAGATTATTAGAAGAAACATCCATCAACTACAATCCATTGACCAATGGTGCTGATGCAACCAATTTATTCTGAAAATAACATAACAGTTGTTCATAATGGTCATGGCGTACCCAAGTCTATCCAAACATGAAACACATATGATGTTATTTATTATGCTATGAACTTAATAGCAGTCTTCTAAAGACATGAAATCTCCGGAGGGAAGTTGATGTTCATTGTACCCACATTGATAGCAACAACTTTTGTGCCCTTCCCCACACTTAGCTCCACCTCGCCTTTGCTCAGTTTTTTTCTACTTGTCAGCACATGCAAGTCATTGCAAATATGAGAAGCAAATCCAGTATGAAAAACCCATGATGATGAATCTCTACAAGACAAGTAAGTATCCATCACATAGATACTTGAAGCATAAACATGCTTCTTTTAATTTGTCTCACTAAGGTACTTCTTGCAATTCCTCTTCTAGTGGCCTCTTGTTTCGAATGGAAGCACATGCCTTTCCTGTAGTTGTCCTTTGTTGGTGGTGCTTTCACTTGCTTCTTCCCTTTGTCTTGCTTTACCTTTCTCTTCTTGTTGGTACTACCAACAAAGAGAACTTGGGGCTTGTGACACAGGATGACAAAGGGGAAAGGACGACAGACAGGTTGACAAAGGGAATTGGGTTTATAAGGAGGGATAAAACAATCCACAGAAATCCACACAGTCGGATCCAGAATTTAAAACCGATGAAAAATCTGGTGGTGCAGCTCCGACCCTTATCGAAGGCGGGAGTACTGTCTTCCCCCACCGCAACGATGCCTAAGCACCGAAATCAATACGTCAGATTCGCGTCGCGAGGAAACACTCGAGAGGGAGGTAGAATAAGCAGAAAATCAAAACCAATTCAGATTCCGACGACAGTGGAAACTTCCCGAGAAAACACTGGACGGAGAACACTTCGACACCAGAGGGTTCAGGCGTACCTCTACACTGTAGTGCGTGAAGAGGGAGCGGGAAATTCTGGTCGTGATGCGACTAGACGAATCCGGGCGTTGAGCGGCCCAGTGGACGAAGATGAGGCTGGACGTTCCGGGCGTTGAACAGCCCTAGTTGAGTGCAGTGGGCGCAGAGTCATGTGTGGGCGAACACCCGCGCACGTGAAGCGCGCGAAGGGTGCGCAGAGCGCATGGAGCATGCGCGGGCACTGAGCGTGCGAAGCGCGCGGAGCGCCGGCGCGCACGTGGAGTGCCGGCGCGCACGCGGAGTGCGCAGAGTGCGGCGGAGCGCACCCTTCGCGAGGGTGAGAGAGAGAGAGAGAGAGAGTGAGAATGGAGGGGAGGTGGGAGGCCGATGTCGCGAGGCAGCGGCGGCAGCGGCAGTGGCGGCGGCGGTGGCGACGACGGCTAGGGTTAAGAAGGATAGGGGAGGCTGGGCAGTCCTCCAAGAAGAGTTAAAAAAACTCAATTCTTGAATTGATGACTGCCTAAGAGTTTTTTGAAAACAATGGCCTTTATATAGGCCTTGGAGGAAAGAGAAAATGACGAGAAAATAAAGATGTGCGCCGTGTCACGCCAAAGGGCAGTTGTGGATCTGCCTCTAGCGTCATGTCATGACGCGGGTAGGGACGTGCGTGGGTGGAGACGTGCTCGTCGACGGTTGCGGCATGTTGACTTTGGTTGACTCTAGTTGACCGTGGTCCATAGCGGGCGTGTTGACTCCGGTTGACTATGGTGACGCGTTCGATGGTGATGTGTTGGCGTCCTTGCCACCAATTCCCCCGGGGTGCGGAGAACTTGACTCTGTCGAGTAAAGGTCTGAGAGCTCCAAGGGGATTACCAAGTCAGGGCGCAGGCGAGCCAGGTCGTCCTCCGTGATCCACGTGTCGTCCATCGATGATTTGCGCTGCCAACGAACAAGAAACTTCCGCACCGTTCCACCTTTGGTGACGATGATTACTTTGTCCAGTATTTCCTCGATGATTTCATGCCAGTCGGAGGGTAGTGATGGGGGAGTGGACAAGTCAAACTCGCTCACCAGAAAGTCCGAGGGTAAAACGTGGCCATTAGACAAAGGAGGTGAGGCTTTAAACGCGACTAAATCCGAGATATTGAAAGTAGTGCTTATTCCCCACGAGGAGGGTATGTCAATGGCATAGGCATTTTCCTTAACTCGTTTGAGGATCAGAAATGGCCCGTCACTACGAGCATGAAGCTTAGTAGCCTGTTTGGAGGAAAATCTTTCCGGCCTAATCCGCACCATCACCATTTCACCTTCTTTAAATTCACAAAAACGACGGTGCAAATCCGCGGACTGTTTATATGAGGCATTACTATTTATAATACGTGTACGGATTTCCTCATGCAGACTTCTAATATGATGCGCAAATTCATGACTGTCATCTGAGACTCTAGCATGCGGTAACATAGGTATAAGGTCGTTAGGGGTACGAGGAAGATGACCGTGCACAATTTCAAATGGACTCATACCGGTAGTACGGTTGACTGACGCTTTATAGGCAAATTCGGCACGCGGAATGACGGAATCCCAAGATGTGAGGTTGTCTCCCACTAGCGATCGTAATAGGTTGCCGAGGCTCCTATTTACGACCTCGGCCTATCCATCAGTTTGGGGGTGAAAAGCCATGGAAAACTTAAGCTTCGTCCCCAAAAGATGCCAAAGGGTCTTCCAAAAGTAGCTAGTGAATCGGACATCTCTGTCCGACACTATATTTTTTGGAAGTCCATGGAGACGCACTATTTCATTGAAAAATAATTGGGCGACATGAGATGCATCATAAGTTTTAAAACAAGGTATGAAGTGAGCCATTTTCGAGAAAGGATCCACAACCACCATGATGGAATCATGGCGTTTGTTCGCCCTTGGAAGCCCTAGCACAAAGTAGATGCTCACATCTTCGCAAGGTTTTTGAGGGGCTGGTAGTGGAGTGTAGAGGCAGGTGTTCTGTTTGACCTGCTTAGCGACAGCACATACATGACATTGAGAGACTATACTTGCTACGTCTCGCTTTAGGGAGGGCTAAAAGAACCGATGTTCAACCATAGCTATGGTTTTATCTCTCCCAAAATGACCACTAAGGCCTCCAGCACGAGTTTCCCATACGAGAAAATCCCTAAGAGATGAGCGTGGGATGCATAGGCGACGATCATAAAATAGGAATCCATTCTCTAAAAGATAATTTTGGTTATCAGGATTCGGGTATTTGCCTAAGGTCTGTAAAATGGGAGCAAAGTCCGGGCAATCTGGATATAGGTCCTTCATCTGATCAAACCCAATAACCTCAACTTTCATAACATTCAACAAATGGACCCTTCTACTCAAAGCATCGGCGACTCGGTTCTCAACTCCCCTCTTATGTTTAAGGACAAAGGTATAAGACTGAATGAATTCGACCCACTTAATATGCCTAGAATTTAATTTCTGCTGGGAGTGGAGATACTTTAATGCTTCATGATCAGAGTAGAGGATGAATTCCTTAGAGAGTAAATAATGACGCCAATGACGTAAAGATTGGACGATCGCATAAAATTCTTTGTCGTAGGTAGAATATTTGAGCTTAGCGTCATTCAACTTTTCACTGAAGAAGGTAAAAGTGTGATTTTCTTGACTCGGAACTCCTCCTATTCCTATCCCTGAAGCATCACAGGCGACCTCGAATACTTTATCAAAATCAGGTAAATGGAGAATAGGGGCCCGAGTCATTCTAAGTTTGATCTCCTCAAAAGATTTCTGAGTTTCTACCGTCCATTCAAAATGATTTCCCGTAAGGCATTCAGTCAAGGGTGCCATGATGGTGCTAAAGTTGGATATGAATCGTCGATAGAAAGTTGCTAGACCGTGAAAGCTACGAACATCATGGGTATTTTTAGGTGTTGGCCACTAGGTTATGGCGTCAATTTTGGCCGGATCGACGGATACACCTTGGCCAGATAGGATAAAACCTAAGAATGAAACATGACTGACAAGGAAGGAACATTTTTTTGGGTGAGTATACAACTGCTCGGTTTTCAATACTTCGCAAACTAAACGTAAGTGTTGGAGATGATCGGGTGTGGATCTGCTATAGATAAGGATATCATCAAAATATACGACGACGAAATTTCCTATGAACGGTCTAAGTATGTGGTTCATCAATCGTTGAAAGGTGCTAGGTGCATTTGATAATCCAAAGGGCATGACCTTCCACTCATATAGTCCGTCTTTGATCTTAAAGGCAGTTTTCCATTCGTCTCCTGGTCGGATACGAACTTGGTGATAACCGCTCTTAAGATCAATTTTGGAGAAAACTGTCGAACCTGCCATCATATCAAACATATCGTCGATGTGGGGAATAGGAAACCTATACTTGACAGTGATCTTATTTATAGCTCTACTGTCAATGCACATAAGCCAACTCCCATCCTTTTTGGGAGCGAGCAGTGCAGGAACGGCACACGGGCTAAGGCTCTCTTGGATGAACCCCTTGTCCAAGAGTTCTTGGACTTGGCGTTGTAATTCCTTGCACTGCGTCGGGTCCATCTGATAGTGAGGGAGGTTGGGTAATGATGACCCCGGAATGAAATCAATAGTGTGCTGAATATCACGCATCAGAGGTAGGTCATTGGGCAAATCATTGGGGAAATCACTAGCAAATTCCTCTAATAGCTGAGAAATCTCGGGGGGTGGGATGGAGGAATCCTCCGAGGAGTGATCGGGTATCATGGCCAAGCACATAGTCATTTCACTATCGAGTTCTTTCTGAAATTGGGATCTGCTAACAACACACAAGCCTATGGATGGAGATTTTGGTGAGGCTCTCTGCGGAGTATGAGTGTAGGGATGCCACGTGATTTTCTTGCCCTGATGGATGAAGGAACAGGTATTGCACTGACCATAGAGGTGTACATCATTATCATACAACCAAGGGGCGGCCGAGGATAATGCTGCCCACCTTCATGGGTAGAACATCGCATAATATCTCCTCTTCGTAGGATTGGACTTTCAAAGGGAGACGGCATTGGCTCTTCACAAGGATGGAGGTAGCATCAATCCAAGACAAAAAATATAGGTGAGGGTGATGAATCAAGGGTAATCCCAAACGTGACGTCATAACATCGGAGACTACGTTAATACAACTACCACTATCTACGATCATCTTACACATCTTATCACCAATTTTGAAATACGTGTAAAATATGGATGTCCTCAACGCAGAATTATCGGTAGTAGGCTGAATAAGGTTGCAACGGACAATTCCCCTAACTGATGTAGACGGGTCGTGACGAGGAAGAGACGGTGGGCAGTCTGTGATGCCAATGAAGCTCACTAATCTATAGCTCTCAACTCTATACTCCTCATCTATAGGTGGCTCATCTAGGGTAGGGTCACTTTCGAGGGGCTCCTGTCCTATGTGCAAGGCTCCTGTCCTATGTGCATTGGGAAGCTCTATGACCTCAACCTTGGCATTTAAAACAAGTCAAGCCGGAAGGACCGAGTTGTGCAGAATTGGGTTGAGGAGGGGCCCTTGCGGTGGACTCGAGGGAGGGCGAGGTAGGAGTATTCGGCGTAGTGGATGATTGAGTTGGAGCAGGTGGACGATGTTCGGTGGGAGTACGAGTAGGGGTAGCAACCGGTGGTGGTGGTGCCAGGAGAGCTAAGGGAGGATGACGTTGCATCGCACGGTTAGAATAAGAAGGATTAGATAGGTGCGACTGATCGACGAGAGCAGGGCGATGATACACGGGAGAATGATATAAATTCTGACAGAGCTCTAGGTCTTCTACGATCTGGTAGGCCTGCCCTAAGGTGGTGGCTTTACGGACTAGCATCTCCGTCTCAATAAGGGTTAAGACCTGTTCGAAAGTGAGAAATAACGACGCGGGGGTTCTCCTCGACACGACATCTCATGTAGAATTCCTCAAATTGGGTAATGTACTCGGAGCCGGACGTCTACCCTGCTGCAGTTTGTGCCATTGATCTAGGAGATTGTCTAAGTAAGCTAGTGGAACGTACTTTTCACACAGTTTGTCCTTCATTTGGGGCCAAGTATCAATGGGTGCCTCACGGCGGTTATAAATCGAAAACTCAAGATTCTCCCAAAAGATTTTTGCTTGCCCTCCTAATCTCATCTCGGCATATTGGACTTTCTGCCACTCTAGCATATTGTAACACTTGAAATAACTATTCAATTTAGACTCCCAATCAAGATACTCTTTAGGGTCCCTAGATCCCTCGTAGTATGGAACATCGACTTTGAACCTACGCTGAATCTGCTGCCATTGGTTGTCGTGATCCGCACGGCGGTGATCGCGAGGGGGAACCACATCCTCGGGTGGAAAAGGATCATTCCTGTCCGGACGATTCCCATTCCATCCGCAATATCTGTCATCAGGGGGATAAGGATCATTCCGAGGGGGATGATTCCTATCGCGCTCTGGAATCCTCTCCTCCGATTGATGGTAATCGTCCCGTAGTGGGCGATTTCCATCAAGTACCAGGGCTCTATCCATTGGTGGATATGGATCATTCCGTGGGAGATGATTCCTATCCTGGCTTGGGGTCCTAGGCTCAGGCTGATAGTAATCATCTCGACGATTTCTATCATGAACCGGAGGGCGAATATCCAGAAGAATCGGATCATCTCGCTCGAGACAATTCTGATTTTGGCTTATGGATCTATACTCGGGATTGTATAGGATCATCAATGTCGCGATGATTCCTATCACGATCTCGAGATCTAGGATCTGGGGGATAGTGGTTCTCGCGATCACTGGGATTCCGACCTAGACCTCTATTTTTGAGTTGGTGAGTCCGTTCGCTCACCGCATCGATCGAACTAGTTAGACGGTTGTCCATATTGGTAATTCGTGTATTGACATCATGAAAACCATTCTGGACTGCGTTTAGTACACGATCGATGTCTCCTCGAGAGGAGGTCGGTGGGGCGGATGATGCCAACTCATGGACAGGGATGGACACCTCACGACCGTCTTGGGGTTGGCCTGTCATCGGAGCGACGACTCGTTTGCCTAAACGCAAATGCATGCAATGGGACTGACAATGATTATGAATGAAGACGTCTACCATGGCGGAAAGGATTGGGCTAACAAGTTAGGCTCTGATACCCATTTCACGTAGGACGACAAAGGGGAAAGGACAACGGACAGGTTGACGAAGGGAATTGGGATTATAAGGAGGGATAAAACAATCCATAGAAATCCACACGGTCGGATCCGGAATTTAAAACCGATGAAAAATCTGGTGGTGCAGCTCCGACCCTTATCGAGGGCGGGAGTACTGACTTCCCCCACCGCGACGATGCCTAAGCACCGAAATCAATTTTGTCGGATTCGTGTCACGAGTAAAACACTCGAGAGGGAGGTAGAAGAAGCAGAAAATCAAAACCAATTCAGATTCCAACGGCAGTGGAAACTTCCCGAGAAAACACTCGACGGAGAACACTTCGACACTAGAGGGTTCAGGCGTACCTCTGCACTGTAGTGCGTGAAGAGGGAGCAGGAAATTCTGATCGTGATGCGACTAGACGAATCCGGGCGTTGAGCGGCCTAGTGGACGAGGACGAGGCTGGACGTTCCGGGCGTTGAACGGCCCAGGTTGAGTGCAGTGGGCGCAAAGTCAAGTGTGGGCGAACACCCGCGCGCGCGGAGAGTAGGGAGCGCACGGAGCAGCACACGCGGGCGCTGAGTGCGCGAAGCGCGCCGAGCGCTGAGTGCGCGAAGCGTACCAAGCGCCGACGCGCACGCCGCTTGAAGCACCGACGGCGTCCGGATAGGGGCAGCGCCTGAACACGGCCTCGGGCAGCCCGGTTTGGGCAGCCTTGGGCGCTCTTAGGCGGCTCTGGCAAGGGCTGCCTTGGCGGCCTTGGCGGGGCTGCCTAGGCGGCCCTAGCGGGGCTGCCTAGTGGCCTTAGCGTGGCTTCCTAGGGCGGCCTTGGCGGGGCTGCCTGGCGCCTTGGCGGGGCTGCATGGCGCCTTGGCCGGGCTGCCTTGGGCGGCCTTGGCGGGGCTGCCTAGGGCGGCCCTGGAGGGGCAGCCTGGGCGGCCTTAGCGGGGTTGCCGTGGGTGGCTCTGGCGGGGCTGCCTAGGCGGCTCTGGCGGGGCGGCCGGGGCGGCCTGGTCGGGGCTGCCTGGGCTGCCTGGTTGGGGCGGCCTTGGCGGCCTTGGCGGCCTTGGCGGCCTTGGCGGCCTTGGCGGCCTTGGCGGCCTTGGCGGCCTTGGCGGCCTTGGCGGGGCTGCCTAGGCGGCCTCGGTGGGGCTGTCTGGGCGGCCTTGGCAGGGCTGCCTAGGGCGGCCTGGTCGGGGCTGCCTGAGCGGCCAAGGCTAGGCGAACGAAGAGAGAGAGAGAGAGAGAGAGAGAGAGTGAGAATGGAGGGGAGGTGGGAGGCCGATGTAGCGAGGCGGTGGCGACGACGGCTAGGGTTAAGAAGGATAGGGGAGGCTGGGCAGTCCTCCAAGAAGAGTTAAAAAAACTCAATTCTTGAATTAATGACTGCCTAAGAGTTTCTTGAAAACAATGGCCTTTATATAGGCCTTGGAGGAAAGAGAAAATGACGAGAAAATAAAGATGTGCGCCGTGTGACGCGGGTAGGGACGTGCGTGGGTGGAGACGTGCTCGTCGACGGTTGCGGCGTGTTGACTTCGGTTGACTCCGGTTGACCGTGGTCCATAGCGGGCGTGTTGACTCTGGTTGACTGTGGTGACGCGTTCGATGGTGATGTGTTGGCGTCCTCGCCACCAGCTTGTCCTTCAGAAGGTTTCCCTCGGCAATAGTAAGCATGTTAAGCAGCTCTGAAAGATTCGTCTGAATTTCTTTCATGTTAAAGTTAACTATTAACTTGGAGAATGAATCAGGTAAGGATTGAAGAATAAGGTCTGTGCTCATCTCAACAAGGAGTTCAACTCCTAGCAATGTCAACATTTCTATCCACTCAATCATCGTTAGTACTTGAGTTTATACAGAATGTGATATGGTCATGGGAGACCTAAATACGCTCTTCGATATCTCATATCTCTGATTCCTACTCTGTTTGGTGAATAATTTCTTAAAATGGAGTAGCATTGGCCTTGGCTCCATATCTTCATGTTGCCTCTACAGCTCATTACACAGAGACGCTAGCATGTAACAATAGACCGTAGTGGAGTTATCTTTCCACTTCTAATAATTCATAATCTCCCTTCCATTGCATCCGATGAAACCTCTTCCAGGCCATAGGCTATATTCTCAGACTTAAGGAGGATCTTTAAGTTCCTCATCCAATCAGTAAAGTTCGGTCTACTCAAACAATTGGCATCCATTGTGTCACGTATCGGGTTGCTCGATGAAATCTTTGCCTGCATGCAATATATCAAATGAATTACTAGCTCAAGCAGATTCTAATTTCGTTGAATATAAATAGCTCCCACTAAAATTCATCAATCCATACAACCCTCAGATTTTTGTTTTCTTGATGGTTATTCAGGTTATAATCAAATTGCTAAACATGAAGATGATCAACAGAAGACCACATTTATTTGTCCTTTAGGAACTTTTGCTTTAGGAGGATGCCTTTTGGATTTTGTAATGCACCATCCACTTTTCAAACATCCACTTTTGCTTTAGTGGGAGATTATTTAGAGATATTCATGCATGACTTCTCTGTTTTTGATTCTTCGTTTGACATATGCTTGACTAACTTATGTAAGGTGTTGCAGATATGCATGAAGAACAAGCTAGTTCTGAGTTAGGAGAAGTCCCACTTTATGATGTGAGAGGGGATAGTGTTGGGCCATCCAGTCAGCAAACATGGGCTGGATGTAGGCAACGCCAAAATAAAAGTGATCAAGGGTCTTCCTCCTCCTACAAAACTCAAGCGACTTAGAGGTTTCCTTGGCCATACAGACTTCTATAGGAGATTCATCAAGGATTTTGCTAAATCTCCAAAGCCTTAAATAATTTGCTTTCCAAATATGCTGATATTATTATTTATTCTCAAGCTGAAACTGCCTTTTTTCAAATCAAAGAAGCTCTAATCCAAACCCCAATTTTACAAGCCCCTAATTGGGATGAACCATTTGAATTAATGTATGATGCTTCTGATTTTGGAGTAGGGGAAGTTTTATGCCAAAGGGTTTAAAAGAAGCCAATGGCCATCTACCACGCTAGCAAGACCTTAGGAGAAGCAGAAGTCAACTACTCAACCACATAGAAGGAATTTTTAGAAGTTATTTTTGCTTTAGAAAAAATTTGTTCTTATTTATTATGTAGTACGATAGTTGTTTTTTCTGATCATGCAACTTTTGAAATTTTTTCGAAGTAAAAAGGAAGCTAAACCTAGACTGATGAAATGGATTCTATTAATGCAGGAATTTGATCTAGAAATCAAAGTTAAGCATGGGTGTGATAATCCTGTTGCAGATCATCTTTCTAGATGAACTTTTGACTCATCCTCACCCATTTTTGATCAATTTTGTGATGAGCATATCTTGTAAGTACAAGTAACAATGATACCATGGTACGTACATATTGTTAATTATTTGGTTTTGGGTCAACTTCCTGATGATTGTAATGTTCTGCGAGAAAGAGATTCTATAAAAAAAATAAAGCATTATTTCTGGGAAAAACCTGAATTATTTCATCAAGGGTTGACCATATACTTAGGAGGTGTGTAACCTATGAAGAACAATGGAAGATTATAAAATATTTCCATTTGTTTCCAAATGGGGGACATTCCTCCTAAAATTTCAGCTTCCAAGATATTTTAAGCTGGCTTCTACTGGCCTTCCTTGCACAGAGTTGTTTTGAATTCTGTCAAGTTTGTTAAGTATGCCAAGATGGAGTGAATTGTTTCAAGCAAGATCACATGCCCTTGCAACCTATTATAGAAGTTGAGGTGTTTGATCTATGGGGAATTAACTTCATGGGACCATTTCCAATTTCCAAGGGATATGAATATATCCTGATGGGATTTGATTATGTTTTGAAACGGGTATAAGCCATTCCCACTAGATGAAATGATCACAAAGTGGCACTGAAATCTATTTTACAGAATATTATTAGCAGGTTTGGATGTCCACAAGCAATCATTAGTGATGATGGTGGTCATTTTAATAATTTCAACTTTAGGAATTTTTTGAAAAGATGTGGAGTCCATCATAAGATGACTACGCCCATACCACCCTCAGGCTAATGCACAAGTAGAAGTTAGTTATAGAGAGATTAAAAGGATTTTGCAGAAAATAGTAATGCGTGATGGGAAAGATTGTGCAAGTATACTTCATGATTCTTTATGGGCTTATAGGACTGCCTATAAAACACACTTAGGAATGCCCCCCTATAGAGTAGTCTAGGAGAAAGCTTCCCACTATCCTGTCGAAATAGAACATAAGGCGTATTGGGCTATTAAGAAACTTAATCTCTGTTTAAATCATGCAGGAAAGAATTGCCTTTTGAAGGTACATGACCTTCAAGAGTTGAGGAATGAAGCCTATGAGAATTCTATCATCTACAAGTCCAAGATGAATCACTTTCATGATAAAGGTCTTGAAGAAGAGGAATTTGCATCAGAATCAAAAGAGTTTGGCTTATAACTCTCGTTTGTAGTAATTTCTTAGGAAATTGAAATCATATTCATGATGGGATGGACCTTATGTTATTAATGAAATTTTTTATTCTGTTTCGGTCATTATTTCAGATACAAAGATCAGAAAGTCCTTTACAGTCAATGGTCAAAGGTTAAAGCCCTATCTTTAAGAAGATAAAATACAACAACATATGGTAACCATTTTTTAAGACATCCCAGCTCTAACACCATTTCCTGATTCTTTTACCACCTCCTAGTTTGAACTTTTACAAATTCTCCTTTTCTTAGCCTAAATTCATCTAACACTTTTAATTTCTCATATTTTTACTTTGACAATTAATGATATAGTGGCCTTTTTTTCTTCTTGTTTTGTTATTTTCATTTTATTTTGTATTATTTTAGGCTTTCCATTAAACAGAAGGATAGCTTAAGCACCATAAACTATTCCAACAGCATCCAACTCCCATGGGATGATCAGCACCTACTCCATTTTGGTTTGCATTTTTGTTTCCCTTCCCTTCTTTTACCATTTTTTGCAGGTCAATGCATATAGCAGTTGGGGTTAATTTAGGTGTGCAACTGAAAATAAAATAGGTCTTTATGCATGAATGGATCATATTTTTTATTTTTTAAATATCTTTAGTGTCATTATTCTTGAATGCATACATCCCGTATAATCATCCCCACCTTGAGAAGTTCTCCAAACCATGATCCATAAGGCATGAGTAGAGAAGTTAGGCTCTCGTAGCAGATTGAAAGCATCTCTTGATGGTATAACACATGAGTCTAGAAACTATTGGTCAGTTGATAAGTAGTTAGGATATCTAGTAGGGGGAGGAGCAAACATAAAATTCAAAGGGTAGAAGTACTATCATTATGGAAGGTAGTGATGAATAAATTGATTGGTTTCTACTTTTTGGTCAAGGATATGCATCACGAAGAAGTTTGTCTGGAAGGAGAGATGGTCATTCCATCACGTCTTATGCACAGAATCACCTGACCCTGAACCACCTAAAGCTAATTTGAGAACAATGTGTACTACCTTACTTCATCACCCACAACCCATCTTTTTCCACCTATGTATTTGTGAACTTATAATTTATCCTTTTAGCAATCTTCCATATTACTTGGAAGATGCTCAACTCCCAATTTTTTAGTCTCCGCTTTCCCTTTGGGATATCAGCTATTGATGATACATTTCCATAATTATCTCCCTCTTTGTTTCTTCTACATCTCCTCATCTTATTTCTTCTCATTCTCACTTGCATGGGATGAATTGATGAATTTTAATTTCAATAAATTCATCCTGTTTGCTTGTGTTATTTCATCTCCTTTCTTGAGCGGAAAATCAAATTAGCAAGGAAAGGGAAATTTAATCATCCAAATACTATATAATTACACATGCCCCTACATATCAAGAGCATTTAGCAAGACAAACATTTCATTTCTTCTATTGGAGAATATGATCTCATATGTATTGTTCTTGGTCGTTCACCCCTTCAAAAGAAAAGAAAAGAAGAAAAGAAGAAAAGGAAAAAAGAAGTTAAAAAACTGTTTTGGGGTTTTTGTTTATTTGTTTCTTCATTCCCATTTTTTTCTCTCATGATTTTTTTTTCATTATTATATTCCTTTGTTTATGTGGACACATGCCTATCTCGTCCACGTTGTTTATGAACTCCACTTCCTCATTTTTGTGCACCTTATTCTTGTGTATTCTGCTCATTCATTTATATTTAGGATTGGGCTAGTTTAAGTAACATATACCAATATAGCAACCATCATTTTCCCTTCACCCAATCCTTCCCATGTTGATGTCACTCACCTATCACTTATTTTCCCTACCTATAGGTACCCATGTTTGAATTTAACCTCATCACACATGTATTCCTTTGGTACACTCTTGATATTCTGTGCTAGAACTTGTATGAGAAGAATGACTCATTTCAAATTTCAGGGGGAAGCAAGACATTGTGCGGGTAAGATGAGGGCCACTTCTCTTGAGTGATGAGGACCACCTTTTTTTTTAGGGTGAGAACTTTTCATGGTGATAGTACCATACCTAGAGAGAAGCAAGCTTCACTCTTAATGGCCACTAGCTCTTTCCATCACCACAAAGGACTTGACCATTAGTCCTTTATTATTTTATGGGTTCTTTATTCTTAATGATGTGATTTATACTCATAACACTTCATACTTTAGTCTCTTTGATTCACCGGATAGATGGACTTCTCAAGGAGAATCTAAGGCACATTGCTAAGGGACTAACAATGAATCAAGATGGGGGTATTGATAACATGATAAATAAATGTATATTTTCATAGATTTTATATCCTTTTGGTATCATTAATTTATAATGCATCATGCTATCACTATAATTTACTAAATATTCATGCACTAGCTATTAATTCCTCTTTTCGCACATTATAGTTCTTTTTTAATAAACTCCTTGACTTCTTTGAAGTCAAAAAATTTTAGTACTGATAAGTATTATTTAGTTTCACATGTGCAGCAACTTAAGGAATGAGAAGATGGTAACTCTCAAGGATTTAACAAATTTGTGTGAGCTTAGTGATTCTACAAAGAGGCTTAAAAGGATCAAGTGGAGTTGTGGACCTTCAAAAGAGAAATCTGAGGAAGATGGTCCACTATATGACCTGTCCATTGGGCTCTCAAAAGTCTTATAAAGAAAAAAGGTAAAGATTACAAGAGGAAGCTCCAAACCAATGGAGAAAAAAAGGCAAAATGGCAAGTAAAGATAATAGAAAATTCCCCAAAGGGTATTTTATAAATAGACTTTTTCTCCCTAATTTTCCCTCATTCTGGACGTCCTCTAACAAGTGGCTGACCAGCAGGACAAGGCATTATTCAGAATCCAGGTTGTTCAACCTGCTCAATGTAAGTTTATTGAAGTTTTCTCTTAATTTCATCTCTTCTTTGCATCTCTTAAAAGCGCCTGATCCTAACAAAAAACAAGGATACATACTTGAGAGGAAGCATTGACTGCTCAGTAAACTTGCATTGAAGCTTTAGGATCTTAGATTTCTACATTATCCATCATTGTTTCTCCATTTACCCATAAAATCCATCATTTTTCCACTCTACACACTTATTTTCACTACTTCCTCTCTCTAGAATAGGTTTTTATCTCACTAGACCTTCATTTATATCCCGAGTTACTTCCTTAAAAATTCATAAAAAATCTTATTCATTTGCACATTCAAATTCATAAAAACTCATTCATTTACACTCTCTCTTCGGTTTTTCTCTCTATCTCCTCATTTTGGCCCCTTTTCTCTCTAAAATTTTCTCTTTATCTCCCAATAACTTCATCTATATCCACAGTTCATCCCATCAAACTTTCATAAAAAATTTACACCTTCAAGTTCTCTTTCAAACTCTTGCTACACCCTCTCTTCATTTTCTCTGTCTATCTCTTAGTTTTCTCTCTCTAACCTCTCATTTTGACATTTTATCTCTCTAAACAATTATATCTTCCTATAAAATATATCCCTATCTCTCTATAGATCCTCAGTGATTCCCTTCATCAAATTCCAAAAAATGCATTAAATTATCATTTTTATTCTTTCAAAACTCAAAATTTCTGTCCTCTACCCGCCACCATGCAGTGTCGTGCACTGCCCATGCGATAGGGACAGCCCTCTGCCTCCCAGTCCAAATGTCAGAGTCAAAATGTAGTCGTCCACTCATGAGATGTCATTGGTGTCTCAGATCATTGGATCACTTATACAACGTTCACTTATACAACTGATTACGTTTTGGTAATCGTACCATTCAAGGATTCGTACATATCAATTCAGTGAACTCTTTCTCCAAAGTGAACCCACTATCTGTCCTTAGTGTTGCCACATTAATAGCTGCAATATCAGCTATACTTATCGTATAAGTAGGATCAGCTAATGATATTCTATCCGGATAATTGGATGCCCGTCTTGGCTATCCATCAGATAAGAATATTTAGAATACATGTTTAAAGACTAAAGATCACCGTATTATGATCTCATCATAATTCACTAAGTCATTCCATGCATTCCTCGACTTCATTATAAACATCACACGGAATAATAATGTACGCAAATATTTTATTCAATGAACTTAAATAAACATGGAAGTGTAACTGGATTGACAGCCACATTAATATCCATCATAAGCTACTTTCATTTTTTAATTCATTATACACTAAACACATTGTCTTTCACCTAGGCCTAAAAATGATTTTATAAGTCCAAGCCACAAATAATTTCCATCCTAATGAAAAATGGGGAAGATGATTTAAAAAATAAAGGGAAAAGCTTATGGAAAATTCAATTTTATTATCAATAAATAAGTCATTTAACCTGCTTTATATGTTTATGAGTCACATAAAAACTATAGGTATGGAAGACTATTTGTCTTTTGCTGAATGTTCTTTAGCTTTCATAATTAGTAATATGATAGTAAATTCCAATTATATATATATATATTAGTTTACATGACAATTAAATCCTTATGACTATCTTTAATCAACAAATATATTGTATACTGATTTGATCATACTACATATATGCAATAAAAAACAAAATTTTCCATAAATAGACAAGTTTTGCATTAGATTTGTGCATTGTGTGCTATGAAGATGATAAATGTATACCACAAGAGAGTGATCTCAATTTTTGGGCCAGGTTAGATCATATTTTGGAAAATGAAAAATTGAACACTAGATTCTTATTTTTTGGGTAAATTTAGGATTTAGGGATCTACCTTCTATCTGGAATATTTCATACATCTTATTTGGTTACACATGAGAAAATTTTCCAAAAGAAGTGGAAAACATGATGAGTATTACATAGACTGTAGATGGTTTAGCTTAAATATTAAAACTTTCCATCGCAATTTTTGAAACACCAAAAATAAAAATAATTGTAAGAAAAATCACTTACATGTTTGATCAAAAGAATTAAATAACTCTTGTATTAGCTGGTTAGTTTATTCCAAACTCAAATACCCAAAAGATATGGAAAAAGGTTTAGATAGAGGAAGATAGAGATAGAGAGATAGGGATGGAGACAGAGACAAATATATAGGCATGCTGTAACAGAGGAAGGAAGGGAGAATGGGAGAGGGAGAGAGACAGGTAGTGATAGTGGGAGATTTTGAGAGCGAGCGAGAGAAAGAGAGAAATAGAACCGTAGAGAGACAGATATAGATCGACAGACATATGACAACAGAGGGAGCATAGAGTGGGGAATAGAGTATAGGAGAAAGAAATAGAGAGAAACAGGAAGAGAAATATGAAGGAATAGAGAAACATAGACAGAGATAGAGGGATGTTGAGAGAGAGAAGAGAGAGAGAGGAAGAGAGCGTGAGGAAAACGTTTTTTACATCTTTAAAAAAATTCCAAGTACTGTTTTAAATCTTTGAGCACTCATGGATCCTTTTGTGGTGCCCATGAATAGATGGTCCCACTTATTTTTTATATACATATCTGGCACTTACGTTGCTTCGCAAAATGGAACTGTGTAGGACTGTTTTTCTCTTCTCTTTCCTTGTTCTTCCCTTGTTCTCTCCTATTCGCACTCTCTCTTGGTGGTAAATATGGGAGCAGACTCATACGAGTGTCAAGCAGGTGATTCTATGTCTTAAGCTGGTGGGATATCTTCACCAGGACTATTCTCTTGAGGGGAAGAACAAGTAATCCACCTAAAGTTTGCAAACCTATTTCCCTTATGTGTGCTTTCAAGCATAAGAAGAACTCTCAAAAAGACATGGTGAGAGAAAATGCATGGCTGTTTGCAAAGGGCTATGTTTAAGGAGAAATTTACACCCGTGACAAGAAACAATACCCTACGTGTCTTGGTAGCCCTAACACCACAAGGGGATGTAACTTGCATCATATTTAAGTCTATTCAGCCTTTCTCAATGGAAAGATATAGGAATAAGTCTATGTGAAGTAACCAAAATGATTCATAAAAAGGGTGATGTAACACAACTGGTTCGGCCACCATGTCGCATCAAAAGGATACTTTACGATGAATGAATGACTACGCAATAAAATGCATGAAAACGTAAAGGAAAATTCAACGAGAATACGCAACAACCGACAGATCTGGGGCGGGTTCAAGTGACGACACCGGGGGTCGAACCTTGTTTAGGCTCCCAATGAACATTGAGCTCAGCTCGATGGACCAACGTAGTGGGGGACAGGTTGCAATCCATTAGTGTCCACTCCGTCGTCGTTAACAAACTGATCCAACGCCATCAAGAATGTATCTAATATGAGACGGTGGCTAGTCCTATGTGATATCAACGGGCCTCTCAGGGTAGAGGAGCAGACGGTAACCAGTACTAGAAGAGATAATGATTCTGCAAGGTAAGGGGAAAAGAGAGTGTGACTTGTGGGCTGAAGTTTTGTGTGCACCTGTCGAAAACTTGGCGTTAGGGGAGGTCGACATATCACTTAAATCCAAGCTGGGATATCAGGATTGGATGTTATTTTCTCAGGTGACTTGCAATAATTAATGACTGAATCCTATTTAGTTTGAATCTGCATCTCACTAAGGATGGTAACACCCAATCCTGATCTTCCTGTCCATCGCCCCTGTAGTGGTAACATTCAACGGATAGTGTGTGTGCCCGTTGGAGCTCTAAACAGTGGATCAGGGTGCTAGTACTGCAATTAACTTGAGAGTGTGTGAGCGTGGGCGCCAAGGGCCACAAGCGCTCATGTAGGAAGCACAGGCTGTGTGGTAGCGCCATAGTGTGACACACGGAGCTGTGGGGGGAGCCGTGTGGCTGTGGAGGGGTGCATTGCATGTGCCGGGCATGGGGCAAGAGACATCTCACCAGGAGACTAAGGCAAACGGTGCACAATGAGCGCCGAGGCGGCTTGGGCTGTGTGGCACTCATGCAGGTAGTACTAGGCACTCAGTGCTCAGCTTGAGCCGAGCACTATGGCGTTCGATTGGACAAAGCAAAAGGTGTCGATGCGAAGGCTTAGGTGGCCTGTGGGATCGTCACGCCCATGAGTACGCAACACCCGGCCCAAGGCGTAGCAGCAGCGATGGGGGGTGCGGGCATAGGGCTGCATGGCTCAAGGCTCAGGAGCGCCCCTACCAAGGCGCATGGCACCTTGTCTCGTTACTTTGGTATAAACCTTGGTCTTCCCTCATGTAATGCATCTGAAGACCATGTAACCCTTTGATGATATTAATGCAATGACCCTATTCCTTGATGGGGCTGCATCCCCATCCTCTCCTCTAACCCCTTCTATGCAATCTTAAGCTATTCCAAAGACTTCTACTACAAGATATCAAGGCTGCACAATGTTCTGTTCCAAGCATTAAGGTCGGCACGTGCCAAGATTCAAAGAATTGTCCTAGCTCAGAATTTGATCATGTGAAAATTGGTATCAGAGACCACCATCGTTGTCACCGCCGTTGTGGGAATGACATCCTACAGTCATGTTTAGGGCTATCACAGCTTTTGCTGATGGGAATATCGATCTCTTCTCTAACATTCTGCCACTACCCTCTCTCCCCTTTCATTCTACCATATCCACTCATCCTTTGTCATTTTTCCAACCCCAGTTCTCTATCACACTTCCACTAGCCTCTCTCCTCTTTAATCCCTCCAAAACCCTATCCTTTCAGTTAGCATACCACCGTCCTCTCTCCTTTTTCCTTCATCCACTAACCTCTCTTCCTTGTTAGTCTTCCATGGTCCTCTCTTTTTTTTCATTCCTCCACATCTTTATCACTATCAGACCCCAGCCAATATTCTACCCTTTAGTGCCTCTGCCTCCAACAACAATCTCCCTCCCTCTACCTCATGTTCATCATCTTGCGCATCATGACCAGTCAATTCGACATGGTGTTCATAACCTATCACACATCTTAAGTGTGAAATCACAACTAAGAAATGGTCAATGTTCTATCCCAAGCCTGTTAAACTCTACTCCATTAAGAGGCAAGACAAAACTGATCAATGGTCATTATGAAACACTGAGCAGTTATTTAAACATGGTCAACAATCAACCCAGCCAATCAATAGTCTTACTCTCCACTCAATGGTCTACTCAGATCTGATCAATAGTCAAACTTGACATGATTAATGATCAGCTCTAAACCCTTTCCCAATGGCCAACTCTGCCAACTGAATGAACGATCAACCCTGACCCCCCAGAAAATAGCCACCTCTAACAACTATCCAATGGTCAAGGGCCATTTTTCACTATAATTGGTCAACACCTTTGACTCCCAATCAATGGTCAACATCTCTCACCAGGTCAACAGTTAATGAGGGACAATCCCGCTTTGAAGATCCGGTCGCACTAGTTTGTCATGCTAGGGCTCACGCGCAAGACCCAACCTTTAGAGTACTTGGCCCAGTCAATGGCCACAAAGGTTTGACATTATCTTTCCTTATATTTTCCTTGTTTAGTAGGCCTTATATGTTGGTCACATATGTGTTTGTTTTTTTTCGTTCACACGTGTTCGGGGCCTATGTGCAGACATACACATTTGTGTTTGTGTGAGTGCGAGTGTGGGCATGGTAGTTGGTATATCTCTTATAAAAGGTGGGGCCACTGATAAATGAATTTTTAGGGGGAAAATAATACATTTTTTAGCATCCTTTTATGCATCATTTTACATAAATTATCTCTATTTTACCATACTTTCACACCTTATGAATTATTTCATAAAATTTCTGAAAAATTCCTCACTTACCAATGAAATCCTATCCAGTGTTTAAATAAAGAAAAAAATGGGCATTATGAGCATTATGCATTAAACAAATGGGGTTATTTCAGAGTAAGGGACCATATAGCAACAGTCCTCAAGCTAACCACAAGCCATCAAGCGCAATGTGCTCAAGCTGGCCTAGCAGCTAGCGAGGTCCGTCACACAAGGAACTCAAAGAGTAGGCCATAAGAGGCCCACATAGCCAAGGTTGTGCCAAGAGGAGGCATAATATTTTATTTAAATTCTTAAGAAATGCAAGAATTATATAGTATCATGTCTTTTTGATATTTTCCATATGGGATTTAGATCCCATAATCGTACTTTTAAGTAGTAACGCACCGAGCCATAGAGCAAAATATAATCTCAGCCCAACGGGCCACTATCTAAAAGGAAATAAGAAAAAAAGGCAGAACTAGGCTTTGAGCCACCCTGGCCCCAAGTCTGAGCCAGTTTGGGCTTTTTTTTAAATGACGTACATGATCTTGTCCAATCTTCTTAAAGAAGATTGGGCAGTGAGGTCTGGCCATCCTATCTAATATCCCTTTTATTCTTTCTCTAGGCTAATGCGTACATGGGACCCGTGGGTGGACAAATCAGAAGAAAACAAGTTGCCTACATGGACGCTGATTCTTTGCTGATGTGGAAGCAGCGATACACCATAACACGGGTCCACGGCTGCAATTTAATTGCAGTCGTTGGGTTTTACAAGGACAATCGGATGGCCAGGGGCATTTTGGTCCAATAAACCCCATGTCAGTCAACCCTGCCTGCCAAAGGCTGTTCTCGGTCGGTGAAGGAGGACTAGTGGTGATCCAACGTCCAAGGAGGGTCACCAGGGCCATCCCCCTCCATCAGATGACCTTAGGGATCCCTCCTAGGCAATTAAAAGCGGACCAAGAGCCCTTAATTTAAGATATCTCGTCTCAGGAACGAAAATGGAGGCTGAGGTCCCTTCTGAGCTTGGAAGCAAGACGGCGGCATCATAACAGTGCTGGTGGCTATGGAGGACTCAATAAGGCTTCGGGGAAGACCCAATAGTGCTTAATTTTATGCCAGCAAGGGAGAGAAGAGAGGGGAAAGATGCATACTAACGCTAGACGGTGACGATCGGCACCGCCACTCTCGTTCTTCGATTCTAGGCAGCATCTGGTAAATTCAAGCTTTTCTTTGTTGGCATTTGATAGTTTGGTTCAAGTTTGTTCAATTAGCAAGGTAGTTCAGTTCGATCATGATTCATCACCAAGATATCATTTGGGTGTAGTATCGAGCACCTGGTGTCTTCCATAATTCAACTTCTATTTCAAAACATTATTGAAATTTAAATATCTATCTCTACTTACCGAAAATATTATAGGCATTATATTGGACACCTCACACACGTTCGACAGAATTTATCTTCTTAATTTTATTTTCTATCATAAAAATCATATACAATAAAATTACATAGATTATCATTGTCCAGCATTCTGTCGCGCCTCACGGGCGTTCGACAGAACTGCCCGTTAACCACCTACTTTCAATTATAAATAAGTGTATATAAAATATATAACCCATATAAGGTCAAATACAGTATACAGTTCTCTCATTTCGACCTCCTCTCAAGCATTTGGTGAAACACCTGGCCATATTACTTCAAAATTTACCCCTAAAAATACATAAAAGAATATCACGAAAATATACAGATATACATATCAACATATAGTAACTACTAAACACATAATTTTTTTTTTATAACCAACTTCTAGTAAAAATATTAATATCTTTACATTCTTTTAACTTTTGTCTAATCTCGTATTTCTATAATTTATTTTCCTATTCTCAATTACTGGTCCCACCATCCTCATATTCTAGTCATATTCTCATAGAGCTTATCGGCAGTTTAGGTGATCAGATCTTATCAAATTTTGATACTTCCTTTATCATTCTTAACTATTATTTCTCATAACTCTTAATGCATCTCTCATTTCTTTATTATTTCTAGTATCTCTAAGAATATATAGACAATACAACATTCTTTCACTTACTAGTTATTCAACTCCCACTACACTCACCATCTCCTTGGTAGTGTTACTATCATTATCCCTTAACTAGTAACTCAAGTATTGAATATATCTATAAAGGTCAGTCCCTGTGGAGACGACCTTACTCACATTATACATTTGAGTAAGTTTCTATACTTCATTAATTTATTTGATAGTAGGCAAATGAAATTTGCAACAACGTTTGAAATTTATTACCCCATTTGCCTTCATCAAAATTGGTGTCGTTGTCAGGGACTGGCATTCCTTGGAGTAATTTGATTTGGAGTTATTAATAACTTCTTTTACATATTTTGCATTCGCGTATTTTACATCTTGTGACTACTTGCATTCACTTGGAATTTCCTGATATTTCTTGATCATACCATCAGTATATTAGAACTTTGCAAAATAACTTTAACAAAAAAATAACAGGAAGTGGAAGCAAGTGAAGAAAAATAACAGAAAATTATTTCAGCATACGTAAATCATTTACCTATATTTTCTTAAATTGAACCTTATTCTTGACCAAGTTAGATTACTGTCCTAACGTTTTAGTGCATAAAGAAAATAAAATCCAAGTAAGTAAACTTTTTATCCAAGTAAGTAAATTTTTATTATTTTTACTTGCTTATCACTAACCATTGTTGCAGAAAAAAACTCAGGTACATCCTTCCGCATTATACAATAATTCAAGTTTTATACATGTTTATCTTATAAATTTGAATCATGGTGGTTGTGATTGAAACGATAAGGAGTTTATCTCCTTATCAAGACCTTAGAAAACCTATGTGTTTCATCATTAGAATTGATATGTTGCACTTCTTTTGGAAGATAACCTCATCAAGACCATTCATAATCATATTACTTGGCACAAGGAGATCCACTAAATAGGTGGGTTGGCTGCTTATGAACGGGCGGAGATCATTGCATAACCCACTAGCGGAACCGTTTGACTTACCTTCCAAAGAAGAGGAGCTTTCATCCCATAATTCTTGCTCATCAACAATAGATTGATTCGTCATGGCTGTGGGAAAACAAGGGAATGAGAGGATGAGGTTGAGGGATCATGCGACCCCTCTTCAGTATAGGCCCATCACCACTGTGCATGCATCGATTGGTGAAGGGATAAATTTTAGGATAGACTCTCACACTATTAGCCTATTACCTGTCTTCTTAGGAAAAACTATAGAATACCCCTACCAATTGATAGAAGATCTCTCTAGGGTATGGGAGATGAATAATTATCAACATGCTCCCCTAGAGATGCTCAATATGAGACTTTTTCCACTTACTTTGAGAGATAGAGCAAAAGAGTGGTTTAGGAATCTTGCCATGGAGCTGAAATTTTGGGAAGAATTAGAACAAGCCTTCATGAAGAAACTCTATCCCATTGAAAATACAAAGATGATTCAAAAAGCTATTAGAGAATTTCACCAAGTAAGGCAACCATTTAATGAAGCATGTAACGTTTAAGGGAATACACTAGGACTTGCCTTCACCATGGAGTAACCGAGCATGGATTGTGAAAATCTTTTATGAAGGTTTAAGTCACCATGATCGAATGATGTTGGATGTGGCAAGCGGAAGTGCTCTTATGAGAAAATATGATGATGAAGCCTTGGAGCTGATAGAGTTGGTATCAGAGAATAGTGAGCATCATGCCGCACTCGCGTGCCCTAATAGGGCTATTACCCATAGAAGAGGAGGCATCATAGATGCAAAGCTTGTCCAAACAGATATGATGATGGAAAAAATAGATAAATTAGTTGAATCTCAAAAAGCATTGGTGGAACGACTAACAGCACCCCACACTCCTCAAGGAATAGTAGGGCAAAATAGCCAAGAAACACCACTCTCATTCATGGCCAATACCAAAGAGCGTAAGAAAGGTGATGCTTGAGATGGACAAGAAATGATGGAGGTGCAAGAACAAAATCGTAACAATCGATACAATGGATGAGGCCAACAACACACGCCATCTTAGAGTGGTAGCTCCTACAATAACAGTTACCAAGGTGGTAGACACGATAGTCATCCTAGGACTAGTTATTCACCTCGACCAAGGAAGGGACCTGATCAAGCTTATCATCAATTTCCTAGCACTTACCACTGTACATCCCCATTTGCTCAAAATACCCCCGCACCTACTGATCTTGCCACTCACGATATGTTGAGAAAGATGATGGAGCAAATGACACTTCTCACTTAGTGAAATGAGGCACTGATGGAGTGAGTGGAATGACTAGAGTCCTCCAATACATGTGGCATCAAAGAAAAAAAGGTGAAATTTTCCGACCAAATCCCATCTCAACCAGCTACAAACACTAGGAACTTAGACGCACCACCTAGAAATCACCAAGTAAATCACATTCACCTAGAAGAACAAGGTGGGCAGCATTTGAATGCTATCTCATAACTCAGAAATGGAAAGACATTGATCGATCCTCACAAAGATGTGGTTCTTGAGGAGGAGGTAGAAACAACAGAAAGAGGTTATACGGGAAAATTTTACGAAGTAGTTGATCATCCACAACCATGAGTCCACACTCCACACATTCCCTTCCCAACAGTGCTCAATAGGCCACCTGTGAGGAGCTCCAAATCAACACAGAAATACTTGACAGTATCAAAGAAGGTAGAATTACTATAACCCTTATAGATGCGATCCAACACATATCGGGATATGCAAAACTAGTAAAGGGATTATGCACTCCTCAAAGATATCGGGATATCGAGCACATACCTGGATACGCAAAACTAATAAAGGGATCCAGCACATATCAGGATATTGAGAAGAAGAAGAAGAAGAAAAGATTGAAGAAAATGTGATTTTTTGAGATTTTTCCCTTTTTGTTTATTTTGAGCTTACCCCAAAATTGCAACAATGCCACTACAACTTCTGAATCATTAGTTTTCTCGCCGGAAACCGCAGCTGGATCCTCCTCCTTGGGCTGCGCGTGCCACCGTTGCAGCCAACTGCGCTGCCAGCTGTGGCCGTTGCCGACGGCCGTAGCTGCAGCCACGGCCTCAAGCCACAACCAGAATTGCAACCACAGTAGCGGCAGCCAGCTGCCATCGCAGCCTAATCACAACACTGGCCACTAGTCACCATTGTCGTTGCAATTGCAGCCGCGGTCGCAAATACCACAAACGCAACCCCAATTGCCAGGCACACCTACTAGCCTCGCCGCCATTGCACTGTCATGCCTCGGTGCCATCATACCTCGCTGCCACCGTGTCGTCATGCCTTACTACCTCGATGCCATCATGCCGCCACACCTTGCTGCCACCAGCGCCCCTTGCCACAACTGGGATGTCGTACCGCCACACCCTGTTGCCACGCCACTACGCCTTGCTGCTTCTCCTTGCCACTACGATTTCATTGCACTGTCCCATTCTATCGACGAACCTTGTCATTGCGTCGTTATCACTGCACTGCCACTACGTCGTGTTGATACTGTTCTGCTACATTGCTTGCTCTGTCGTTGTCGCATCCTGATGATGATGCATGTTGCCGAGATGAGCCCTACCGCACTAGCCATTGTGCCCTTACCGTGCCCATTGCTGCAACGACTGTCAAGGCTGTCACCGCGCCTCACTACGCCACCGCACCTACCCCCGTCTTCATCAAGCCTACGTGTGGCTTTCCTTCCACTACTGCTGAACCAGGCATGTCACGCGTCTATCACTAATGGTATGCTTCTAAACTCCCACTCGGCGTTATGTTATTTCTTTCAATGCCTTTGAAATTATAATTTATGTATATTTTCTTTTTCTCAACATGGACGTGGACGAGTGGGATCCGAGTGTAATTGGGATATTTATACTCGCTCCATGCCTATAAACATTGACAAATACTTCACTTTATAAATAAATCCCCCAAGGTGGCGTCCAGGGCAGGGATGGATCGGTCTAAGGGCACAACCCCCGGGTTGGCCTTACCGGGCACTGTTTTTTTGCCAATAAAAAAATGCCTCTGAAATGTTTTCTCCACCGCTGGAGTTAGTTTAGTGATAGGTAGGAATATATTAGTGGGAATGGTTTTTTTTATCGGCACGATTTTGGTTGATACTTTGAATGATGCATGCACGAGCAGGAATCGTTGTACTCGCACCGTCCACCCTCAACCTGTTATCTAGGTCATCAGGGGCATAGTGGCATTCCCAGGTCACATTTACCGTAGCACAGTGGTTGTTAGTGTTCGTCAATGCCGGATTTATGCTTCTCAGAGATTTCATTGTTGCATCAATACTTGCATTACATCCACATTAGTTGTCTCCACTACATGACATGACTGCCCTTGTCCTCCCTGTGTATAACACGAGTCGTTAGATCCAGATGTTTGTCGTGTTACATCAACAGTTCTCCTAAAACACTATCATGTATTTCATTAAGATGCTAAGATGCTAGGATACTAATATATTTTAGGGCCCATCTTCTACTCTCTAGTAAGGCTTATTATTAATTTCAATATTTTTTTTATCTTTTATCCTGTGCCATCAGATTAAGATAGTTAAATTTGAGTGATCAACAAATCCTTAACTATTGAGATCTAATGGGCATTGCGTCCAGGGATTAATATACACCATATTGCTTATAGACAGTCCTCCGGCTCTTGACCAAGGAAAAGGGATATTCCACTACTGATATCCCAAGAGTTCAATACTCAAAGCTATGGTGTAATTGGGAGATTTTCTTCAATCAAGTCCATGTAATCCTTATTTATCATTTTTCCCTCTCCATCTTAGTTACTCTACATCAGCAAAAAAAATCATTGTGTTGAGTAACATATCAAAGATACCTCTTTTAATTGATCAAAATCACTAGTCTTACTAGAAGCATTGTTAATTTCTCTTTATATGTATCAATTACAACATGTTTGGCTTTCTTGAGCCACTTTCATGATATTCCATTGATCCCGCTTTATTTTTATGTTTTTATAAAATATTCTGTCTATTTTTATTACCTTTTAGGAGCATCCTCTCTGATATCTTATATTCCACTAAAAACAATTGATTATTTATTTATAATTGTTTGATCATTGCAATCAATTGACAATACATTGAAAACCAATGGCAAAACACTTTTATTCATTTTCTGAATAAATTAATCTTGTATTTTTTCCAATGTAGAAACTTCTTCCAATGGGGTTATTAAAAGGGCATTACATACATCAACACATTATTTTAGATACTGAAATTATTTGGCACAATCATTAGAAAGTAGATGGAAAATTTTATTATCTAGACTATTCTTGTGGAATTCACTGTGCATATAGAAGTTTTTTAAATCATATCTAATTGTTATTTTCTCTGATATAGTCTGTTCAAACAGTTTTGAACCTAGGGTGTAAGTATTCCTTCATTTTTCTTATTGCATGATATGATTCTTTTTTTTCTCGAGCACATCCAAAGCAAGGAATCCTCTTGTCTTGGATACTTATGCCATTTATTTATTTTCTCAAGGTGTGTTTTTCACTAGTATAAAACAAATAGTTTTTCTCGTGGGTTAATTTTTGGGTGATGTAAAAATAATATATTTGGCTCTATCATTTCTTCGAAATTGGATAAACTTGGATGGATACGAAAAAAAATTATTTGTTTTCAACATCTTAGACATGTAAAAGAAATTGTGTGACCTTTCAATTCATACATCATTTTCCTATAAACTATTTTTCAAACATGGAAGAAAGTTATTCCATGGTTTAGTTCGAAAATAGAAGAAACCAAAAAAGATTTTGATCTTATTTACATCCTAATTCCCAAAGGATTATCTCGATAGGTGTTTATACCATGTCCCTTTATACTATAATTCATCCTCCATTTTATTTCATTCACTGGGATTTTGTTCATTTCATTTATTCTGTAAACCTTTACTTTTTCTTTGGAAACCAAAGTAAATGTTTTCAATGATGGATCCATCTTCTTTCTGTTTAGTTTCTTTAGGTTAAAAAATTATTTCTATCTCACTGTCTTCATCATTTTCCTCATTTTCTTCTGTTTCCTTCAGTTTGTAGTTATAATAGATAAAGAAGTTATCCATGAATAATAGTATACACAAATTAAAAATAAAATACTAAAGTTTCAAGCCATAGAGTTTCTCAACCCTGAAAGAAGGTACTTGCTATATTGAATGGGAGAGGGGGGGAGATAGAGGGAAAAGGAGATGAAGAGAGATATAGGGAGAAGAAGAGAGATATAGAGAGAAAGAGAGAGGGTGAGAAATAGAAAGAGGGAGAGAGAGGAGGTGAGAGAGATATAGAGAGGGAGTGAGAGAGGTAGAGAGATAGAGAGAGGGAGAGTGACATATTTAGAGAAAGGGAGAGAGAGAGAGAGAGAGAGAGAGAGAAGGAGAGAGACAGAGAGGAAGATAAGATTGATAAAGGGAGAGAGGAGAAATAGAGAGAGGGAAAGAGAAGGAGAGAGACAAAGAGAAGGAGATAAGAGAGATAGAGCGGAGAAATAGAGAGAGAGAGAAAAGGAGAGTGGAGAATAGAGAGACGGAGAGTGGGAGATAAGATAGATAGGTAGAGAATAAGAGAGAGAGAGAGAGAGAGAGAGAGAGAACAAGATAGGAAGAGGAAGAGGGAGAGAGCGCGAGATAGGAAGAGGGAGAGGCAGAGAGTGCGAGATAGGAAGAGAGAGAGAGAGAGAGAGAGAGAGAGAGAGAGAGAAAGAGAGAGAGAGTGGAGAAATAGAGAGGGGAGGATATATTTAGAGCGAGATATATGATGAGGCGGAGAGAGAGAGAGGAGAAATAGAGAGAGGGATATATAATAACGCTCGGTCTTGCCTCAAGAAGAATAGATAGAAGAAGAAGAAGGGAAGAGGAGACGAGAAAGAAGAAAGAAGAGAGGGAACACAAGAGTAGTTAAGATCGTTGTATTCCGCGAGATCCTGATGTACATTAGGTGTGTTTTTATAATACTTAGCAGTGATAATAATAGTAAATGTCCGTTATTGGAATGTATCCATTGTAACGACTTACAACAGATATATTCCGTTTGAACTGAGATTTAATCTCAGTCGTTATAATAAGTGGGACCACCGATCTTGTCCGTTGATCGGTGTGATGTACCCCACTGTTATAGAGATTGAATCTCAGCCGTTATAACTAAAGGGTGCACCGATCGTTGTCGTCGATCGGTGCTATGGTCCCCGTGAGATCCCTACCGTTATAACCCTATACTACGTTTAATCCTGGCCGTCTATGTGAGCCTATATTGAGTCCTAAAATCTAAACCTCTAACAAGTATATAATATATGTATTTTACTAACTATTCTTGATTAATTCCTATCGATGAGTGCCATCGTCGTCGCGAGTCTCCGACTCCTTTATAATATATATGTGTGTGTGGAGGGAGAGATAGGATGAGGCAGAGAGAGAGAGAGAGAGGAGAAATAGACAAAGGAAGAGAGAAGCAGAAATGGAGAAAGGAAGAGAGAAGGAAAAATAGAGAGAGTTAGATATATATATAGTGAGAGAAAGAGATATGATGAGGCAGAGAGAGAGCGCGAGATAGGAAGAGGGAGAGATAGAGAGAGTGTGTGTGTCTATGAGATAGGAAGAGGGAGAGATAGAGATAGAGAGAATGTGTGTGTGTGTGTGAGTGTTAGGCCCCTAACTAGTCGGCATTCCTTGCCTAGAGGCCTGCGTGCTTATTGGGAAGGTTTGTCCGCACCTTGGCTCATGACATTTCTAAGGACTGAGTCATTAGGGATAGCGATATCCAAATACCTAATCTATTAGGCCATTGCCACTACCGATGGTGATTCACGGTATACTGCGCACGCGCCCGTCAACGCCCAAGGTGGGACGGATCAAGTACGGTCCACGCGTGCTGGGCGCGCGGCACAGGCACGCGCGCGGCAAGCGTCGTGCGCCAACGCCAAGCGCCGTGCGCCAACGCCAAGCGCCACGCGCGGGCGTCAACGCTACCCGCCAGCGCCGAGCTGTGCGCAGGAGCGGGAAGCACTGCGCGCGGGTGCGACGCGCAGGCCGGGCAGCATGCCGCGGACGCAGCGCGCGGAGATGTGCGGGATGCCGCGCAGCGACCGCGCGGGCGGCGCGCGCATTGCGTGTGCGGGGCGCGCGGCTGGGAGACATCCCTGCCAGGAGACTAAGGCATGTGGCGCACTGAGAGCGCCAGGACGGCACAGCGGGCGCGCGGCGCCCCTGCGGGTAATGCTGGGCGCATAGCGCCCAGCTCGGGGACACCGGACGCGGCGTCATCGCGCGGCTGCGCGCTAGAGTGTGGACACGGGTGCTGGTGGCGTGTGTGATCGTCAAGGTAGGGGTGGCGTGTGTGATCGCCACGCCCGCGGGCGCACGGCGCCCGGCCCGGCGCACGGATGAGCGGTAGAGCGGGCGTGCGCGTGCAGATCGGCGGCCTTGATGCGGTGCGGCGACATTACCTCGGCGCAAGGCGCCTCGTCTCGTTCATTGTAACATCCCTCGTCTTCCCCCATGTAATCCATGATGTATTCCGGATGATATTAATGCAATGACCCTATTCACAGACGGTGCCTGGCACCACCATCTCCCCTAACCCCTTCTAAGCGATCTTAAGCAATCCCAAGAGCTTCTGCTGCAAGAGATCAAGGCTGCTCAGTGTTCTGCCCAAGCACTGAGGCCGGCACACGTCAGTTCCGGGCCAAGAGTCCTAGCCCGAGATTTGACCGTGTGACAGTGAGAGATAGGAAGAGGGAGAGATAGAGATAGAGAGATATAGGAAGAGAGATATATGATGAGGGATAGACAAAAAAAATAGAGAGGGATATATATGTATATATATACAGAGAGAGAGAGGAGAGAGAGAGAGAGAGAGAGAGAGAGAGAGAGGGAAAGGATATATTGGGTCGCCTAAATGAAATGACCCAGTGGAAAAGAGACTGACTGGAGGTGAAAGTTCAGTCCTGTCAGCATCCTTCTTTCTCCAAATGCCACACTGCAGTCCACTTCTTAAACATAAAACCCCGGTAGCTTTCTCCCTCTGCCCTCCTCTCCACCTTCCCCCGTTGCCAACCCACCCTTCTCCCTCTCCCCATGTCTCTCTCCACCACCCCTTCTCAAGTTTCCACCATCTTCTTCTCCATCCCTTCTCACGCCGGTACCCTTCCAACCATCCCATCTTCTCACTCTATCCATGGCGTGCAGCTCCCCATTTCCCCTTCTCCGCTCCCTCTCCGCCATCAAAATCGCCTCTTCCCCGCAAGAAGCGATGTGGGTCTTCAAAACGACCATCGCCTGCAGCAGCCCGACCCGCCATGACCCTCTTATCTCCCACGTCGTCGTCTCTCTTCTCAAAGCTTGCTCCCGCTTGATGGGTCTTCCCTGCCCGTCCTTCTTCCGCCATCTCCACGCCCATCTCCTCAAGACAGCCCTCCATGCCCACGTCTACGTCGGCACAGCCCTTCTTCACGCCTACGTTCTCTCCTCCTTCTCCGACGCGCGCCGCCTGTTCGATGAAATGCCCGTAAGAAATACGGTCACTTGCAACACCATGATATCGGGCTATGCTAGACAAGGCCACTTGCAGCTCGCTCGCTGCCTGTTTGAGAGAATGCCTCAGCGAGATGTCGCCTCTTGGTCTGCCATGATTGGAGCTTATCTCGATATGGGTGTTTTTGTTGAGGCCTTCCAGCTCTTCCGTACGATGATCTTGACTGACGAGATGATCAAGCCTGACCAGCAAACTCTGGTGCCGCTGCTCTCCTGCTGCGCCTCGAGAGCTTCTTATATCCTTTTGGGTAAGTCTATCCATGCTTACTCTCTCAAGTCGTCCATGGAAATCAATGTTCAATTGGGAACTGTCCTCATTGATATGTACGCTAAGTCTGGGTGCTTGAGAAATGCTTACACAGTGTTTGATGAAATGCCTGAGAAGAAAGTGATGACATGGAGTGCCATGATTTGTGGACTGGCAATGCATGGCCATGGCCATGCTGCCATGGATCTCTTTAAAGAGATGAAGGAGAAGAAGGTGAGACCCAATGAAATAACTTTTACTGGAGTTCTCAATGCCTGTTGTCATGCTGGGTTAGTGGAGGAAGGGAAGAAGAGTTTTAATGTTATGGTTGAGGAGTTTGCCCTCAGCCCAAGTGTTCATCATTCTGGGTGCATGGTTGAGTTGTTGGGCAAAGCTGGGCTTGTTGATGAGGCCTTTGATCTTGTGGAGAAGATGAAAGGGGAGCCTAATATAGTAATTTTGACCTCTTTGCTGGCTTCTTGCAAGATGCACAGGAGACTTGATGTTGCTGAGATGCTAATTGGAAGGGTTTTGGGGATGGCAGACCCGGAGGTTGATGGTGGGATTTATACCCTGGTTTCTGATTTGTACGCCATGGCTGGAAAGTGGGCTGATGTGGAGAGTGTGAGGGTGTTGATGGATAGAGTGCGGGTGAAGAAGAAGAGAGGATTGAGCTTGATATAGGAGGAACATTTGTTGAAGAATGAGGTTGATCACTAATTACGGGTGATGTCCCCTCTTTTTCTTCAAAAAACTATATTTTTTGAGGAAAAAAGTACTTGAATGGAATCACAGTGCTGAACTAATGTGTGTGCGCCCATTGCAGATTCAGGTATCTTACTAGTTTGGTTGATGAATCATCTAATGACTCTTTTGATCGGATCCACAGACTTGGTTTGGTCTTGATCTGGATTTTGCCGAGTTGATAGGTCGAGCTGGGAACAAGGTTTGAGCTTAATATAGAGGGAAAATGTTCTGTCAAAATGCATGAATTGGAGCAAAGTTGTGGAGAGTTTTCTGGGCAAGAGCAGATTCAGTTTTATCTTTAACAATACCTGAAAGAGGATACAGACCTGGTGAAGAATCGTTGAATGTTCGTCTTAATTGGAAGCCTCAGCCATGACTTTTGAACTTGAGGTATAAGGACAACTTTTTGGCAAATACACGAATAGAAGCGCAGTTGTGGAGATTTGTGTGAGCCAAGAGCAGATTCCTGTGTATCACTTGGAAGAACGAGAGAGGATAGACTGGGGGAGAAAAAATGTCGAGCAGCCCTCTTGATCAGATATGCCAACTCAGATTGATTGATCTTTGATCTGTCTGAGTCATTGATCGACTATACATGGAGATTTGAGCTTGGCAAATATATGAAGAGAAACTCCAGTGCCCACAGGCTTCTCTTCATTGTATTTGCCTACAAGTTTCTCTTCATCGTGTGGCCACACCTTTGTGTTTCTAATTTATTTCGCAATAGCATGAATAGTAGCACATTATAGACAGTTTTGATGGTGATGTGATGGACAGTTTTGTTGCATGATGTGACAGATAGGTTTGTAATGTGGAAGATGAAGTGGTGATTTGATGGTGAATGTGACCGATTTTTTTTTGTAAATGATTATAAAAGTGGAAAATTTTAAGATCTGTGTAGATGATTTGATAAAGGAATTAATGGGGATTTTTTAATGTATTCCTAAATTGTTTTATTCAAGGTACTAAGTGCTTTATTTTGTGAGGATTAATATACCTATTTGTAGGATAAAAAAAATAACTTTTGAGGAAGCAACCTATAAACCATGGCAGAGGGTGAAACACAGTTTAAGATGTATAACATCTTAGATCAGATGTTTTAATCACAGCTCAAAGCCAAAAGTCAATCTTTCAAACATCAACTGTCCTTGTTAGGGATGGGAAACTCATTTTTTATCCTCAAAACAAAGGCTGTTGGTCGACGAATGAACAGGTCAAAATCGTTGGTCTTATGAAAACTGTGGGCCTTATGAGAATCCTGTATTATTAGAGGGAGAAAGAGGAGAGAGAGAGAGAGAGAGGAGAGAGAGAGAGAGAGAGAGAGAGAGGGAGAGAGAGATGTAATGTTGCATCACATCTGTGACTGTCTTGTCATTATCGTGTCACTAGCTAGTGGCAAACTGAACTGAGTTTTGGGATTCTTTGATTAAATCAAGTTGTGTTTTCCTATACCAATGACTGTGGCAAAATTGCAACTAAGTTCTTTCCCATTTACGAAACGGGAGGGTTGATAATGGTCTAAATCAGTGTGATTTTTTTGTCTGTATCTGTCTTATTCTATTAAATTATAGGAATCAGTAAAATTTTAGTTATTTTGTTAACTTTTAGACTGGTAATTTTTGTTTGCATGTCCCGTTCAACTCGAGAGAAATATCACCTATATTTGGTTATCATGTTTGCATACTTTTATCCCTGGAGAGATATCACAGAACGGGTTTGTTTTCATTGAAACATTCCCAGAATTTACTAGGCTTTTTCTTTTAATAGCTCATATGAATACTCTGTAATCTTGACAAAGATTTTATGTGAACCAAATAAAGAGATGGATCTAGCTTCATGAAGTCAAAATATGATGGTCGTTAAAATAAGCTATGTACTTCAAAGGAATCTGGAAAATGTGAAGAAAATGAAAGTCTCAGAATACTCGATAAGCTAAAAACGTTGCAAAGTGCAAGAAACCAATGGATCTTTCAACTTTCTTCTAATTTTACATAAAGTTGTTAGATCCATTGAGAATTTTTTTAGTTGCATTTAAATTTTCCTTATTTGCTGGCCAAAGAGAATATGGATCATCGAATTCAAGGAATGTTAGTGCCATTTTATTGGTAGAGTTAGTTGAAATGAAGTGACAATTTGAAAGGTTACTTTCTCTATCACAGCATTGCAAATGCAACTCGTCTTAGAAATCTATTTTACAGGAGATTGATTTCATATGAGATTTATTTTATAGCTTATTATGATAATATATCTTGCTGCTAGCTTGTGATGCTTTTATCTTGTCTGTGGAAATATCAGTTAGAAGTGAGATGGATTTTGCCTTCTTATCCAAAATTCTTTGTTAATTTTGTGTCTTTCGACTTAGCAATTAAAATCCTTACCACTGCAGTTTCAATAATCTGAACTAAGCTTCCAATAATTTTGGTAAGCTAAAGTCGAACCAGTAGTCCTTTTTGAATATTTGTTTTCTCTCGTGAAGGATCATTACAGAATGGATGAAATGAAATAAATAAGTTTGACCACCATTAATTTTAAGTTGTTTTTTTTATCTATAATGATTCAGTTTTTCAAATGTTTGGTAAAATTATATCTGCATTTTTTCATCCTCGTCCGATCCATTCAGTTTTTGGTAACCATTAAGTCATCTATACAATATAATACCAATTCTTAACTGACCTATAACGGTTGATTGCCCACTAATTGTAATATAGATGGAACTAGAGATATGTTGGTAATCATAAAGCCAGAGATGAATAATTAACCCTAAAGTGAATTTTCGAATTATGTCTCAGATATAATGATACCTTATCTGGTCGATCTGGAAAATTTTATTCAAATTCTACAGCACTGGACATTTTACATCTGTAAACTTTACCATATTTTTCTTTAACCACTTTTCTATAAATATAATATTACGGATTTAAGATGCCCTTAAGAAGCCCAAGAAGGGAAATGTTTATCATTGGATTTGGATAACCTAGTCATCACAGTGAAATAACTCATGTCATTACACCACAACAAATTTTAAGATATCTAAGGATTAGAAAAGTTCAGGCCTTAGATTAAGTGAGATGGTGTAGCCCTTTAGACTGTCACATTTTTCAGAAGATATCCTGTGTATTGCATAAATTTGGTCGATATACACAATAAACTTTATGTTAGGATATGATATGTTTCTTAGTGCATCCTTTTCCATGATATCTGAATATGGCCAACTGCATACGCCTGAGAATATTATGGGGGTTGTATAAAAATGAACTATGATATGGTTAAATCTAAGCATCACAAAAAAAATTCCATGAGACTTTTTCCTCTTCAAAAAGCATTACCTGGTGAGTCAACTAAGTTTGTCGTCGAAAGATAATGCATCTCTTCGCCTAGAGTGATACCCAATCAGCTGTTGAATGACAACACATCTTTTTTTCACCTCAAAAATGTCTTTTTTTTCAAATCAGCATACAACGCTATAAAATCTCTAGGATTAAATTTTTATGTAAGCATCATCCTGTCAGTCATGATATTTCCTGACACATTAACCCAGATGTACTTATGTCAAGCTCCCAATAAGAGAAAACATGCATGAAACATAGTTGTTAACTAAAATTAAAATAAACCTAGTTAGCTAAAATTAAATTAAAATTAAAATAATTAAAATATTAAAAAAAATTAATATGTACCTTTTTAAGAGTAAATAAAAAGATGAATCATTTCTACTCTCCCCCTTGCATTACTCATTTAGATGTTTTGATGTAAAAGCTGCTTCTGCGACTCAATGATTAATTGGCTTAAAAATTAATCATTTGAGAAAAAAGTGCCAGTGAAATCAATTTAAAAATCCAACCAAACTTGATATATGCCTCTTAAGAGTTATGGAGTCCAAGCACATAGAATATGTGATAAAGATGAGCAATACGGAAAAGGAGAAATATCTATAAAAAATCTTCTGATGATGATCCAAGAAAACTCATCGAATATCAAAAAATGGAATATTTCTAGACATTATTCGAGGCATGACAAGCCCCAGGAATAAAACCCCCGACTCATAATGAAACTAGGATTCTTCATAAAAAGGTTCCAATTTCAGACTCTACAGCACACAACTTACAAGATGTAAGTAATTTAAAAAGATAACTGGAATTCAATGACAACACTTACCTTTGACAAAGGTTGCCAGTTTGAAAACTACACACTGGCCCACAATTAATAGACTAGGCCGAGCATAATGAAGCTCTTTGTTTAGCAAGCAGTTCTTTAAGCTTTTTGACATGTTGGGGGCTTTCAAGCAAGAAATCCTCGAATGACTCCCTCAAACTTTTCAGAACTGCTACATCACTTTCGTTAGAGCGCCTATTGAGCAGTGTTGAGAAGAGATTCTCCCACAATGCAACATTCCAGTACCTGGCATTTAGAAAAATGTGATGGTTGAAAAAAAATTTGAGAGCTGAATTCGATTGGTGAGGAGAGATAATGTGGATGTCAGGGAAAAAGAAAGAAAATCAGAAAAAAAACCCATCTCTATTTAACTAGAGAATTATTTACCTTTATCTAAAGAGAGAAAATTTCAGTAGAACCCTCTGTTCTAACTCAAAGTATAGAAGTTTAAAGTTTTTTTTTTCAAAAGAGACTGGGTTAGCTTTGTAAGATGATCAAAAGTACCTTTTCAGAGGCAACTTGGGCTTGTAAGAAACAGTACCATCTGGGCTTGCCTTCTTCATGATACTCATGTAAGAACCATGGAGCATCATATGAACAATAACGCAAAGCCCATACGTATCAACCTGTTCGCATAAAGTTGACTCTATAAGGAAATTTAATGTTTGACTTTATAAGCAAATTATGATTCAACAGATGACAGGAAAACCTGAAATGTCCATGGTTTATCCTCCTGCATCTGGACACAACGAAAACCAGATGTTCTGCAATCTCCCACAAATTCTGTCCCAGGGGGAAAGAGGTTTAAATCTATGCCCCGGCCCCAGTCCACAAGACAAAGCCCCTGCACAAGGATTAGTCTTGAGAATAATATATATATTATTCTCAGTTTTAAAATTTGAGAAGAAGAAAAGTTGATAATATATTATCTCGACCTACGAAACCAACTCGTAGTAATGTACATTCTATACCAAATGATGTATTCCAAAAAGGAATTTCCACTTCAAGACACTCTTGTAGTGACACAATATATCTGTACATTACTTTGAACAAATCATTTGGCATAACAGTGTGATTTCCATAGTATTTTTTATATCCACACAGACTTAGTAATGAAAAATATTTCAATTTCCAATTTCAAAAAAAAAATTTCAATTTCCAAAAAAATAAACTATTTCAATATCATCATAACAAATCACACGCATGAATTAGCCTGATTACTAGTAATTTTCATCTGTCTCGATTAAAATTATATAAAAAAAATGATTATTTACCATCTCAACATAAGAAATTAGTTTTTTTACAGAGTTTCTGATAAAAAATCAACCATTTTAGCAAGTATGTTCATAACTTCGTAAATATTTAGTCAGAAATACCAGGCCACTCCAAGATCCTTTTCTGGATCGAAATCCATCATCAGTGAGCTCGTCACCTCTGAAAGGAGCAGAAGAATTAGAAATAGTAGTGCATCACAAATTTCATGGCGAATTTGAGAAAAAATTTAAAGAGAACAAGACAATAAAGAAGAAGCTTTCCAGCCAACAGACCAGGACAGTAAAAAAGTTCCTTGGCCGGGAAGAGCTCCCAGAAGCTCCACCCACTCCCTTACTTCAATTAAAAAGCTACTTATACTCATGTTTCCCCATTACATCAAATGAACCCTTTTACCCTTCCACTCAAAAAAGAACCTCTCTCACAACTGATTATTCCACCAATTCTTCCAAGAGAAAGAGGTTGACAATAATACATTTAGATTAGGAGATTATGTGCACCAAGTGAGTCATATTTGATTCCAGAAGCAACAGACACAGCTTGTCTGGTCAATGTAGTCAAGAAAACTAAATAGTTTCTCAGAGAGAGTTTAAGGACAAGGAGGATCACTAAATTATGTGAGCTGTAACCGAACTATTGTAAGGAGTCATTCTAGAATACAATAATAGGGCAGTGGGGCATCATTTACTGACTCACACATTATCCAATGCATCCCATCTGTTGAGGATCTTATCTTAATGGAGCCTTAAGTATGTATCCAAGTAACTCAAGAATCCACCAAGAATATAGGGATGAGAGTAAACAAAACCCACACAACGATTTGGAGAAAATAACCTTCTTGAACAGGATGATAAGTGTTCACAACAGTGGTCCAAAATAGCAAGTACAAAAGGAGAAAAGAGAACAAGTTCTCCAAAAAAGGACTAACCAATAAGAAGATACGCCAATGGTGTCACCTTCTTACAAAAGCCTCTTTGCAAGATGCTTTGTCCCTAACTCTTCTCCAACTCTCCAATTAGCAAAGCTTGAATCCTCCGAGGATGATCAAAAGATGCTCTCAAGAATTCCTTCAGAACTCTACCCATGATGAGGAAGACACCTCCTTTTATAGAGCTCCTTGGAAGCTTCTAGAAACCTCTCTCTCTAGAAGGTTTCCACAACTTTCTTGAACACCTAGAAAGACCCACAAGCTTCTAGAAAGATCCATTAGCTTCTAGGATGGACTAGAGGCTTGATAAGATTCTGGAAGCATCTAGAAGGTTCTAGAATAGTCTTGATTTTTCTAGAAGCATCTAGAATTCTGGAAGAGTCCAGAGAATTCTAGATCATTCTGAAAGCTTCTAGAACAAGAGTGTTGAACAAGTCAACCCTCACACCATCCTTGATTTCTTCTAAAAGATATGGTAAGTTCCCACAGGACAGTGACACAGTACATAAAAATTTGTGGTCAATCCTGCATTAAAATTCATCAAATGGCACGCTTGGCAACCCTTGTCCTGTTGTGGTATGTATTAAGAATGGATAAGCATAAGTCTAGATCGACCAGAAATGAGGGAGACCCTATACAACCAACAGTGACAGAAGAGTTGGAATGGAAGCTATATCCTAATTACATAATGACTGGGTCTCGGGCAACGTAAATGGATAGCGACACTGGAAAAATTTTAAGGAACCAGGAATTAGGAGTCCTCTTTCCTCAAAAAGTTCTCAGATCCCGTCTGGCTGACCAAGTGGCAGCCATTTGGGGAAGCAATGATAAAGCCCCTTCACGACAGAGAAAGAGCACATGAGACTTAAAGACTAAATCCCTCAACCTAAGAAACAGAAGAATGAACAGTTGTTGGCACCCATTTTGAATAATTGAGAAGACCTTTTTATATGGACTCTTAAGAGAGAAAATTTTTACATCAATTAGACCCAGCTATAGCATGGCAAAACTTCAGTCTAACGATGAAACCAACTAAAATATACCAAGAAGCAAGGCCTAAGCTTCTAGACAAGATACCATTGCTCTTATGTAACAAACTTGCTAAAACTCTATGCATGCTCGCAAGACAAATGTGAAACACACAAAATCTCCTAATTCTGTTTTCTGACGTCAGAATTTTCATAAAGCCAGTACTGAAAAAATGATACGTTACAATCTTATTCAAGAACCCGGATCCATGACAAAATAAAAAATGGAAGTATCTACAATTTGACTAACTCCAACAACCTATATCAATAGCAGAACACATTCAAAGCAAAATATTGCAGTAATTGATTGGAAGGAGAGTGAGTTGGATTGGCTCTCTCTCTTAGCCTGCAGAGATCACACAAGAATGGTCCTTGTATCACAACGACTCACTTGGATTATCTCACATTGTATGGTTCTGGTTTGTTGATTACACCATATCTGCAGGTTCCAGCCAGCAGTTGCTGCGTTGATCTTGATAAATGGACAATGCCTCCTCAATTTTCCATCAAATGATTTATAGAAAGCATTTCGCACCAATCTTTATTTGAAAGGCTCACGCATTGGTTATACCACATGGCTATGGTGTTGTCTCTCTTCTCCCAGCATAATGATAAGCGAGTACGAGGCCATTCTCATGATATTGGTTAATCTCTTCTCATTACAGACTGGGCCAACGAACCACTTGGATTATCTCACATTGTATGGTTCTGGTTTGTCGATTACACTATCAATCATAGTCTCGGAGAAAGATAACATTCAAGTTCCATTCAGAAGTTAAATTTGAACTTGTTGGCTGGGGTACAATGTAGTAACTGAGTCCCAAGCTTGAGTCAGGGCTTAAAAGACAGGAACATTTTGTAAGCCTTTAATAATATGGGGGTTTTGACTGTGTTCATGACCCATCATTATGTGTTTCACAATTTTGAATATTTTTGGATTAGTCAACTTAATGTCCAATATTCGGAATAGGCCTACCAGTTGGCAAATCACAGGTTCACCTCAGAGAAGATTTTTGAGTTGTTTAGAACCCACCTTGTTTATTCTCCATGAGAGAGTTGACTATGACACATGAGTTGGATGAGAATGTTGACAGGTAATTCTACATCTATGACAATTGATGTGGTCAATAGGACACCTTATTTCCTACTGACTACATCCATTGTTGACCACTCAATAGGCTCCAGTGAAGAGTTCACAGAGAAAACAAGAGGATATCATCCTCTAGTCTGTTGTCCATGATCTGTGAAAGACCTGACAGGTAATTCTCTCCCAAAAGTTCCAAATGCTTTGTTTGGTTGAAGATGGTAAAGTCAACTGGTACATAGTCTTTCAAAACAAAGTCAACTAGAACAGAAACTTTATCCCAAATGCAGGGGCAAACGGCTGCATAAATTGAAAGTTGGATTCTTTCCAACTTTGAGGTGTATCAGTTCTTATATTAGGAACCATTCAAGCCCCGTGTAACTCATACTGTAGCTCGCATACCCAAAGAAAAAGAGTGCAATCTATAACCGACAACACCAGTAAAGATTATTTCCTCAAAATGAAGTAATATCTACTGCACGTAACTGTACTTTATCACTTCTCTGAATCTAACAACACGGTACAAACATGTTGATGGAAAAATTAGACGCACTGGATAATCTGTACCTAGTATAGCGCATGAGCAAATTATCTGGCTTGAAATCACCGTGGATTATCCCAACGGAATGAAGAGTTTCCAATATCCGAAGCATCTCTATTGTGTAGAAAATACATAGCACTTCCTCCATATGTTTTTGCAACACTAAATAGGAATTTATAGCATCCTACAGAAAAATGATGATGAATAAATAAAGTCAGGAGAAAATGTAATATATATAGCCTTTCTAATGAATATTTCACGTCAAGACCACAATTTACCTGAAGGGTTCCATGAGATAAGTAGTCAGTCACGAGTACACTCCAGTCAGAGTAAACATAGATTCCATGAGCAGTTCCAAAGCTTGATCTCTGAATAAACAAGTAATCTTTCCTAAATTAAAGCTCAAACTTGTTTAAGCTCATAAGAGTTGATCTATAGAAAAATGACATACTTCAACATCTGGTATCTTCATATCAAGCAGGCGATACATATAAAATTCCCAAGGAAAGGCAGGTCTTTGTATCTGCGAATAAAAAATATTGACACACTGGGCACGCAGTTTTCTATTACTATACCCAACGCAATGTATTAGACGATTTTGACCTTTAGTGCAACTATCAACTCAGGGTTGTTGTCCACAGAAGCTTTGAACACTTGAGCAAACCCTCCTTGACCTGAGCAGCCTTTGATATGATATTTCTTCCCACCTTTGGAAAACCCAAATGCTTGGAATTACTGAAAGCATAGAAATAACTGATTCGAAGGGAAGTTTTATAGGTCTGGGAGAACACATGAAAATCCCTTCTGGAAACAATATGATAAAATATCACATCCAAAAAGAATTGTGGAATTTCAATGATGATCAATGGATATATTTATTCCAAGAAAATATAATTCAAATAAAACTAATAAGTGGAGATATCAAAAGAATTACGGAAATATAAATGTAGCTGCGTCATATATGAAGCACCAACTTAACACAGGCATAATACCGCTGGCTAATAAAATGAACCCAAAAATAAATTAAAACTTGTTGAAGATCCAGAGAGATGAACTCCGAGCCGTTCTACAGCAATCGTCTGATTCAATAGAAAAATCAATGCATTCTGGAGAATATTACCCGCCATATAATACTTAAATCAATGGTAGGTTTGGTTTTGGAAATAAACTGCACCCATAAACTCGGATTTGCGGTCATCAATTCAAAAATATTCAAAAATAACTGAACATGTATCCAACCAAATGAACAGAAACAGAAGCTAAAGAACATGGTGAGAACCTGACATGCAGACTCAGAAGGATAATTGAAGAGATTCAAATTATCAAGATTGACAACAACTTTGATCGATACTGAGGAGAAATTTACCCAGCTCAATGACTTTATTCCGCGAAGATTTTTCTAAGGAAGACAGCTTAACCTTTCCAAGATAAGCTTTGGAGCTTTTGCAGTACCCCTGTGATGAGCGCACAAAAAAATGAGGCGTCAGGTAATGTTAAAAAAATAAATAAATAAAATAATTATAAAATCAAAATGATTCTTACATCATGTTTTGACATATGATGGTTTATCTTTTTCAGCAGATTGTCAACGGTGGAAGCCAACCACGGGTTCACAGACGACTGTACCTGAGTAATAAAGTGATTACAACTATTGAGACGGGAACTATGTGACACAAAATGCGACCATTGACTTCTGATCTGTTGTCCATGACATCTTAGCAGGGTAATTTTTTCGTGTTTTGATACATGAAGAAACCTAAAGAGAAATGAAATCATACGGACAAAATGGAAAGGAAACTAGAGACATTCATTTTCTTTCCTGCACTCATGGCCAGCCCTTCTTCTGCATTACTAATAATAAGTTTCCTCTCAGACTGTATTGGTCAATCAGGATCTTGGTCTAATCGAAACGCAGATGACTTATTATGTTATTATTATGAAGATGATTATAAATAATCCGTACAATTGGACTCTCTACATAGAAAGGGTAGTTCAAGTTCGAACCATACTTATGGAACAACAGAAATACATTCATAGTCCTCACCTGCTCATCATGACCATCGTCTTTAGTGTTTTGAGCAACCTATAAGAAAATTCTCTTTTAGTAAGTAAATGTCCGAAATTTACCAAAAAAACACGGAAACAAATCTCCATCAAAATACATGAATGAGAGCTACGCTCATTTGTTTTAACCGAAATTTTAAGTGGGCCCACACTATCGATTCCCAGGTTAAGAAATCGAAATCATTTACAACAGATACATCATTCTAGAATGTAAGTGAAGTCTACAAGAATCTCGGAATGAGAGGAAAATATAAGAGAATTGCATGAAATAGAGGGATACAAAATCATATATAATTTCTTATATTAAGTCAGCAGAGCATGTTAATAATACAATCAGGCGTAGAGTTGCTTTCAAGTACTGATACGTTCACCAGAAAATTTCAATGAAAGAACTAATTTTTAAGTAAGGTTTCCCAGATGAACAACCTGACTGTTTTGGGGAGTCCCACCGACTTCACTCAGACGGCTGAGGAACAACCCATGAATTTTCTTCAATCTTGCAACGTGTTCCACATTCCTTACGAGAAAAATGAAATTAGTCACAAAAAAGTACTGCCATTGCAATAAAAAGCTTGAACACGAGTTGATAAAAGTAGAAAGAGCCATTAAAACCTCTGTATACCGAGCTGATAAATGTCATTCGCCTCTGAGATCTTTCCTCCAGCCACAAGAAAGATGGCATACGCCTCGTACATCAACGAACTCCTCAGGCCAACTCCCTTTTCTTCCATCATCTCAAAAACCTTTTTTAAGTCTTGGATGGCGTCCCCCTTCCCAAATAAAGCAAACAAAAACTAAACAGTAAACCACAAAAATCTGACAGAGTCCTGACTTCAAAGATTTCTGAGTCATCTTAGTGTATAGAAAAATTAAAACTAAGAATCTGAAAGAGCCGCACCTTTAAAGATTTCAGAGTTGTCTGTGAACATAGAAACCAAAATAACTAAAAATTAAACCACAAAAATATGCCAGAGCCCCAACTTCGAGGAATTGAGCGTATTTTACGGAAACAGATAACCAAAAAAACTAAAAATTAAACCACCAAAATCTGGCAGAGCCCCAACTTTGAGGATTTGAGAGTCATTCATGTAAACAGATAACCAAAGAATAACTAAAATTAAACCAGCCAAATCTGACAGCCCCAACTTTGAGAATTTGAGATTCATTTACGTACAGATAACCAAAAAATAACTAAAATTAAACCAAAATAAAATAAAAATTAAACTACCAAAATCAGACAGAGCCCCAACTTCGAGGATTTGAGAGTTATTTACGTAAACAGATAACCAAAAAATAACTATAATTAAACTAAAAAAAGACTAAACCACTAGAATCTGACAGAGCCCCGACTCCGTAGATTTCAGGGCCTATCAACATACATAGAAAACCAAAAAAAGTTTAAAAATTAAACCACGCAATTCTGAAAAAGCTCCAACTTCTAGAATGTCAAAGTCATCAACGTACATAGAGAACCAGAACTTTGATGAATCTGACGTCATCGCGGTATCTCCGGTCATCGATAAATCTATTCACGCAGCGCTCCAGAAGCCGCAAGTAATCATCCGACGGCTCCCCGCCTGATCTCATTTGGAAAAGCTCGATTTCTTTGTCGATCGAAGTCAGCCATGGCACGATGGGATCGTTAGCAAAACGAGAGCTCCTACAAACATTCGGACTATCAATGATGATCACAAAATCATAAAAAAAGGAAAAAAAGACAGAAATCTGACGCCGTGTACTTGGAAGCAGATGTCTCGCGAAGAGGACTCGTTGCCAGAGATCGGCGGGCAGGTTGCACCATTTCTTGCAGAGATTGAGGCGGAAGAGCGAAGAACAAATCGATTCGGATCTGCTCGAATTTAAATATTTGAACAGTTCAAATAGGAGGGAAACTTGCACCGTTGAATTGACACAAACGCCCCTGAAGAGTGCTTCATACTCGACTGCTTTCTAAAAGGATCTGTTGGGTAAAACAGGAAAGTCAGGGGATTTATATTCATATGGTGTCTCTTCTGTACTGCTTCTTAACCAATGGTTTCAACTTAAAAGTCTGGGAATTTTTATTAATTAGGAATCTCTTCTGTACTGCTTCTTAAGCGTGGGTTTCAGCTTAATGAAATGCTAAATTTAGGTTCAATGACATTTTTTACGCGCTTATGAGTATGAAAATGTAGATATTTGGCATGCTAATAATATTAGAAGTGTTTGTGAATGATGTATTGAATCGAGAAATAGAATTATGACCTAAAAGTAACTTAGAGTAAGCTGTGGATTCCCATATTCAAAGGAAATATGGTGGAAAACATGGAAATATGGTAGGAAAAAATGGTAGGACATTTGGGACAGAGGACCAGTTTGACTGGACCATAGTGAGACAGTAGATCCTCCATTTGAGGGCAGACCAGTTGGTTGGCAGGTTTAGGTCAAGGGTCAAACCTGACCTGAACCGGAGTTAAATTATTAATATTTATTAATATTTTTCAAAATTTCTAAAAATATTAAATCCAACTCACCGAAGAGTTTTCCATTGAGCTCAGGGGTAGCTGCCATATAATGTAGAGGAGTTCTTCAAAGGTGGGTTTCAAGAACCCATCAAAACCTCTTTATCTATTCAATAGTTATCCCTTCTCGATTGTGTAGGGAGAAAGACCTATAGAGGGAGATTGAGAGGGAGTGGGGAAGGGAAGGGAGGCGACGGGGCATTCATTATCTGTTGTTCTAAAGCTTGTTATGTGGATATTCAACAGACCCTTCAACATAAATTTTCCACTTGACTTTGACATTGATGAGTCAATCTGACTTGACTGAGACCAGCCCAAATTGGACTGGGACTGATCAAGAACGTACTGGATTAGGTTTTTGCTGAAAATACAGACCGAACAAGGACCGTCAAACCCTACGATGTTTAGCATTTTATTTTGTAAAACTTCTTACTCATGGGCTTCAACTTGATGAAATACTCATTTTAGGTTAATCCTAATTTTTATATTGGGATTTGTGTTTTTGATTAGTGAAGTGAAAATGAAAATTATGCAACCTCTAAGTTAGGATTTCATAGATAATAGAAAAGAGGTCCAATAAAATTTCTACCATGTGAGGTAGAGCAATGTAATTCATCTTTTAGCTCTAGGATATGATTTCTGCCACTTATAATTAGTGTCCTAAATTTATGACATATGCCTTCTGTCACTTATGTCATTTCATTCTGCCATAATTAAGTTTATTTTTCAGTACATTGTACTAAATCTTCACAAGTAAATCATATATTATCTTAAAATTATTTCTTCAATAAAGATTAGAGGGATGATGATTCACCTAAGGAATAACTGTACATTGGCACATAGTGTCCGCATCTTTATCCTCTTTGTTCTATCCATCGTGTCAAGAATAATCTCTTTCGCACCAGGTTTCTTTGAAAACACACATATTTGTATTATTTATTCCTCTTAGGTATATTCTAAAAGATTTCCCTCCTTTCTAATCTGTCTCTAGGAGAGGACATTATGATATGAAATGATCATTCTGCCTACAGTGAAAGTATTTCTCATTTTTTTTCAAATCAAACCTCCTGCCCAAAATTTTATGGTTTGCTTGTGAACTTCTCGGTGATGAGTTCAGTTCATCGTTCATCTAATGATGATTTTTTAGTCTTTTTAATTCAATTTTTTTCTAAGTTCTATTATGGTATTCGTTTGTTCCATGATTTTTTATATCTCTAGTGCTACTAATATATCTTGTATTCTACCTTTTCCCAAACTTTTAGCATGGTAAAGTCTTCTCATCAAAATTTCATGGAGGTCACCCACCCCAAATTGCTTATACCCCAATATGGTACATTGACTCTCCTACTCCAGGTATCTACTCTGGCTAGCCAATTGGATGAGGTAATATTAGACTTCAAACTGATTCCATTTGTCTTCTGTTGTTTGGTGCTTGTCAAGTGTTCTATGCATCTAAACTTGCTTATATTATCACAATCTATATTATCTTCATGGTCAAATTTATTGTAAGGAAAGGTTAAGATTTATCTATTTATCTTAAATTCATTAAGATTCCTACCGGGTGCTCTCATTGAATTGGTAAGGTGACATTCTAATAATCTCCTTAATCTTCGGTCCATCCTACTCAATTAGTAGTCAAACTATGGTAATTTTAATGTATTTTATCATATTATTTAACTTAACTAGATACTTATGCCAAACTCACATATAATTATGCATAGTTCCATACTTGTCAGAATTGATAAATATCTCATTGTGATAGCTAAGTCTCATCAAATTATTGAGACATGAATGCCACATTATGAAAAATAAAATATTGTAGGCAACGGCGGTCTCTTATGCCTAGTTAGGTCATGATATAAATTAACGGTTTCAACGCTAAGGAATGCTGCAAGGAGAGAGAATCAGGATTATCTATATTTAGGTGACTCTCGTATTAAAATAACTGAGTATAAACTATTGGATACTATGTGATTGCCAAGTTGATCACACTTCCATATTATGTTTAAATGTATTCATTATTATAGACATGTGATGTTTATCATTAATTAATCAGATATGTGAAATGTCTTAATGGCTTATGATGTTATCATAACATACTGATCACGAGTCTTTCAATATGTCTTCTAAATAATCCTATTTGAAGGATACTGAAGACAAACAGCAACTTATTAAAAAAGAATAGCACTATCTTATCTGATTCATACGATAAATATGGCTGATGTAATGGAACCTATTGTAAGACACTAGATCCACCCAACACATATAAGTCAGATATAAGGAGTTGACAAATTACTTTTTATATTCCTAAGATAACTTATACATTGTGTCACATAATTTCATGCTTGAAAGTATCCATAAAAACTAAACAAATAAGTAGATCAGGACACTCATGGACTTATTTGGCCCATAGGTACACCCTCGGCTCCTATCAACTTAATCCTTGAAAGTATCTATCATGCTTGAAACTATGCGCGCGATTTCACAATTCATCAGCCTCTAAAACTGTCACAAGTGTGATTTTAGGCTCTCATTGTCAGCCTTGAAATTTTTATTTGACACAACATTCATCAAATTTAATTTAGTATTCACTCAATTCACTCAAGACTCAATGGAAAATCGAGTAACAGATGCCTTTCTCAATAAAAATTTGATTCATTGTCTTCACAAGCTGGTGATTCCCTTCAATGCATAGTTCCCCAAAATTTTATTAGCGTTCTCCAAATTATTGAAATTTTACTTCCAGACGTATCTCAAAATCCAGATCTGATGTCTCTACTGTTGAGAGGTTCGAGTATCAATTATAACATCCAAGTAATTGATACTACTCTTCAATGATAAAAATAATGGTATACCTTGTTTAATTATTTCTATAGATATTTGAGCGAATATAAATTGAAACCGTTATGAGAAATACAACACTTGCATGATTCCCTTAAGTATGCAATTTCCCAAACTGTTATTAATTTTCTCTAAATTATTGTAATTTTACTTGAAGACTTATCTCAAAATTCAGATATGATTTATCTATTGTCTAGAGGTTCAAGTATCATTTATAAGATCCAAGTTATAGATGATTATTCTTCAAAGATGAAAATAACGAAGTACCATCTTTAATTATTTCTCTAGTGTTTGAGTGAGATCATAAAAGTTAAAACCGTTCTGAAAAATAAAACAGTTTAATGTTTTTCTTCAATATAACACGTGATAAATAACATAAATTTGAGTTTTTATACCATTAAATGACATTAAAATCAATTGCCAATCCACATATCATTTGAATTCATAAGTATAAATCAAATTAATTATTAATCATCTGAGATGTTTGCTATGGATTCTAAGGATATGTTTAGAAAAAAATGAATAATGATGATTAATATAAATGATAATTTATCTTTATACACCTATACACATATACTAATGATTCTCATTCAATGGATATTCAAGGACATCAAAATATCTGGAGAGCATAGCACCAAATACCAATTCTCATATGATGAGAATCGCTTATAACCATTTATTCGAGACACTACAGAGAGATAGTGGGTGCTCTTTAAGGAAATACTTAACTCAATTGATCTATATGAATCTTTAAATGGGTTTCCTACCTATTTAGAAATTAGATTCCTTTTGTTATTGTGTGAGTGGTCTTTAGATTTACAAAATACGTGTCATGTATTTGCGGTTGTGTTCTGATTGTGACCTATGAGTCTCTCTTCATGAATGTCTAAATAGTCTTAGCTATGACTTCAAAAACATTATATGAAGTGATTTTAAGGTTGAGATAGGATTGTCCACCCTCCGTATAAGAGGAGACATACTCAAAGTATAATAAATACTAGAACTAATGGACAATTTCCTAGTGCATCATCACTTACTAGGATGAGTAACTAGGATTTGATAACTTACCATGCCTTAGGTCATTCTTGAGTAAGATGTACCATGAAAGAGTTGGACTTCCTAGTACCTTATAGAACATGCGATCTAACTTGGTACCTCGTGTTGGGTACAAATCCGTTGCACAAAAACAATTCATAACTAAAATATCTATATGCAGGATATAATTTATCAATCAAGTTATACAATAAATGATTTTTAGGATCGTGCAGTTAGTAACTAGATTGGTGCATGGGTCTATAAGGTAACCCCGTGAGATTTACCAGAAGCGTAAGGGTTTTCTGTAAAAAAACTGTCTTAATTATAAAAGAATAAAAGTTTGGACTGAGAAATATCCATTGGATATCTCCTTGAATGTTCCCCTTCTCCTTTGCTAATTATGAGTACCCCTTCCTTCGGTGTGACTAGAATGGTAAGCAGATCTCACCATCTCCATTTATCGAGAACAAGACAAGGAGATCAGATGTGCCAAGGAAATCATTGATATGAATAGAGGCAAAACATGTAAGTCTTTTGTATGACTTATTTTTAGCAGCTAAACAGAATCATATTTGATTCCAATCAAATTATTCAATCATCAAAACATTTTATTTTTATTTATAAGGTTCAATCTCATTCACGTCTTAGAATTGTGTGAATTTGGTATTGGACCATCAATCATGGCAGATTTCAAGAGCTTTCTCTTTGTGTGAATTTGTTAACAATCTTACAATAATGAAAGTTGAACTATGCTGGCTCCATACCGACCATAAGTATGGAATTTGTAACAAAAGGATATTGAAATACAAGTAAACAAAATGAAACATAAGGAGAGGGTCTATTATCTTTATTGTATTCCCCCAACAGTGGGTGTTGAAGCTCAATTATTTTCTATTCACAGTTTAATTTAAATAATGTCTATTCACAATTTAGTACATTGTCCACTATATATTGCAAATAGTGGATTTGTGCACCATTAAAAGAAGCTACTTGTTTCCTATAATTCCATAATATTTCTGATCTATGATATGTTTTTTCATATATATTAATAATAATGTTTTAATTACGGGTAAATGTACAAATAAATATTTTTAGTATTTATTAATCGGTGAAATAGAGACATATATATTTTGATCTCTTTTAGAACGTTCGAAAATATTTGTTTTTCAGTTGAGAATCAATTAGCCTTCACAAAGATATCAAAAGATGTTGCGTTTAAATTTTAAGGCTGATAAGATGGAAACATTTACGTGGAGGAACTATGTGATAACTTGATTCCTCGAACTACTATGCAAGAAAGTTTTATTCAGACCAGATTATAAAAATGCACTCTAAGACATGATTGCACAACAACAGAAATTGAATATCCACAATATTTTCTTAGTTAATAAAATAATAATTATAAAAATGTTGAATGCTTGACTAGAATTGCTACTAAGCCCATAAACAGGGTCCTATGACATTTAAACATTCGATGGAATCTATCCTATAGCAAGGTAATTTGTCATTAAATCAAAGATAATAAATTATTTAGACCAATATAATATAGATATTTCATTCTTACAATAAGAAATTTAGAAATTTACATCGTATTATCATGATTCTAAACAAATCTCATGCTTAGGGATTCTCATAGGGAAGTGATGTCCATATCCAAGTGATATTTATTCCATTTCTTTATAAAAAGAGATAATCTATAACTTTCCATGAAACAAATGAATTTTGTTTGAATTTGTAAAATAGGATTCATTTAAAACTATATTCAAAATTGGCAGTGACCACGGTTTAATTTTCAAAGCATTCTATTCCCAAAAAAGGTTAATTCAGCTTATTTCTCCGAGCTTAAAAGAGGATAAACTTATCCTGCACGGGCACTATCCCCGTTCCTGTAGTTATATTGGTTTTGATGAATTCAAATAACTGATAATACCAATTAAAAAATATCGTACTTTTACTTTCACATATCACTGCTGAACTCTGCTTCTTCCAATCTATAGGCACATGCATAGAGAGAGAGATGGCCAGAGAGAGACAAACTGATTCTGACAAAAGAACACTGAAAACTTATTTGTAAAACCAAGATTTTCGCTCTTTCTTTCTTAGTCTATCTCAGTTCAATTACCAGGAATAGTCATACAAAAAAATTGAACACGCCTCCTAGCTTACACTGCACGGGTCCTGTTCATTCTCCAGTCCATACAAAATATCAAAAAATGAGGTCGCGCCATATCAGAATGTGATTTTACAAGCTTGAACACAATATTTCCAAATTTCTGTGAGCCCATTCTGAGAATAAGATCCTTGTTCACTCGGTCGGTTGTCTTTGACATGGAGAGAGATATACATATATGATATATAGAGAGGGAGCCAGAGATAGAGAGACAAGCTGCTTCCGACAAAATTGCAGTGAAAACCTATTCCCCATAAACTAAAATTTGGCTCTTTTTTTGCTCAGTCTCTCAGGCTCAATTACCTCGAATAGTCAGCAACAGCCCAAAATGGTCACTTGGCAAGACAGCGAGCTCAAGAGTCTTCATCTCCTTCCTGACCCTCTTCTCCTTCTGGTAAGAAAAACCAAGCATAGGCTCAACCCCAACCATTTCAATGCCAGTGACTTCAAAATCCTGCAACTTGCAGACGAAGCGGTCTAGCCTTCTTTGTAGCTTCTTGTTCTCCGATAACATCAGGTTCGACTTAGTATCATAAGTGAATCCCTCTTCATCTGGTCTCAGCTCAGCCCACGCATCAACCCAGCTTATGGCGCAGGAATTCCCCATCAAGCTTGTCGTCCCAGTTCATGTCACCGCAGAAGACGACGTTTTGTAGTTCATGGAGGATTTGTGTAGAATATTTAGCTTGGGCTACTCTCTCTTTGCTGTACATTTGATCCCATTTGGGTGGTCCTGGGCACGGGCTCTCGAGATGGGTAGTAGCAACGACCAGGGACTTATTTGGGCCGGTGTCGATGTCGGCGATGCAGAGCTCTCTTCCCATTATAGTGTTCTTGAACGGCTCACTTCTGAATGATTTCACCGGCAGTTTACTCAACTGTGAGAGAATACAAATAACAGATCAGATGACATCGACATTCATTTTTCTCTTGCCTTCATTAATGTACTTAATAATATTAGTGGAGCCAGTGTTTCTCTTTGACCCATGTTTCCGTATCAATCCTACTATCCAAATTCTATTCTGGGAAACCAATCGGATGCTTTAACCGTATTTTTTTCCAATCAAGGTGTTACTACTCTATTTTTTAATTTTTTGAACGGGCTACATTATAATAACTAAGAATCAAGCAAAGAGACATTGGTTTGGGTAGCTAGATCAAAACATCTAAAGAGGATACAAGGAAATTGGTGAATTGCACAAAACTGGGAGAAAATTGAGTAATAAGAACGTAAAAGTAGGAACACAAATTTACGAAAAAATGAACAAATAAGAGAAATTTGCAAGAACGCAGGACCTGCATACAAAAGTATGGTTTCTCCTTCGCCATCTTCCAGGGAACAGAACAAGCATAATCATTCCACCAAACAGATGCTTGAAAAACCTTGTAAATATTTGGAGTGACTTCCTACATCAGGAAAACCACGAACTTATTAATAATTTGTAGAGAAGAAACGTTAATTCTTATAAATTCAAGACTATTGATTCACGAGCAAAACCTGAAGACAGATGATGTCAGGAGAATGCTGCTGAATGAGGCCTCCGATAGCGTTCATCCTCGCAACCATATGCAAATCTTCGCGGAACCATACATTATAGCTCAATATTTTAAAGGTATTGGACGACAATCTTGATCTAACTCCCGCATTCTCTGCCGTCACGCAAAGATCAATCGAAGTATTCATCAAATATGAAAGAAAATCAGGCGAATTCCGGATACTATTTCCGTAATTCTGAAATAAGCATGCCAAATGCCAGAGAAAAAATCAATGGAAAAGGGGAAGAGATAGAAGCCCACCAGAAGGAAAGGGGGAAAACTCCTCCCTCGACCGCTTCTTCGCGCCGGGAAGATCATCCTGAAGAACAATGACGGGAAGCTCTAAAGAACCCTTCTTTCGATCAGAACAAATGGGTTTCGCAGGTTTGACAAGATCGAAATTCTTGTGGGTTCTGGAGGGTGCAAGCGTTGCATGCCCACTTCGCCGAAGAAGAAGACGAAGACGGAGATGAAGGGGATTGGCAGCGTTGGCAGGAGAAGAGGCGAGATGGGGGATTGAGGAAGGTGCAGCGCGAGCACGGCCATGGAGAGGAGGGGAGAGACGACGCCATTGAAGAGCTTTTGACATCTTGAGCTGGCTCCTGCACTTCTAGAGGGAAGAAAGGGGGAACGCCTTTGAAATTTTGAACCTCCGGGTGAGAATTAAAAAAAACAAGACTATGATGCTTGGGAGTGTCATAGTGTTCGCCCGTTCCGATACTGGTACCAGATGCCAGTATCGGTGCTGATGCTGTATCGGATACCAGAAAGGGAATTTCTGGTATCCGTTTTTATATCCGGATATGGCTATCGGATATCGGTTGCTACAGCGCCGATAACCAATACTAATATCCGTCTCGATGTCGGCATCCGTCTCCGTCTCAGGGTGAAGGATAACGATACCAAATATCCGTTGTGGATATCGGTTTTCGATATCCACATCAAATTTCATTAACTTAAAAATTTTTGTGTATTTTTTATTTGAAACTTTGAATACAAAATACACGAAAGAGGGGAAGAGAGCTGATGGCAGCGGACGGCGGTATAGGCGGCCGGCGGACAGTGGACGGTGTCGTCGGCGGACCGCGGACTCACGGGTACGTTCGTCAGTTTAATCTTTGTATTTTTTGTCCGTTTAATCATATTCTATGCCGATGAAAATTTCTAAATTTTACTTGCTTTGTTCGTAATTCATCTCACTGCTGATTCTTTATCGATTTTTTACATCCAATTATTCACATTCTCTCTGATTCTTCTTCACTGTTGTACTTCTAAGTCTAACTCTCACTTCTCATTCTCTCGTACTCTCCACTCTCCAGTCTCCAATTCTCCCTCACCCCTCTCTTCTCTCTCGATCATTCTCCCTTAATGTATAATTCTCCCTTTCCTTCCCCCAATCGCTCTTACAATCTAATTCTCCCTCTATCTCTCATTCTCTCTCACGCTCCGTAAATTTCTAATTTATAGTTCTAACTTCTAACTCTCCCTCTCTTTTCTCACCCTTTATAACTCTCTAATTCTCTCTCTCTCCTCTCTTCTCTCACTCTCATTCTAACTTCCTCCGTAATTCTGACCCTCCCTCTCTCATTTTCTCTTACAATCTGATTCTATCTCTCTCTCTCTCATTATCTCTCACGCTCTGTTAATCTTGAACTTACAGTTATATCTCTCCCTCTCTTCTACCACCCTTTATAACTCTCTAATTCTCCCCCTCTCCTCTCTTCTCTCTTTCTCATTCTCCCTTTATAATTCTCTATTCTCTCTCTCTCATCCTCCCGTTCTCTATAACTCTCCCTTTCCCTCTCTCAGTCTATCTTACATTCTAATTTATAGTTCTAACTTCTAAATCTCCTCTCTATTGTAACTCTCTAGTTCTCCCTCTCTCCTCCCTTCTCTCCCTCTCATTCTAACTTACTCTGTAATTCTGACCCTCCCTCTCTTAATTTCTCTTACAATCTGATTCTATCTCTCACCCTCGTTCACTCTCACACTCTGCTGATTTTTAACTTATAGTTCTATCTCTCCCTCTCTTCTCCCACCCTCTATTACTCCCTAATTCTCCCCCTCTCCTTCTCATTCTAACTTAATCCATAATTCTCCCCCTCCCTCTCTCAATTTCTCTTGCAATCTGATTATATCTCTCATCCTCGTTCTCTCTCACGCTCTGTTAATGTTTGAACTTACTCTCTACTTCGTCAAATCTCCTCTTGTTCTCTCTCACGCTATGGTCACTTTTAGCTCTTATTTATAACTCTCCCTATCTGATCTCACCATCTTTTACTCTATAATTATACCATATTCACTGACCCTCCCGATCTCATACCTTCTCTTTTCTCGCTCTTTCTTCTTGTTTACCTTTTTACCAATAATTCTCCCCCCCTCTCCTCTCAATGTCTCCCACTCTCTATTTCTGATTCTATAATCTCATTCTCTTCCACTCTCTTAGTCTCTCTCATTCTCCCTCACCCTATCGTACTCTCTATTTCTTCCTCTATCCTCTCATTCTACGCTACTCTCATCTACCGCTCTCTCTTCTTTTTAACTTTTTTACGTCTGATTCTCCCTCCCCCCTCTCATTCTCTCCAACTATCAAATTCTGACTCTCTCCTCTCATTCTCTCCCCCTCTCCAATTCTCCCTCATTCTTCTCATTGTATCACACTCTCTATTTCTCCTTTGCCCTCGTCTACTGTCTATATTGATCTCCCATCTTTTTAAAAATTTAACATCTAATTCTCCCTCCCTACTCTCATTCTCCCCTACTATCTAATTCTGCCTATCTCCTCTCTTTCTCCCCCACTCTCCAATTCTCCTTTGTTCCTCTCATTATCTCATACCCCCTAATTACCCCTCATTCTCTCTCACCCTCCCTTACTCTCTAATTATCTTGCCCCACCCATTCTCTTTTACTTAATAACTCTAAATATCTCCTCTTGAATTCACCCATCTATCATTCTCTGCATAGAATTCCACACTTCTGGCATTCTACCTCAGCGCTCTGTTTATTTATTGGTTATATTCATTGTATCCATTACTTACTTCAGAGGTTAAAATGTAGTTCGGCATCATACAATGCTGTTGTATTCAATCATTGCTTACTAAATTCTGCCTTCTGAAACATGAACCCGCCCGAAGGCAGTGGCCCAACCCAAGACAGATCTGGGTCAAGCACGTTAGGTCCTGAACGTACAGACGCAGGAACTTCTTGTGACGTATAGAGTCATCCTCGTTCGAAACGTTCAGTCATCATAGACTACTTTGAATGCATGGAAGATCGATACTACATATGCTTACTGTGCTGGGAAATGAACCCGCACAATAAGAGAATAGCGATAAAGCTGCAGGCCGACAAAAGCACCAACGTCTTTTGGTTCCATTTCAAAGCTTGCCATCCAGCTCGCCATGTGGAGCTTAACGGTGAGGTGTCGAAAGACCCTGATCAGCCACGTATATCGGACAGATTGCAAGCACACAACAGGGAGAGCCAAGCTGACGAGGGCCGATGAGGGGGCATACGCTGGAGGAAATGAAGAATGTCATTGCACGCTTCATGTGCATGACTGATTTTCCGTGGAACATTGTTCAGAATTTTTCCTTCAAGGAGATGTGGCATTATGCGACACTTCTCGACTTGAATCCTCCAAGTGAGAAGATCATTAAGCAGTGGACCATCCAAATGCATGGTTGCATGAAACAAGACGTGACGAAGCTATGGGAGAACGTGGACCGAGTCTCATTCACCGTAGATGCATGGACCACTGAGAACGGTATTGGACTACTGGGCATCACCGTCCATTGGGTGGATGATAAATGGGTGTCTCAAGAGTGGGTTCTTGCCATCTGAGAAATTTTTGGCAAGCACGGTGGAGAAAACATGGCGGCCATCGTTCTCTAAGCTCTAGAAGAATTTTGTCTGCGGCCAAAGGTCAACATTCAACGCCAAACTTTATCTTATTAACTAACTTCGTGACTTTACATGTGACCAATATTTATGCAGGTCTACTCCGTGACTACTAACAATGCCATGTCGAACAAGAGGATGTTAGCCATGATGGCGAGGAAGATAAAGGTTGTTAACCCAACCTTTAGCACCATAAGGCATGTCCCATGCGTCGCACACATTCTCAAAATTGTTATTCAAGCAGCAATAAAAAGCTTCAGCATTCCTTCAGCCCAAGCTGTAAAGCCTGAAGAGGGCGACGTGATGTGGACAGCAGACCACTACAACAGCGACCAGGACAACGAACCTGGAGATATGTTCTCAGCATTTGATGACCATTACGGAGCACGCCGGTCGTTATGTTTGGGTGATGCAGTTGCAAAGGTGCAGACACTAGTCTGCTGTATTCAAAGCTCTATACAATAGAGATAACATTATGTGAAGGCATGTGAAGATGACCCTGAAGTTGAGGACTCCGACATGGTCGTCTTAAACTGTCCGACCCGATGGAACAGCACTTACACTATGCTAGCGGACGTCGTAAAGAAGCATGATGTTATAGATGAAGTCTCGAAGGCTTTTGGCCGGAAGGGAAAAAGATGTCGAAGGACGAGTGGGAGTTAGTGAATGAGTTTTGTCGCATCATTGGTCATTTCGCGGTATCCAACGACCATGTTTGCAAAATAGTGACGCCGGTGATAAGTGACATAGTATAGCTCATAGACGGCCTTAAAGAACACATGGAGGAAGTGGTACAGCAAATCGAAGACCAAAATTTCTTCACAAGCGTCCAATGGTCGCATGAGACCGATCATTCCAACATGGCGCAAGCATATAAGTCAATGCATTGGAAGCTTGCAAAGTATGCAGAGATCTTGTGGGCGAATGAGGCAATCACCACCGCGACATTGATGGATCCATTCCACAAAGGGTCGATGCTCCATCTGGGCATTTGAGCGACAACCATTGCATACGTACGGTCCTTGTTACCTTGTGACTCGCCGCGGCGTGGACCGAGAGGGGACGCTGAAGAGAGACCCGCAAGAGGTAAAGAGTTGGATATTTGGCTTGAGAGCATTATGCGAAAAGTTCAGTTGATACATGTGTCGATGAGGTCAGCGAGGGACAAGTTCAACCAATATCTAACGGAGGTCATGCCTGATGAGGGAGTGTTCACGCCACTATCCTGGTGGGCCAGCACCGGGGCAAAGCATTTCCCCTTACTTGTAGCCGTTACGAGGGAGGTGTTGTCCATATGTGCGACATGCGCTCCTACCGAGCACATGTTCTCGGCGGGGAACACTATTGTCACATACAAGAGATCACGTCTGTCACCGATAAAAATTGAAACACTAATCACTGTGAAATGTTGGCTACGTGTGGACAACAAACGATGGTGCACTAACGTTGAGCTGGATTCACCTGGTGATGATGAGCAAGATGGTGTGGTCGCATGTACTAGAGGTACACATCAAGTTCATGAACTACAAGTTTCCCATTTTTTGCGCAATCATTGTTTTTTATTTCTTAACTTTCGCTACCCAGGTGACAACCAAGTTAGTACAAACCTCTGACAGAGTCGTGGTCAAACACCTAGGGGACGAGCATGTTTTTGACATAGCCTCCATTGTTTAAGACCTTGCACCGATGTCCTATATATTTAGTGAATTTTGTTAAAAATTAAGACTTGTCCCTGTATATAATTTTATTTTATTTTTTTATTGATTTTTGCAACATTGTCATGAATTTTTTTTGAATTTCACTAAATTAATAATTCGCACCTAACCAAACAAGTAAAGTACTTAGTTCAAATGTGCAATTTATTTAGTATTACAAATATTTTTTCCACAAACCATGTTAAAGCACCACAAAGTGGGCGAGATTTATTACATATTTTTCCAACATTTTTTGGAAAAAGTTCTTGATTTTTTAAATAATTCACATTTAACAGTCCAAGTTAAATACTTAATTCACATCTGCACTTCATTACCTTTTATAAATATTGGATAAATAAGGAGGGGGTGGGCGCCCCCCCCAAAGGGTACTATATACCTTTTTTATTGAAGAATTATAACGTTGGAAGTCTAAGAGTCTCACACTGAGGAAGTGGAGAAGGAAGGAGGAGGAAGAAGGAAGGAGAAGTAGGAAGAGGAGGAGGAAGAGGAGAAGGACGAAGAGGGAAGAAGAGAAGAGCCGCCCACCGTCGCCATCGTTCTTGGCCACGAAGAGGGGAGAAGAGAAGAGCTGCATAGTATAATGAGTCTATTATCTTTTAAAAGTATGAATTATATTATGAAGTTTTATTTTATTCAAATAACATTATATGAGTTTCTTTAAATCATTAATTTTAAGTCTAAAAAAACAGTTCCCCAAATCTGTTACACTCTCCCCTTATTATTAAACCGACAGATTCATTATTCATATTACGAACTATTTCTGTTATTTAAAAAAAGTATTAATATATTATGTGACGCCGGACGTCGTCTCAACGGCGTCCGACCGTCACCGAAGGAAGGAACTCGGTGTCGTATCGCTAACTGATCGGATTACGTCCACGACGTCAACCGATGGACATGCGGAGAACAGAAATATATGTATGACGATGACGAGGACGATGATTCTACAACGGTACGTGCAATGCGCCGACAAGCTACGAGAGCCAACCCGGAGCGGGGACGGGGTCGCCAAGCTGGGTCGGTCCAGCCCTCCAAGTCGTCCGAGGTGGGTCGAGGGCGCGCACGCCGTCGAATGGGGCAACTCCCACTGGAATGCTCACACGCGTCGGGGCGTCCCGACTCGTACCGGACAGGTAAGACGCTCGTCTTTGTTTCGTCGTTCTCTCAATCTGTCCCACTCACCTATCTAACCCGAGCGCGGTGGAGGCAATACGAAAGAATACTGACGGAAATAAATGACGTAAAGAGGCTAGGGAAAGCAGAGTACCTTCGTCGCGCTGGCGACGGGATTTTCGCACCAACTGGTTCCGGAGGAGGGAGTTGTCGGGTGCGCCGGAGGTTGACTGGTGCGGAGGGGCGGTTGTGCGCAGTCAGCGCGGAGCGATGCGGGGAGATGTGGTCGACGGTGGTGGGCGCGCGGTCGGCGCGGCGGCGCGGCGCGCGGGCAGCGGGCGCGTGGCGCGGGCGGGCGGCGCGCGCGGCGGGCGCTGGCGCGGCGGCGGGCGGCGGGCGCGCTGGCGTGGCGGCGCAGCGGGCGTAAGGCGATGGGCGGCGCGCTGGCGGGCGCGCGGGCGCGGCGGCGCGCGGCGGCGGCGCGGCGCGCGGGCGCGGCGGGCGCGGCGCGCGCGGCGCGCGGCGGGCGGGCGATGGCGCGGCAGCGCGGCGGGCGAAGGCGCGGCGGGCGCTGGCGCGCGGGCGGCGCGGGCGCGCGGCGCGGGCGCGGCGCGCGCGCGGCGGCGTGGCGGCGCGGCGCGGCGCTGGCGGCAGCGGGCGGCGGCGCTGGGCGTGGCGGATGCTGGCGGCGGCGCGCGGCGGCGGTGGCGCGGCGGCGGCGCGGCGGCAGGCGGCGCTGCCCTTCCTCCTTCCTCTCCTTCTCCTCTTCCTCCTCTTTCTTCTTCCTCTTCCTCTTCTTCTCTTCTTTCTTCTTCTTCTTTCTTCTATTCTTCTCCACGACCTGACCTTCTTCTCAAAATACCAATCTTCAAAATTTAGGTCAAAGGTAAGGGAAGAGCCCACCTTTTCCCCTTATATATGGGTGAAGATGGCCCTTCCTTAAGTCCAATAACACAAAATAAAAGGGAGAGAAAATAAGCAAGAAAATAGGAAACGGGCTTGTCAGGCCCAACATAAGAAAAAGGGGGGAAAGGGTTCCTCCCATGGGCCCTTCCCCCGCTACACGACAATACGAATAAAGGGAAAACTATAAGATAAATTAACCGAAGGTGTCGGTGTGCTCCGGTGGTCGGCGTCCGCGTCATGCCGAGTAACGGAATGCGGAATCCCGTGTTGCTGCGGCGGCTCGCCGTGGTGGCTGGACTCGTCTCGGTGGCGAGCTGGGTAGTGCCGGCTCCTCGGGTGTTGGGTCGGGGAAGTCCTGCTGCTCCTCTGCTGCTGGCTCGATGACGCCCGGTGGTGCCGCGCCATCACCCCTCCCGGGGTGGGAAGGACTCGACTCCGGCGAGTCAGGGTGGAGGATCGGCGACGGTGGAAGGAGGTCGGGACGGAGGCGTCGGAGCTCCTGTTCTGTAACCCACGTGTCGTCCGCGCAGGTGTGGCCCGCCCAACGTACTAGGAATCTCCTCGATGCTTCCCCACCTGCATGGTCAATTACCTCCTGCAGTACACAATCGATTGCCTCGTGCCTATCGGGTGAAACAATTGGGGGAGTGGTGTCGGCAAACTCACTCATGTTGAAGGGGTCTAGAGAGGTTGGGGGTGGGGAGGAAGAAGGGGCCCGGTACTGAGCTAGGTCCGCCACATTGAATGTAGAGCCTATTCCCCACGTAGGAGGAATTTCGACGACGACGCGCGTTGTCGCCCACTCACGGAGGATCCGAACGGGCGGCGCTGCGAGCATGCAGCCGTTGCCGCCCCGGGAGAGTATCTCTCGGCCTGAGTCTGACCATCACTAGGTCTCCCACGCCAAATGCTGGGTCGGCGATGCAAGTCGGCGGCTTGCTTGTACAATGCATTTTGCTGCGTGATCCTATCATGAATGCGATGATGTAATGCAGAGACATGCTGGGCAAATGCAAGTGCGTCCTCGAAACCCTAACATGAGGATCTATGGGAGCTAGGTCTAGGGGTCGACGGGGTGCCTGGCCGTAGGCGATCTCAAAGGGCTCAACCCGTGGTTCTGTTCACCGAGGAGTTGTATGCGAACTCAGCGCGTGGTATGACAAGATCCCAAGACGCGAGGTGTTCACCTACGAGGGAACGTAGTAGGTTGCCCAAGCTACGATTTACCACCTCCGTCTGGCCGTCGGTCTGCGGATGGTAGGCAGTCGAGAACTTGAGCTTCGTGCCCAAGAGGCTCCACAGGGTCCTCCAGAAGTAACTCGTGAAGCGCACGCCACGATCGGACACGATCGAGGATGGCAGGCCATGGAGGCGCACGATCTCTCGGAAGAAGATCTGGCGACCTTCACGGCGTCAGACGTCTTCGCGCAGGGCACGAAGTGGGCCATCTTTGAAACCCTATCCACGACTACCATGACGGAGTCGTAGTGCCTCGCGGTGCGGGGAAGTCCCAAGACGAAGTCCATGCTCACGTCGTCCCGTGGACGCCGGCGTCGGTAATGGGGTATAAAGTCCGCGCTCTTCTTGACCTGCTTGGCCAAGGCACATACACGCACTGGGCAACTATGTTGCCAACATCGCGCTTTAGGGAAGGCCAGTAGAATTGGCCTTCCATGGCGGCGATCGCCTTGTCGCGCCAAAATGACCGCTAAGGCCTCCGCGTGACATTCCCAAGTGAGGAAGTCACGAGTGATGTGCGAGGTACGCACAATCTGTTCTTAAAGAACAGGTATCCGTCGATAAGGACATAGTCCTTGTAATCGTGGGATGGTCCTCGTCGGACTTCCGCGTTGATGGGGCGAAATCAGGGCAGTTATCGCATCCATCTCGGATGGTCTCGAACCCCAAGACTGTCACCTTCATGACGTTGAGCACGTGAGTTCTCCGGCTGAGGGCGTCTGCTACGACGTGGGCCTTTCCCTTCTTGTTCTTTATGACGAAGGTGTAGTCCTTGAGGTACTCGACCCACCTGGCGTGCCGATCGCTCGTTTCTGCCGCGAGTGCAGGTACTTGAGCGCCTCGTGATCCGAGAAGAGCACGAACTCCGATGATAGGAGGTAGTGTCTCCAATGCCGTAAGGCTTGGATGACCAGAGAACTCCTTGTCGTGACGTGGAATATCGGCCTGGCATCGTTCAGCTTCGCTGAAGAACTCCACGGTGGCCCTCCTGGCCGAGGACGCCCGATGCCGATACCGAGGCATCGCATGTAACCTCGAACACTTTCCCAAAGTCGAAGCCGTAGTACCGGCGCTGTGTCATCATGAGCTTTATCTGCTGGAAAGCTCTCGCTGCCGGTGTCAGTAACGACTCCTCCTTGAGGCGCGGTGATGGGGAACGGAACTGAAGTTCCGTATGAATCGCCTATAGAAAGTCGCCAGTCCTATGAAACTCCTAACATCGTGCATGTTTGCCGGGTCGGCCACGACGTGATGGCCCGGACCTTCTCCGGTCGGCGCTACGCTGGGCGGACACGAGGAACCCTAAGAAGGCAACCTCGGAGGCTAGGAAGCTGCGCGTCTTGGGGTGGGCGTAGAGCTGCTCCTGCCGGAGGGTGGTGCTGACCTGCGGAGGGTGGTCTGCAGGCTCGTGGCTGGATCTGCTATAGACGAGGATGTCGCCGTAGACGACCACGAACTTCCTATGAAGGCGCGCAGTACCTCGTTCATGAGACGTTGGAAGGTACTGGGCGCATTGGAGAGGCCGAAAGGCATAACCCTCCACTCATATAAACCGTCCTTTATCTTAAAGGCGGTCTTCCATTCGTCGCCGGGACGGATCCGTACTTGATGGTACCCACTCCTCAAGTCTATCTTGGAGAAGATAGTGGATCCCGCCATCATGTCGAATAGATCCTGCACACGCGGAATGGGAAAACGGTACTTGACCGTTATCTTGTTGATGGCACGGCTATCGCAACACATGCGCCACGTGCCATCCTTCTTCGGCGCTAGGAGAGCGGGTACGGCGCAGGGGCTCATGCTCTCCTGGATGAGGCCCTCTCCCAAAAGCCCCCTCACTTGCCGTAGCAACTCCTCGTACTTCGGCGGCTCCATGCGGTAATGCGGTAGGTTCGGAAGCGACGCGCCGGGCACCAAGTCGATGGCATGCTGTATGTTCCTCATCGGGGGTAATCCGCTTGGTAGCTCTTCCGGGAAGATATCTCCGAACTCCGATATGAGAGCCTCAACCTCTGGGGTGCGAGGGGTCACTGCACTGTCAGCAGGGACGTCAAGGGTGACGGCCAGACACATAGGTGTATCGTCACCCTCGCGGCCAAGGTCGCGAGTGAATAAGGGTCTCGGACTATCACTAACCCTACTGGTCGGTCGCGCCGCTTGCTGGCCGGCCGTGGTGTACGGGTGCCACGTAACTCGCCGCCCCTGGTGCGTAAAGGAGCAGGTGTTCACGCGCCTCTGCTAAGGTGACGTCGTGATCATATAACCACGGCCGATCGAGGATGATGCTACCCACCTTCATGGGTAGTACATCACAGAGCACGTCCTCGGCGTATGTGTTCACCTTCAGGGGGCACGCGACGCTTCACAGATAGTGATGAAGCGCCGATCCATGAAACGCCAGACGGCGTGGGGTGCTCTATCGAAGTCAACCTAAGCCGCTGACCATAGTATCTGAGATCGCGTTGATGCAACTACCGCTATCCACGATCACCTTACATGCCTTGCCGCTGATCTTGATGTACGTAGAAGATCGACGACGGATGGCCGCATCATCGAACGGTGTCGGCTGTTGAGCGCCCGTGGCAGTCTAGCGGAGTTGTCAACCCGCGGTGATATCCTATCTCTACTGCTGCCGGGGGTGTCGACAGCGATGTTGGCTAACGGCCGGACGGACGCACGGCCTGTCACGGGTGGGGCTCCTCGCGCCTCGATGATCTGGATGAACCCTATCTGTCCATCGGGCTCCTCGTACTCAAGGGCGCATTCCTCGTTCCCGTGATAGTGGTCCTCCTGGGGTACGTCGGCTCCATCGCAATAATCCTGTTCGGTTTCCCCGACATCAATCAAAAGTGTAGATGGGCATTGCGCGCCCGTGCCTCGCCCTGGCATTTGTAGCACGTGATGTGTGCTTGACTTGGTGCAGCGCCACGGGCCGGGCATCGCCGGTCGAGGCCCGGCTTGCGGGTAGACCCCACTGAGGTGGTTGGGGTCGTTCCTTGGCCCCCGGTGACCGGTGCGACCCGAGTGGTCGCGGGTAGGGTGGAACGAGCGGGTGCAAGCCGAACCGTAGGAACTCGCGGCGTGGTGTGCGCGTTGGGCGCCGGGATGTCTTCGACAGGTGGATCCATGTGCTCCACTAGGTGGTATGCCTCATCGACCTCTGCCGGTTGGCAGTCAAGGACCTTGCTGCGCAAGGCGGGCCGAAGGCCGTGGGCAAAGAGGCCGATGATGACGCGGGGGTCCTCCACGAAACGGCAACGCATCCGGCATTCCTCGAAAGCCTCGATGTACTCCGACACCGGGAGTCGACCTTGCTTAAGGTCGAGCCACGAGAGGAAGAGTGTCATCTGGTACTGACGAGGAACGTACTTGTTCCTTAGCTTCCGCGCCATTTCTGCCCATGACATAATGGGCTGTCCTCTTCGCTCGCCGAGAATTGCTCATTCTCCCAGAAGATCTTGGCTTGTCCGCTGCCGTGTCTCTGCGTACTCGACGCAAAGGTCGTCATCCATCCTGTACCACCTGAAATACGAGTTCATTTTTGATTCCCAATCAATGAACTCCTTGGGCTTCCTCGAGCCCTCGTGAGACGAATGCGCCGCGCGCCGCACGCTCCTCTGGATGCGTGCACGATGCTCCTCCCGCCGACGCCGTCGTCATCATAGTGCCGCCGGGCACGGGTAGTTTCGCCGCGGGTCCATGGGGCGACGGGGCGGGAATGGGTCGTGTCCGCGGTCGTCCCCGTGGTAGAGACGACCATCCCGCGGTGCTCGGTCCCAAGGCACCGGGTGATGTGGTGGTGGGCATGCACCGTCAACCCCGTAATATGGCGGGGGTGGCGGCCGTGGGTAGTCCTCGCGTCGTGCCGGTGGCTCGTCGAACCGCGGACCACGGGGAGGAACGGGGTCGAACCGACGGGCCGGATAGTCACGGCTCGGGTCGCGCTCGTACTGACGTATAGGGAGATCAGGTCGAGCATAAGGGACCCCGTCGTGGCCACGGGTGTAGTCATCCCGCGGGCGATGCATGTCCCAAGCGCGGACATCCTGTGGGTCGCGTATGGGCTCCCTGGCTAGGCGTACCGGTGGTGGTACGCCGTAAAACGGGCGATCAGGGGCCTCGTAATCATCAGCAAGGTCCGGGTCGGGGTGACCACGGTATTCGGGTCTACCAGCCCCGTAAGGGGGGCGAGGGGGGCCTCGTGCAACCGGTCCCGCCTCAACTCCGTGCTCGGACACTCGGGTGTCGGCGAGCATCCGCTCCAAGCGCTCCGTCCTGGCTGCCGATGCGCGACGTTGAGCTCCTTGGTCTTCCGGAGGTTCTTCTCTTGGCGGGTACTGGCGAGTGGCGCCGTCGCCTCGCCCTCTACCCCGCGCAGGGTCGCTCTAGGGGAGTACTCGACGACGGAGATTTCCCGTGGTCGCCGCCAGAGTATCCCGGTTCGTAGTCACCGACCGAGTCGCCGAGGACGCGGTGTGCCGCGTCGGGAGTGCTGGGATCGGCGTGAACCACCAGGCGATGCCGGTGATTTCGATGTGCCTGGAGCACCCGTGACGTCGGGTGGGACCGGCGTGTCCTCGATATGGGGTAAGGTTGGTTCCGCAACCGGCGAGGCCGGTTGAGGTCCCGAGAGGTCAATCTCGTTGCCTCTCGCCTCGCGACGTTCGACTCGTCGCGGGAGGTAGAACCTCCGCGTTGTGCCATCCGCGCGGATCGCGCTCTACGGCCATTCCTGGGTACCGATATGGATGCACGTAAAATCGATGGATGCGATGCACTAGATGCGGCGCGATGCGATGCGATGCGACGTCGGAGACGTGCTGTGGCGACCACAGCCTGGCTCTGATACCAATTTTGACGCCGGACGCCGTCTCAACGGCGTCCGACCGTCACCAAGGAAGGAACTTCGGTGTCGATCGCTAACTGATCGGATTACGTCCACGGCGTCAACCGATGGACATGCGGAGAACAGAAATATATGTATGACGATGACGAGGACGATGATTCTACAACGGTACGTGCAATGCGCCGACAAGCTACGAGAGCCAACCCGGAGCGGGGACGGGGTCGCCAAGCTGGGTCGGTCCAGCCCTCCAAGTCGTCCGAGGTGGGTCGAGGGCGCGCACGCCGCCGAATGGGGCAACTCCCACTGGAATGCTCACACGTCGGGCGCCCCGACTCGCATCGACAGGTAAGACGCCGTCTTTGTTTCGTTCTCTCAATCTGTCCCACTCACCTATCTAACCCGAGCGGTGGAGGCAATACGAAAGAATACTGACGGAAATAAATGACGAAAGAGGCTAGGGAAAGCAGAGTACCTTCGCCGCGCTGGCGACGGGATTTTCGCACCAACTGGTTCCGAGGAGGGAGTTGTCGGGTGCGCCGGAGGTTGACTGGTGCGGAGGGGCGGTCGTGGCGCAGTCAGCGCGAGCGAGCGGCGCGGGAGATGTGGTCGACGGTGGTGGGCGCGCGTGGTCGGCGCGGGCGGCGCAGGCGTCAGCGTGGCGGCGGACGGGCGGCGCGGCGGCGTTGCGCGGCAGCGCGGCGGCGGGCGTGGCAGCGGGCGCGGCGGCGCGGGCGCGCGGTGGCGAAGCGGCGGCGGCCGCGCAGCGATGGCGCGCGGCGTGGCGGCGCCTTGGCGGTGGCGCGGCGGCGGCGGCGGCGCGACAGCGCGGCGGTGGCCTTGGCGGCGGGCGCGGCGATGGCGCGCGGCGGCACGCGAGCGGCACGCGACGGGCGCGTCGGTGCGGCGGCGGCGCGCGGCGGTGAGCGCGGCGCAGCGGGCGCGCGGCGGTGCGCGCAGCGCAGCGCGGGCGCCTTGGCGGGCGGCGGCCGGCGCCGGCAGCGCGGCGTGGGCCTTGGCGCAGCGGCGGCGCGCGGTGCGCTTGGCGGCAGGCTTGTGGCGCGGCGGCGGCATGGTCGCGCGGCGGGCCGCGGCTGGCGCGGAGCGGCGGCGGCGTGGCGGCGGGTGCGCGGCGGCGGCGGTGGCGGCGGCTGCCCTTCCTCCTTCCTCTCCCCCTTCTCCTCTTCCTCCCCTCTTCTTCTTCCTCTTCCTCTTCTTCTTCTTTCTTCCTCTTCTTCTTCTTTCTTCTATTCTTCTCCACGACCTGACCTTCTTCTCAAAATACCAATCTTCAAAATTTAGGTCAAAGGTAAGGGAAGAGCCCACCTTTTCCCCTTATATATGGGTGAAGATGGCCCTTCCTTAAGTCCAATAACACAAAATAAAAGGGAGAGAAAATAAGCAAGAAAATAGGAAACGGGCTTGTCAGGCCCAACATAAGAAAAAGGGGGGAAAGGGTTCCTCCCATGGGCCCTTCCCCCGCTACACGACAATACGAATAAAGGGAAAACTATAAGATAAATTAACCGAAGGTGTCGGTGTGCTCCGGTGGTCGGCGTCCGCGTCATGCCGAGTAACGGAATGCGGAATCCCGTGTTGCTGCGGCGGCTCGCCGTGGTGGCTGGACTCGTCTCGGTGGCGAGCTGGGTAGTGCCGGCTCCTCGGGTGTTGGGTCGGGGAAGTCCTGCTGCTCCTCTGCTGCTGGCTCGATGACGTCCGGTGGTGACGCGCCATCATTATGCAGTTTTATTTTCTTAAACTTAAATTATATTAATTTCCTTATAACATTAATTGTAAGTCTAATAAAACCCTTCCATTTTCCCTTACACTCTCCCCTTATTAGTAAACCCTCAGATTTATTATTCCTTCTACTAACTATTTCTATTATCTATTAAAAGTATTAATTATATTATGCAGTTTTACTTTCTTAAAATTACATTATATTAATTTCGTTAAAACATTAATCGCAAGTCTAAAAAAAACAGTTCCACAAATATTTTACACTCTCCCCTTATTATTAAACTGGGAGGTTTATTATTCCTCTTACTAACCATTTCTATTATCTATTAAAAGTATTAATTATATTATGCAGTTTTATTTTCTAAAACTTACATTATATTAATTTCCTTATATAATTAATTGTAAGTCTAATAAAACCCTTCCATTTTCCCTTACACTCTCCCCTTATTAGTAAACCCTCAGATTTATTATTCCTTCTACTAACTATTTCTATTATCTATTAAATGTATTAATTATATTATGCAGTTTTACTTTCTTAAAATTAGATTATATTAATGTTTTAAGACATTAATTTCAATTCTAAAAAAACAGTTTCACAAAATGTTTTAACTCTCGCCTTACTATTAAACTGGCAGATTTATTATTTCTCTTACTAACTATTTCTATTATCTTTTAAAAGTATTAATTATATTATGCAGTTTTATTTCCTTAAAATAACATTATATGAGTTTCTTTATAAAGTTAATTTTAAGCCTAAAAAAACAGTTCCCCAAATATTTTACACTATCCCCTTATTATTAAACCGACAGATTCATTATTCCTTCCAGTAACTATTTCTATTATCTATTAAAAGTATTAATTATATTATGCAGTTTTATTTTCTTAAACTTATATTATATTAATTTCCTTATAAAAGTAATTTTAAGTCTAATAAAACCCTTCCATTCTCCCCGTATTATTAAACCGTCAGATTTATTATTCCTTCTACTAAGTGTTTCTATTATCTATTAAAAGTATTAATTATATTATGCAGTTTATTTCATTAAGACTAAATTAATTTGCTTATAAAATTAATTTTAGATTCTCCCCTCATGTCATCAAAACGATGCATGTTACTATCTTCTAAGGACGCATGGAGTACCCAAAGCCTTGACAATGACAAAAAGAATGGATACTCACACATCACTTACATAATCAAATTCTTTAAATGACCTGTGACATCTACCAATTACCACCATAGACGACTTCATAGAGAATTTAACTTTAGATGACAAAATGAGAGACAATGGTAAACTTCATATCTATCCCACTCACTTGAATCTAACTGAAGAAGTCTACAATCACAGCCATGGTTCTAACTACTCATTTCATAGGGAAAGCCCCTTAGAGACTATGAGGCTAATATGGAGTTATTAATGTTTAATGCATTAACATGGAGTTTTAGAGGCATCGCAAAAGCTGAAACAGGGATGATGATAAAGGAACTAATAAGGAAGTATAAAGTTAAAATTATAGGCATACTAGAACCGATGACTGCCCAAATTAAGATTGATGGATATAAAATGAAATTGGGTTTCCAAGGATGTTATGCACAACATCAGGGAAAAATAGGGATCTTATGGGACAAACATATTACCTTCAGACATATTTATGAATGCTCTCAGAGCATAACACACATATATATAGACATGGATATATACATAGAGAGATAGATAGATAGGGATAGATAGATATATAGCCGAGTAAATCCCTTTTTTCAACAGTGAACTGTGAAGGTGGAGGATATCTTTCTTTCCCAACAAAGGTCGATGCTAACACTCCGCAACGACACTTCTTTGGACACCGAACGAGGCCAAGAAATATATCATGGCTAAATTTGTTACAGAATATGTGTTATTGAGGAAATGGTCAGTTTCGTATACTATGGGTTAACCTCAACATTGCCTCCAAGTCACCGTTCAAGGCCTATAATATCTATGTGCATCATGGATGAAGGTAATATGATTTGAATTGTATGACTATCACAATCTTGAAAAATGATAACATAAACTAGGTGGTATGTCAAATTGGTTAACAAAATTCTTTTCATCGCCTTTCTATGAAATAACAGCTCTCATGTCGATCCTAACATCTATGAAATAACAGTTTTACCTGAGATGCATATGCCTGTTTTATTGTTTCCATTTAGAACAGCTTAAGAATTCAACAAATAAGGTAGATCAAGAAGCACGAAAAAGTATATTTCATCACGACTGGTCCAAGCCAAGGAAACAATAGAAAGAAGAGAGGGATGGAGAAACAAATCCAGCCCTGAATACGAGTCAATCAAATAGTGCCGCAAAAAAACCTCGGGTGGTGCAAACACACCGACATGATGGGTGTAAATAAAATTCACAGATGGAGATCAATGGCAGTAAATCTTCTCCTATAAGACAGCAAATACCCAATATGTAGCATCCAACAAGCAATCAACAATGCCTCAGATCAATGCTTGTCAATAGCTCAAAGCTCTTGATGTCACATATTCATCGAGTTCAAATTCTCATAGAAATAGTGTTTGCCCAAAGGGCACCTAAAACAAGTTACTTGAATGTAAAAATCAATAAATGTTTCTAAAAAAAAGGAGAAAAAAGATGGATACATTGATAGATAGATAATGAGATCGATAGATAAATAGATATACAAATAGACACACAGACACACAGACACACAGACACACAGACACACAGACACACAGACACACAGACACAGAGACATAGAGATAGACATACATACATACATATAGATAGATAGATATAAAGATAGATAGATAGATAAATAAACAGATAGACAAATAGACAAACATACATACATACATACATACATAATGATAGATAGATAGATAGACATACATATATATGTATATAAAGATAGATATATAGATAGGTAGATAGATAGACACACATACAGACTTATGGATATATAGATAGAAAGATAAGATAGATCGATAGATATATAGCTAGACAAATAGGTAGATGTATATGTAGATAGATAGATAGCTAGAGTGATTGATAGATAGATATATAGATAGATAGACCGATAAATAGATACAAAGACATACAAATGGATAGATAGATAGACAGATAGACAAACAGATATATAGATAGATAAAGAGAGAGAGATAGATAAAATAGATAGATAGATAAGTAGACAGACATATAGATAGATAGACAAACACACACACAGACAGACATACCAACGAGAGACAGACAAACAGAAAACCAGATAGACAGACAGACCGACGAGAGACAGACAGACAGACAGACAGAAAAACAGACAGACACATAGATTATATAGATATATAGATAGGGATACATAGATAGACAAGTAGGTAGATAGATAGATATATAGATAGATAGATAGATAGATAGACAGATAGATAGGGATAGACAGATAGATAGGGATAGATAGATAGACAGGGATAGATAAATAGGTAGATAGGGATATATTTATAGATAGATAGATAGATAGAAAGAAATATAGATAGATATATAGATGGGCAGAAATATATAAATACATAGATAGATAAATAGATAGATTAGATAGGTAGGGATAGATAGATAGAGAGATAGATGGATAGATATTTAGGTAGATATATATATATAGATAGGGATAGATATATAGGTAGGAATAGATAGATAAACAGGTAGGGTTAGATAGATAGATAGATAAATGGATATATAGGTAGATAGATAGATTGATAGATAGACATGGATAGATAGATAGATAGGGATAGATATATAGATAAATAGATAGATAGGTATAGATAGGTAGAGATAGATAAAGAGAGAGAGAGAGAGAGTGAGAGAGAGAGAGATGGAGAGAGAGAGGAGATGAGAGGTAGAGATGGAGAGGGAGAGAATAAGAGGATATAAGAGATATATAGATGGAAAGGGTGGAGATGAGAGATGTAGAGAGATAAAGAGAGAACATGAGACATAGAGATAGAGAGAGAGGTTGAGATAGAAATTGAGTACGAGAGGATATGAGAGAGATATATAATCATAGAAAGATAGAATATGAGAGTTCGAGATTAGTGAGAGACTAGAGAGGGAGATTAGTGAGAGAGGGAGAGAAAAGATGAGAGATTGAGGTTGATAGAGAGAGAAGATGAGAAATAGAGCTAGAGACTAGAGAGGGAGAGGGGGCGAGAGGATATATATATGTATATATATGTATATATATATATATTGAATCTGAGAGATATAGATAGACCGATAGAGAAAAAATGAGAAATGAGACTAAAGAAAGAAGAGGTGTGCGGGAGAGGGAGCGAGGATATGATATATTTATAGAGAGAGAAATGAGAAATTGAGATAGGGATTAGAGAGAGAGAGACCGAGATAGGGGGAGGGAGAGGGATGAGATATATGTAGAGTGAGAGAGAGGAGATGACAGGTATAGATTGATAGAGAGAGAATATTGGGAACATAGATAAATACTAAAGAAAAGTAGAGAGAGGAAATGAGAGATAGGGAGAGGGAGAGAGAGGAGATGCGATAGATATGTATATAGAGAGATAAAGAAGAGATGACACATACTGATTCATAGAGAATATTAGAACCAGATATAGAGACTAGAGAGAGAGGTAGAGAGAGGAAATCAGTGCTAGAGAGGGGTCGAGAAAAGGGAGAGGGAGAGAGCAGATGAGAGTAAGAGACAGAAGAGATGAGAGAGCAGAGAGAGAAATATAGGTCAATACAAGGAGAAGGAGAGCGGAGATGAGAGCTGCAGGGAGAGAATATGAGATATTTATAGAGAGACAGAGATGAAATGAGAGATATAGATAGAAAGCAGAGGGAGGAAGAGAGGTGGAGAGGGAGATGAAGAGATATGAGATGATGACAGAATGATTTTGCAATAGAAAGCATGCCCGAATCTATCTTTCGAAGATGGATAGGAGGGGATCTCTTAATCGCAGCAGTGGACACTAGTTCCTCTGATAGAGATGGGGACTGGAGGGTGTCACATGATGCACGTTCCAGGGACCACAACCATTATTTATAAACCCATAAGGGAATGTCATATTACAAACTACCCATCAATATTTTGGAGCAGGCCCAGTTTATTCACAGACACACACACACAGATATATATATAAATATATATATATAGATCATAGAATTATGAATAATGCCTTAATCCCAATCCTTACAAAATCACAATATATGGGATAATTAATAATAGTAATAACCTTAGATATGCAGTAAGATATGTGTTATCCCACGTAGAAGATCTAACAATCTCCCACATACGAAGCACAAATGATAATCTGGATCAGTGTACATCACGACCTTATGAGCTGAAAACTGGTTATTCATAAAATAATGCACATTCCATAAACTCATCCATCATTAATTGAATACATGACTGTAAAACCTTTTACTACAATTTATGCAGCTATACCAAAAAATATCGTAAATTTGTTTGACAAGTGACATGGATTTATTATTGATGTATAGCATGGAAATTTAACAAAAAAATGTGATTTAAAGGATAAACATAAACAACCTTCATTTATGTAGGAATATTTAATTTAATATTCACAGATTTCAAGAGCATCAAATTCAAACTCATTCTAGAACTCAGAGTTCATCCCAAATGAGAACACCCATATGAGCAGTATGCTCAAAAAAACACCAAAGGTAGCAAAAACTTTGGTAACTGGTTCTACAATCAAGGATTTTGTCCCAGTATGCTCTATTGACATCTGTTCAGTTTGAATTCTATCCTAGATATCTAGATACTTGATATGTGTATGGTTAGACTTGATCAAGAAAATATGGATTATGGATAATAACACAGATGACTGATTATCACAATATATCATGATGGGTTCTTAAATACCACTCAGGATATTAATCCAACGACAAAATTCTTCAGCTACAATCTTTAATTGGACGCATTGTGCATTGCAATGTATTACACTGCGACGGCGGCATATTTAGTGATTGTTTATCACTCCTCCATGACGTGGTTCCTCCAGAAAATAGATAGATATAGCCTGAGGTGGACCTTCTTGTATGTGGTGATTGGAGCCTTAGATAGTCACAAGTAGTGCATGATCCTTTTTGCTGCTATCTAGTGATCCCTTGCTGGATTTCTCAAGTGTCTTCCAAGAATAGCCGCTATGTACCCAATATCTAGATGTGTACAAACTTGGGCATACATCATATTTAGCTCCAATGAGATACAATTATGAATAACTTGGAGGTTATGCTTATGAATGTTGCAGAGACAAGAGGAAAAGGAGCACCTTGCGGACGCTAATGACAAAGAACTGTTGGCAAGTGCTCAAGAACCCACTGATGTGCTGTTCCAAGGAGTGGAGCAACAATTGAAAGATGGGATGTGGTATCTTGATACCAGTTCAACCAATCACATGAATGATGATAGAAGCTTGTTTAAAAAGCTAGATGAATTTTCATATGGTTCTGTGAGTTTTGGAAATGGGTCTATCTTGGCAATTTGTGGCAAAAGAAGCATTATGTTACGGCATCAAGATGGTGGACAAATGGAGCTGGGTAATGTCCTCTATATTCCAAAACTTAAGCCTAACGTTGTGAGTATTGGACAGTTAGATGAGCAAGGATTCAAGAGAGTGTTGGAGGCGGGTTTTCTCTTCATATATGATGAACAAGAAAGGCTTCTGGTGCAGAAAACAAGATCACGCCTCTATTTGCTAAAGTTTAATCCAGTGGTGAATGTCATGGTTGTTGAGAGTAAATCAGATTTGACATGGACGTGGCACAAGAGGTATGGGCATTTGAATTTTTATTCATTGAAAAAGTTATCATCTTAAGAGATAGGCAAGGGTCTATCTCAACTAAAAGTCCCTAAAAATCTCTGTAGAAATTGTGTTGCTAGCAAGCAATATAGACGTCCATTTCCTCCTACTGCATCGTTCAGGGCTTCTAGGCCCTTGGAGCTTGTCCATGGTGATCTTTGTGGACCACTATCACCTGTCACATTTGGAGGAAGAAGATATTTCTTACTGCTGGTTGATGATTATTCTCGGCTTATGTGGGTATCAGTTCTGAAGTAGAAGAGCGAGGCGTTCCAAAATTTTCTCAAATTCAAAATGGTGGCAGAAAATAGAAGTGTGTGAAGATTGGAACTCTCAGAACTGATCAAGGGGTAGAATTTAACTCAGAATTTATTTCTTATTGTGACGAGCAGGGAATCAAGCATAATATTTCATCGCCATATTCCTCACCGTAGAACGGTGTGATTGAAAGAAGAAACATGACTTTCATGGAAATGGTCAGAAGTATATTGAGGAGAAGCATCTAGCTCATGAATTTTGGGGCGAGGCAGTAAAAACTTGTGTTTATATATTGAATCGTGCTCCTACTAGATGCCTTGATCGTGTTACTCCTTATCAAATTTGGTCAGGAATAAAACCAAATATAGAGCACTTGAAAGTGTTCGGTTCTCTAGCCCATGTAAAAGTATTGGGAGAGAGCCTAAAGAAATTGGATGATAGGATTAAAACTATAATTTTTTTTGGCTATGTGATTGGCAGTAAAGCCTACAGATTTTATGATCCACATAGTAACAAAATTCATGTTAGTAGAGATGTGATATTTGAAGAAGGCAGTCATTGAAATTGGGAGACCTTTAATATCATGAATATAGAGGTACATTCTCTTTTCCGAATAATTATGAACTGAAAAATGTGGATCATGGTCAGGATGGCTATGTGGTACATGACGATCAACATCAAACTCATGAAGAAGGTTCTGATCATGCATCTGATCATGAACACCATGTGCATCTGACTTCCGAGGAGGATTTACCTATAAGACTGAAAAGCCTTGAGGAGTTTTATGATGATTCTGAACAAATATATGTTGATTCAGAAGAATAATGTTTGCCTCAGGAGGAGCCTTCCACTTATGTTGAAGCTGGAAAGGTGAAAGAGTGGAGGCATGCCATGGAGGAGGAGCTTGAAGCTATAAAGAAGAATGACACTTGGACAATGGTCACTCCACCACCTGGTTGTAAGCCGGTAGGTCTTAAATGGATTTACAAATTGAAGAGGAACCCACATGGAGACATGACTAGACATAAAGCCAGGATAGAAGCTAAAGGTTATGTTCAGAAGCATGGGATTGATTATGAAGAAGTATATACTCCAGTGTCCAGGATGGGACTATTAGAGTACTAATCTCTCGTGTAGCACAAGGTGTATGGAAAATTCATCACATGGATGTTAAATGTGCATTTCTTAATGGAGATTTATAAGAATAAATTTATTTGAAGCAGCCTGAGGGCTATGTTAAGAAAGGAAGTGAGTACCTTGTGATGAAGTTGAGAAAGGCTCTTTATGGCTTGAAGCAAGCACCTAGAGCTTGGTTCACAAAATTAGAGAAGTGCTTGTTTTCTCTTGGATTCACAAGAAGTTCGGAGGAACATGCAGTCTACTACAAAATCTCTGGTAATTATTACTTGTTGTTTGGTGAATATGTTGATGATCTCATTCTGACAGGTCCAAGTAAAAAGCACATTGAGAAGGTTAAAGCCCAAATGAAGTGAGAGTTTGAGATGAGTGATCTTAGATTACTCACTTCATACTTGGAAATTGAGGTGTATCAAAAGACTGAAAAAATCAGGCTGGGTCAAAGATCATATGCTAAGAAGATGTCGGAACATTATGGCATGCTTGATTGTAATCCAACTCAGATTCCTTTGGAAGCAAGATGCAAGTTTAGCATAAAAGGAGTTCATCCTCAAGTGAATTCCGCAGAGTATAGATGCTTCATTAGGAGCTTGAGGTATTTGACCCATACTAGATCTGATATAATGTTTTCAGTTGGTTTTCTAAGCAGATTTATAGAGAATCCAACAACTGAACATATGGGAGATTCCAAGAAAATACTAAGGTAGTTTAAGGGAACACTGGATTTCAGTTTAGTCTACGAGAAAGGAGGAGAACATGTTATCATGGGTTATTGAAATAGTGATTATGCTAGAGACCAAAAAGATCGAAAGAGTACAACTGGTATGATATTCTTCCATGGACCAAATATGATTAGTTAAGGATCACAAAACAAAAGATTGTAGCACTCTCATCTTGTGAAGTAGAGTATGTATCTGCTACTACTGCTTCAAGTCAAAGTGTGAGGATTTATAGATTGATAGGAAAACTCAAGAACACATAACATATTCCTTTCAATTTGAAGGTAGAAAACAAGTCTGATATTGCTTTATCCAAGAACCCAGTGTTCCATAGCCGATCAAAGCACATTGAGACTCGATATCATTTTATTCATTTTTGTGTTGAGAAGAAGGAGATTGTTCAATAGCATGTCAGCTCTAATGACAAATTGTCAGACATCTTTACCAAGTCCCTGAGAAAAATGAAGTTTATAGAACTATGAAGGAAGCTGAATCTGACGAAAGCTGAATGTCAAGCTTGAAGGAGAGATTGTTGGCTTATTCAACCTTGACGGTACAATTGGCTGGACAGATGGCCAATGTGCCTTTCTTTTCTTCACCATCAAGTCCATTTCTTCTTGCGGTTTTTTTCTTCTTTCATGGCAAGGCAGTTACAACCAAGCCATTATTTTTGCTCTATAAATGAGCAACTTTGTATGTTTTTTTCTACAGAGGAATGCCAACTCAAGTTTGTTGAAAAGCAGTAGTTATCTTCTTCTCTCTTTTTTCTTCTGAGTTGTGAGTGGGTGTGAGACGTACTAACAATAGAGAATGCCCTAGAGAGAGAGAGAGAGATCTAGAGAGTCCAAAGAGAATGAGAGACATAGAGAGAGGGTAAGGGAGAAGGAGAGAGGGAGAGAAGGTGTGAAAGAAATAGAGAACGGCGACAAAAGAAGGAGAGAGAGATAGAGAGAGAAAAAAGAGAGATGATGAATGAGGGAGAAGAGCCAGCCTTGTTTCTCTCTTTCCTCGCTCATCAAACTCGTTTCTCTCCGACCTTTGCGTCTCTCTCCCATACCTGGCCCTCTGGTTTCTCATTTTTGTCTCCCATATCTTGCACTGTCAACTCTGATCTTTCTTTCGACTCTTTCATTTCTCCCATGTCTGGCTATGATGAGTGATGATCTCCCTTTCTCACTTTCTCTCTGCCTCCCACTTCTCGCTCATTTCTTGGACCAGTTCCTCTCATTTCTCGTCTTTAGTTTCACACTTTCACGTCTCTATCTTCTCTCGACTCTCAGCTCTCTCTCCCATGTCTCCGACTACTATCTCATGTCTCGAGTCTCACTCGTATCCAGCTTTTTTGCGATATTTCTCTCTGACATAGATGTCTCTTTTGTCTCTCTCACCCACTCCATGCACTCTATTTCATTTCTTCGATCTTTCTATTGCCTTCCTCGTTTCTCACCTCTCTCTCTCCTTTCTCTCATCTATTTCGGTCCCAACATCAGAGTGAAATGAAAGTAGGAAGACAGAGAGAGGGTAAACGAGAGGGACAGAGATAGAGAGAGGGGGTACGGAAGAGAGAGATAGAAATAGGGTAAGGGATGTTGGAGAGAACTCCAGATGTCAACACAAGAGCCCCTTCTCACTCACACAGAAAAAGAAAGGAAAACACAGGTATTTATACAACTCATGGGGCTACCACCTTGGCAGGCCAGGTAACTACTGGTAAGTTAGAATCATCTACCTGTGATTATCTGAACCATCCATTCAGAAACAGAAAAAACTATCTTGAAACAAAATAACAAGAAAAAAATTGCTTTGGTAACCATTTTCTTCTAGATTACCTCCATCATTCTCCCCCTTAATCTTGAAGACTAATCACATTCTGGACTCCAAGTCTGGTTCTTCTTTGATGGCCTACAAGAGATCAGATACATGCTCCTGTCCAATATCCATTAGATTGGGCCTTTCATCTTCCTTGTCTTCGTCATCATCACTTAGACAGTCTGCTGCATAATGTCCATATAGATGACAATTATGGCACTTTACCTTTGACTTACGATGGGGCTTGTAGTCATCATCTTTGTCTCTTCCATTGCTTCCATGACCTCGGCCTTTTCCAAGACTTCTTCTTCCATCTTGCCTTGTAAGAAGTGCTTGCTCCTCATCCTCTGCATCTCGTTCTCGACGCTTGTCCTCTTGCAACTTCAATGAGCTCACAAGTTCTTCAAGGGATATTGATTTGATGTCACAAAACTGCTCTATCGCCACAGTGACGTTGTCAAACTTTGACGGCGTCGCTCACAGCAACCTTCCAACGACGTCGATTTCTGTGAGCTTCTTGCCTAGATTGCACATCTCCGACACAATCCTAGACAACTTGCCAACAAAATCAACAACTAAGTCATGCTTACCCATCTTCAGGTTCTCATATTATCACTTCAACGCATGAATGTGCGCTTATTTTACTCGGTCAACACTGATGTTCATCACTCGAAGAGTCTCCCACGTCTCCTTTGAGCTTCTGTCTTCATCAAGCTGAAGCTGAAGATCTTCGGAAATTGTTCCGAAAATGGTCACCATAGCAAGACGATCCTTCATTCTTGGCACGTCATCCTCGATGACGACGTTCCACAAACCCGTACGCCTCGAGCAATATCTTCATCCTGTTTGCCCATAGAGGATACTTCATCCTAGAAAGAGTAGGGAAGGCACTAGAGACACCCAACGTAGCCGTCGCTCGGGGCACTCCCATGTTGGCTCTATCTCCGTCCACAGAGGACCCTTCACCAGCCTCTGATACCGGCACCACTCCTTGTCTCGGCATCGCCATGCTTCTAGGTCCACAAACCTTGCTCTGATACCATTTGTTGGAGAGAACTCTAGACGACAACACAAGAGCCCCTTCTCACTCACACATAAAAAGAAAGGAAAATACATGTTGCTGTGATTTATCTTTGGTTGACACAGGTATTTATACAACTCATGGGGCTACCACCTTGGCAGGCCATGTAACTACTGGTCAGTTAGAATCACCTACCTGTGATTATCTGAACCATCCATTCAGAAACAGAAAAGACTATCTTGAAACAAAATAACGAGAAAGAAACTTCTCCTGTAACTATTTTCTTCTAGATTACCTCCATCAAGGGAGAGAAACACAGAGAGAGAGAGAGAGAGAGAGAGAGAGAGAGAGAGAGAGATACAGAGAGAGAGACAAAGAGAGAGACAGAGAGAGAGAGATACAGAGAGAGAGACAAAGAGAGAGACAGAGAGAGAGAGAGAGATACAAAGAGAGAGACAGAGAGAGAGAGAGTGACCTAGAGACAACAGTAGTGAGCGAGACCAAAACTGAAAAGCAGAGATCCAGAGAGAAAAGGGGCAAGATGGAGAAAAGGATGGAGTGAGAGTGTAAGTTGTGAGCGAGATAGAGAGACATAGAAGAGAGAGGAAGCAGAGAAAGTGTGTGATAGGGAGACTTAAAGAGACTGACAGGGATAAAGAGCAGGGGAGAATGAGCGAGAAAAGGAGAACCAGAGCACGGTTGCTGTTGTTGCTCCCAGAGCCGATTTATCCTCCCCTAGGTAGCCATCGTCTTCAACAAGAAAGGGTGAGAGACAATGTGTTAGGCACACTCATATAAAGAGTGCCTAAGTTAGACATGTGCCGAACCGTGTGAGCGGTTCACGCTCGTGCGGTTGGGCGCATGTGCGATGGTCATGTGTGGTTTTTCGTGCAAGAAAACCGCACACCGCACGGGGGTCGGTGCGGTGTGGTTTTTGTCGCAGCGGTTCCGCCCCTGCCCGCTCGCGCCCCACCCCTGGCCCACCGTGCCGCCTCCCCCCCTCCACCCCTTTGCCCCGTCGTGCCTCGCCCTCTCTCCTCCCCTGGCCCGCGACGCAGCCACCCTCCCCTGCCCTGTGTTGCCGCCACCCTCCCTGCCCCGCCGCCACCCGCCACCCCCTTACCCCGCCGCGCCTCCCACGCGCCTCTGGGCCTTCCCGCCGCCCGCCCCCCCTCTAGCCCTCGCCGACCCTCCCCGCCGCCTCCACCCCCTCCGCTAGCCGCTCCCTCTCTCCGCCGCCCACTCTCTTTCGACGTACGGTTTGGTGCGGTGTGCGGTGCGGTTTCACCGCACATAACCGCACCGCACACCGCCCAAGCCATTTGTGTGGTGCGGAAATTCGCACATTTGGTGCGAATTTCCGCACCGCACGCGCATCTCTAGCCTAAGTCTCTTGTTTGATGCCAGATTAAGTGAGTGGTCCGTTGTGAATCTTTTCTTAAACTATGAAGAGAGAGGGAAAGAGAGAACAACAGCTAGAGCGAGCCACAAATGGAGAGCAAGAGAGCGTTTGTGAAGGAGAGAGGGTTTGTGAGTGGTTTGCTTTCAGCTTAAATGAGAGGTTTGTGAGAGAGGGAACGATGGATATATGTATGGATGTATGTATGCATGGATGGATGGATGTATGGATGTATGTAAGTATGGAAGTGATAACTTGCAAATTATCATGTCAAATTGATGAATATTACATACATGTATGTGTTTTATTAACCATATTTGCTTGCTATCATAATTAAACTGACATAAATGGCTTGCACTATATTTCTATGAATTTTTTCATGACATTTAACCTCAGTGCATTGAAGATTTATTTTTTTCAGGGTATTAAATACTTGGCTAGAGGTCGTTAATGCTTTTACTAATTTTCTGGATTTTTTACATTTTTTAATAATTATTTTCCATTATATAGACAACAAATAATTTGTAAATTTTAAATAATATGCTTTTGATTTATTTGGTATTTTTATAAGTATTTTTTCTTAAAATAACGTGGCATCCTCATCATTCACCTGAAATTCGGGCAAATGATTGGATGTGTCAAATGAGCACTTTAGTTATTGGCTCATTATGGGATCTCAATGCGCGATGCCATAATGAGCCAATTGTTAAAGGTTTTATTACATGGCATGCCCAGCGAGGAAAAATGTAAATTGTTTTTTATTTTTTGGATTGGCATTTTTGTGCAATGACTGCACGCGGAGAATAGATCGTGGCATGCAATAAATGCTCACGGGGAATCAATTCTCCATGTGCATTTATGAAATCAGAATATTCTTTCATTTAGTTACTTTTAAACAAGGCGCCTTGACACAGCGCGGGCAACATGGCATGCTACCAACTGCTAAAATGGTATATTTTTTATTCTATCTTTTCAATGCAGTTAATGCGTTGTTTTCTGCGCAAAAAATGTTGCAGCACGTGATCTAATGGAAGAGAAAATGAGGAGAGGACCTGGAAAATCAAAACGCAACATTTTTGCCTAGCTGGTGCCTGCCTGGAGGAGAGATAAAAATGATCTCGTGGATAAGATTAATCGCTCCAACGAGCGGATTTATGTGCATGCCCAACTCGTGGGGTTCACCAAGCTCCAGGATCCGGGGTGGGCAATCGATGACGGTATCAGTGGCCGCCTAACCCTCGTTCGAGCGACGACGGTGTCTACGACGCCAAACAGACTAAGTCTGTGGGTGCTCTCACTTAACGGAGGAGCTCGACCCTTACATAAAAAAATGCTTGGTATGCTCTCGCGTGTCCATTTATCCTCTCACCTATTATAACCCGAGTGCATTGGAGTGCAATCGAAATATATATGATAAACTATAATTTAACTAGTGGGCAAGGGGAGCGAGGTACCTTTGTGATGTCGTCATCCCAGAGTTGTGGTACTTGTTGATGCTGGAACCGGTGGCGCAGAGTCGGTGGAGTTGTGCCAGAGATGGGCACAATGTCGCTCGGTTGGCGACGTTGATGCAGCTCAAGAGTCATGATGCTAAGGAGAGAAGGCGAGGCAGGGAGCAAGGGCTCGCAACTTGGCACGGCAGGCGGTAGCGCGACACTTCATGGGCAGCTCGACACGATGAGCGTGTGTGGGCGACGAGAGTAACTCATTTCAGTAGGCAGCTTGCGGGCGACTCAGTGCAGTGGGTGCCGCACGTGCGACTTGGCATGGCGTGCTGGGGCACGGCAGCAAACAGAGCATGGCGTGCTGGCACAACAAGAGCATGCAGACATCGCAGACGGAATGGCGTGATGGGTAGCAGGCAAGGGACTCGACTCGACCATGGGGGGGAGCGACGACAGGCGCGTCGCTGGCAGTGGCGATGGTTGTCAGCACTGACACCGGCGGCAGTAGCAGCAACGGCGGTGGTGGCGAGTGGCGGCGATGTTGGTGGGCGGTGGCAGCGGTGGGTAGCGGTGGAGGTGGCGGCAAATGGTGGCAACGAGCAGTAGAGGTGGTGGTGTCGTCGGCATGGCATCGGCAACGTTGGCACTGAAATTGACAACCGCAGCGGTGGCGGCAATAGCGCCAGCGGTGATAGTGACAGCGGCGGTGGAAGTGGTGGCGATGGCGGCAATTGTGGCAGCGGCGGGAACGAGTACCCTCCCCTATCCCTTCTCATCTCTTCCTCTTCTCCATCCTCTCTTCTCTTCTTCTCCCTCTTCTTCTTCCTCTTCTTCTTTCCGATTGGTATTCTTTCCAAAAATCCAACTTGACTTGAGTTTTAGGGCACCCATCCATCCCTTCTATAGGGATGGTAATGGACCCTTAAAAAGGGTCCAGCAAGGGGGCCTAATAAACACGGGGACCCCCTGAAAAAAAAAAAAAAATACTAAATTTAACAACAGAGGTTTGAAAAGTTACGTGCGAGTGGGTATGGCCAAAACTTATGATGGATGAAGTGCCTTTGCCTTCCTCTTGGTGTGACGATCTGGCGGAGCTGGAGCCGGCGGCTGTCGCCGGCGATGGCAAGGGCTTCGGCGTCATCCTTGATGGAGTGGGATCTCCTGCTCCATCAGTACATAGTTGCTATTCTTGTCAGACACATGAGGAATCCAGGAAAGGATCACTAGATACCAGAAAAAAGATCATACACTACTTGTGGAGATCATCACGTACAAGAAGGACCACCTCTGGCTATATCTTCCTGTTTGTTGGAGTAGCCATATCACGCAGGAGTGCTAAGCAATCACTAAATATTCTGCCATGGCAGTATAATACATTGCAGTGCACAAGTTGTCCAATTAAAGATTGTAGTTGAAGAATTTTTCATCGGATTAATATTTTGAGTGATATTCAATTAAAATATTCCTACAGAAATGAAGGTTGTTTATGTTTATCCAGTTTGAATGTTTATGTCCATAAAGCAGGACTATTCACAAATGTTCAATTTCAATCACAGTTTTGTGAAATTTCCATGCTATACATCAATAATAAATCCATCGTCATTTGTCAAACAAACTTACAAGATTTCTTGGCGTAACTGCATAAAATTGTAGTGAAAGTTGTTACAGTCATGTATTCAATAAATGATGGATGAGCTTATGGAATATGCATTATTTTATTAATATCTAATTTTGAGCTGATAAGGTCGTGATGAACACTTATCCGGATGATCAGTTGTGCTGCCTAAGTGGGAGATTTTTAGATCTTATATGTGTGCTAACACATATCTTACTGCATATCTAAGGTTATTACTATTATTAATTATCCCATATACTACGATTTTATAAGGATTGGATCAAGGCATCATTCATAATTCTATGATTTATATATATGTTTGTGTGTTTGAAGAAACTTGGACAGCTCCAAAATGTTTATGGGTAGTTTGTAATATGACATTCCCATGTGGGGTTATACACAATGGTTGTGGTCCCTGGAACCTGCATTATGTAACACCCACCAGTCCCCATCTCCATCAGAGGAACAAGTGTCCACTGCTGCCATTAAAAGGATCCCCTCCCATCCATCTTCGAAAGATATATTCGGGTATGCTTCAATTGCAAAATCATTCTGTCATCACCTTCTCTCTCTCCCTCTCCCTGTCTCTCTCTCCACCTATCTCTCTCTAATTTCTATCTATATCTCTTCTTTCATCTCTACATCTCTATAAACATCTCATATCTGCTCTCTCTAGCTCTCATCTCCTCTCTCCTCCCTCTCTTGAGATCTCTTTCTCTCTCTGGTCTCTAACTATAACTTTAATTTCATCTCTACATCTCTATGCATCTATCATCTCTTCTCTCCCTAACTCTCGTCTCCACCCTCCCTCTTCCTTTCTCGACCCCTCTCCAACACTCATTTCCTCTCTCTACCTCTCTCTCTATATCTGGTTTTAATATTCTCCATCTATACCAATACGTGTCATCTCCTCTTTATTTCTCTCTATACATATATATCTCATCACCTCTCTCTCTCCCTCTCCCTATCTCGACCCCCCTAGCTCTCATTTCATCTCTCTAGCTTTCTCTAGTATCTACCTATGTTTCTAATATTCTCTCTCTATCAATCTATACCTGTCATCTCCTCTTTCTCACTCTATACATATATATCTCATTTCTCTCTCCCTCTCCCTATCTCGGTCTCTCTCTCTCTACTCTCTATCTCCATTTATCATCTACTCTCTTTCTCATCCGTTTCTCATCTCTCCCTCTCATCTATATATGTATCTCATATCCTCTGTCTCTCTCCCTTCCTCCTCTCTCTTTAGTCCCGTTTCTCATTTTTTCTCTATCAATCAATCTATATCTCTCAGCTTCACTATGTATATATTGAATCCCCTCTCTCTTCATCTCCCTCTTTCCTCCTCTCTCTTTAGTCCCGTTTCTCATTTTTTCACTCTCGATCAATCTATATCTCTCAGCTTCACTATGTATATATTGAATTCCCTCTCTCTTCCTCTCCCTCTCTAGTCTCTATCTACCTACCTACCTATCTCTCCATCTATCTACCTACCTATCTATCTATCTATCTATCTCTCTATCTATCTGTCTATCTATCTATCTATCTATCTATCTTTTTCTTTTTTTTGAGATCAAGAACCCAATTAATAAAACATAGAAGAGTTTAATGAGAGAGAGAAACAGGGGATACTTGCTCTTGAGTGCAAATTTCATAGAGAGAAAGAGAGATCTAAAATCCATATCAAAGAGTTTGCTAGAGAAACAAGGACTAAAACCCATATAGAAGAGAATCCAGCTCCAGCCTGTGCCCACCACTGGCGCAACCCGTGCCTGCCACCGGCACCAGCGCAACCCGTGCCCATCTGCGGCGCACCCCGTGCCCGTCTGCGGCGCACCCCCGTGCCCGTCTGCGGCGCACCCCCGTGCCCGTCTGCGGCGCACCCCCGTGCCCGTCTGCGGCGCACCCCGTGCCCGTCTGCGACGCCACCGGTGCACTCCATCGCCATGTCTGCGGCGCACCTCTGTGCCCGCCACCGGCGCACCCTGGGCCTGTGTCTGCGGCGCGCACCGTGCCAGTCGGCGGTGCACCCTCTGCCCGCCACCAGCGCACCCCCGTGCCCGTCTGCCGCGCACCCCATGCCCGCCACCGGCGCACCCCCACCGGCACCCTTCAAGCCTGATCTCTAGGAGGGCTTCAACTTGCTCTTATCTGCTTCCTTCCTCTTCGGAAACCCGATGAGAGGGTTCTTCTTCTTCTCTTCTCCTTCTTCTTGCTCTTACTCGGTCTTCTTCTCTTCTCCTCCTCCTTGCCTACCTCGCTCTTCTCCGCCTCCTTCCTCTTGGGAAGCCCGAACAGAAGAGATCTTCTTCTTTCCTCCTCTTCTCCTTCTTGCTCTAACTCGCCTCCTCCTTCTTGGGAAGCCCGATCAGAGGAGATCTTCTTCTTCTTCTTCTTTGCTTCTA